>NC_134358.1:283714035-284018112 GCF_048569485.1 Anomaloglossus baeobatrachus
TGCGGTTTGTGTGAACCGATCGCTCTGGGGCTCCGGGGCTCCGGTGCCGCGATTTCGCCATGACGGAAAGATCCGTCATGGGTCTTTAAGTACCAGGGCACCATGACGGATCTTTCCGTCAAAGGTCATGAAGGAGTTAAAACAGATTAAATTGATACTTTAGATGAAGAAATCTGTTTTGTAGTTCTTCATTAAAGAACCACTCACACTGTTTGTTTTTTACTAAATATGTGAACATATGCATTTAATGTAGTGTATTGTATTAATGTACAGTATTAACCTACCACTACTCTCTCGTTCGTCCTGCACAATTCTGCTCTGCTTTTTAGGGATATCACTCTAAATTCAACTAGTCAGCATACTTTATTATCAAGGTAACTCGCCCCAGGGCTATGGGGTGCTCGGTCCCGGGCGGTGTACTTCTGGGAGATATCACTTGGTGGCTGTTGTCTCGTTCCGTGACCCTGGAAGTTGCTTGAAAGGGGGGTATATACAGGTAAATATTTCATAAAGTTTTTGTGGTGTGCGGCCAAGTAGAGGGCCGCCGCTGCAGGGTTCTTCTCACCGGGAGTCGATGTTCATGGCAGCCAAGATGGAGTCCCTCCCAAGAGACGTAGTGGTTGTCCCGGGAGGGTGGCCAGCTGGCTGGTAGTGGGTCGTGGGCACTGGGGCGCAGGACAGCGTTGACGGTAAATAATGGAAACAAGGCTAGAGCTCCAGTTCAGGTGTTTACTCACTGGTTAGGAGATTGCCCGATAGCGTACTGGTTCACTGCTGGTAAGTCTGCAAGTTCCAGAAATGAATGCAGAGTCGTCGTCGGCGGCAGTTTTCGGCGCGCGTCGGCACCATTTTGGATGTCCGGTGGGGGTGGGGGTAGATTTCTCCGGTACCGGGGGCTTTGGGGGCACTAGGGGCTTATATTTTTTTCTCATCTGACATGTTTGATCATGTCAGATGAGAAAGAAATCAGTATTATTTGCCATTTTTCTTTTCTTATGTGTACATCGGTATACGGTGTATACTGGCGATCATATTATCAGGGTCCAAAAAAACCACCCCAATTCATAATCTTGGGGATCTCAGCTACCTCCGGTAGCTGAAACCCCCGAGATTTTCCGTCACTGGGAGGCGCTACAAGCTTTTTCCGGCCTGACGTCTCAAGACGTCGGAACAGAATAAGTACCCTGTTTTTCCGACGTCTTGAGACGTTAGGCTGTCACTATGGGGTTAACAAATATAGATAGAAGTTATTTTTTTAGTAACCATTTGAAATTTTCGGATAATTTGACTTCCGTGCACAGAGTTTGAACTTTACAGTTGATCTTCTCTCTGTCTGTAATTCCCCATCTTCTCTGCCAGTCTTCGGTCTTTGAATGACAGGTAAATCCTGATATTTCAAACAGAAGAGTCAGATCATTTAAACACCAGAGGTAGAAAAAAGGGGATGGGAAAAAAACAGACAGGGTGGAGAAAACCATGTGTAGAGTCCAGCCCATGTGCAGCAAAGTCTAATTAGCAGAAAACTTTAAATGGTGATTGATGAGGAATCACAAAAAGGATTTCTTCATCAAAGATATTAATTTAATCTGGATTACAGTGAAATTAAAACTATATCTTTATTTTGCAATACAAAATTGTGCTGATTGGTTCACTTAAGCTCATGTTAAATAGAAGTCTCTGCACAACTACCAACATTTAAAGTTTGTCTGATTAGTTTTATATAAATGTTGGAGCAGTTCATAACTCCAATTAAACATTTTTCGGGGTTTGTACTGCAGCACCATTGAGAATTAAAGAAATACACAGGTATGCGATTTCCAAAGCTTTCCAAATGAATTTAATGAAAATCAGGTCATTTTACCTCCTCAGAAATATGGGTGTACAGTGCATGAATTTAGACGTTCTTTACATGATAGCAAATAATAATATACATAACTGCATAATACGTACAGACATTTACGGTATCAACCCAGCTTAGACACACCCCCTCAACAATTCTTTGTTTTAAAAGTGAAATCCCACATCCTAAAAACTATTTTGCCAGCCAGAAGACATTAACACATTCCTTACTCTAACATTTATCCTCATTTTCTTCATGCCTGTCATATATGCCATGAAGTTGGTTAACATACCCCTATGTCACACGGGAAAGGGATAGGCCCTTAAGTACATGGGTATACCATTCAGGATCAGCATCACCACCCTCATCCTTTTTCTGTGTCGTAAATTTGAATTCTTTAATGTAATGTATGCAGTCTGTGAAATTTGGAAGATTGGTTTACTGCTGCTATGACATCGGATGGTCAGACATGGTTGAGATACATCTGTAGTATTGGTCAGTTGGCCATGGTGTGGGAGAACAGTATTGTTTTCTTTCATATCTGAAACATAAAAAAAGCATTATATTTTTTTAAAGCTTAGCTTAGCTGTTTTATTTTTGCACATACTGATACACAGATCATTATTATGTGAATCACTAAATATATAACTATGTAACACTGTAGTGAACACTCTTACCACCATCCTTGATATTCCTGAAAATCAACCACCCAATACTACAATTAGTTAGATGTAGCTTGGATAGTTTTTTACTCACCTAGCCACTGGGGGTAATACTTCTATGTTTCTGAACTTACCCCCTGAATTCAGTTCTACATATTCCATCAATCAGGTATAAACTCTCTTTAGACCCAAAAGCTGGCTGTGTAGTGTATTTTCTTAGCTCATTTACTAAAATTATTCAGAACAAACAAAGATTAATGGGTGTCTTATAAAATTGTGTTTCTATTTTTTAAACCACTTCGTTGGATATACTTGTGTATATATTGGCAAGTAAAAGTTTGGGCTCCCCTGGTAAAAATTAGTTATTGTGAACAGTTAAGCAAGTTGAAGATGAAATTATCCCTGAAAGGCATTAAGTTAAAGATGACATATTTCCTTTGTAGTTTAGGCAAAAAAAATATTTTCATCTTTTTTTGTTTTAAAAATTACAAAAAGGAAAATGCCCTATGAAACAGTTTGGACACCTTGGAAATTTGTGTGCACAGATAACTTTGAGCAAGGTTTCATACCTTAATTAGCCTGTTAGGGTTTTGGCTTATTAACTATCATTGTAAGAAAAGTTTAGGTGGATGTAAATTTAACAGCGCTCTCTAGAAATACCTAATAGTGACATCCTGGCCCCTTATTTTAACACTGGCAGTTATAGACACTGAGACACCATGGTGGAGGAAATACATAGACTCAGAGTGGAAACCTCCAACCCACAAGGAGCTAAAGGTTTTATGACTGCTATTTCTTGGACACTGAGGGAGAGATGCTAATAAAGTGTCCCTTTTTACTACAATAAAAAAGACATCCCTTTTAGGAGTAGGTAAACTTTCTCAAACCAGGGCCATCTCTACAAGTTGCATAGGCTCAGGTGAGGCCTTGGGAGGTAAAGTAGGGACAGTAACCCTATCCCAGAGAGTCTTGGTATTATGAGACTTCTGTCAGAAATGGCAATCAATGCGGATTACAACAGATATTACATACTCAAGAGAAGGGGGAGTTTCATACAACACCTCCTTTACTCTCTCAGAAACACACTGAAAAAATGATTTTTGAGTGCAGGGTAATTCCAGTGAGAAAAATACATCCACCAACACAAACACAGGTGACTCAGGGGCCAAGAAAACAACCCATGCTTGCGGATCCCCAGGCATGAGCGAGACCACAATTCCCATCCACTGCGCATCACTACCAGATCAGTGGAGATGAAGACGGAAATATCATTTGCATACTTCTCTGAAGGAAACAAACTGGATGTGAGCCACAGAAATTCTGTCTGGGAGGATAAGTTTAGGTTCGACAACCAAAGTGCATTGCGCCAGAGTCATGGACTGTGCTTGTTGCTGTATTGCCCCTTTTAATTCTGTCACCTGGAGGTACAGGGATGACAAATGTCTAGATAGTGCAGCAACTGGGTCCATGTCACATGTTAAGTATGGCCAATTGTAATGTCATGTGGTGGCACAGGATAATATATGACTGGGATTCCTAAACTGGCCTTCAGGCTAGGGGGCCATAGCTGACCCTAATCTCAGAGATAAGTCTGAAGGTGACAATGATCTAGTTCCGCCTCCCTCCCTACCCTATGGGTGGGCTGGGACAGGTGCCACTAGTGATAGACAAACAGAAACCAAAACTCAATCACAAAGCATGTTCACACAGAGTAAACAGACAACAAGAGATAAGGAAGAAAAACTAAGCAGGGAGGTAATAATCAGACAACAGGTGGAATTCCACTGAACACTAAACAACACACAGTAAATCACAAGACTGGAAAACAAGCGCACACAGACCAGTATAGCAGAAGGCTATAGTCAGCACAGGAAGATAAATTCCACTATGTTTAAAAGGCGGGAACGACCTGTGATAGGTTTCCAGTAACATGTGATCCAAAGGTAACATGCAGGCTAGCAGGAGTTAACTCCTGTTAGTCCGGTCACAAAGGAGCACACAGCAGGTTGACACTTGAGCCTGCCTGTGCAACTCAGAAGCACCAGAGAAAGTTAAGTGATGAGTGTCAGAGTCTATGGTCTTAACAGCGTCTGATGCTGCCATGACACTTGGCGAGTTTAGGGAAAAACACCAAGTGAAACTCCTCCTTGCCTTCAGTAAGCATGAAAAACCTCTTGACAGCTTTTTAGGGAGCCAGGTCTGAAGTGAGGCAGTTAGTTGTGTGGCAAGGGACTTTTATTCTTTTATTCTGTACAGGGACCAGGAGGGTATAGCTGCAACTTCTCCTTTTCCATGACCCATGTGTGTGATTGATTTATATTGCTAACACTTCTTTGCTACCCTTCTTGACAACAAACCAGCCTTCAAATCTATTTGCCTTACTGTATATGATAGCTGCCTACTGCAACAATTGAGCAAGCTGTAACTAACATAACTAAGTAGTCTTTATGAGATGGTTCTGTCACTTGGTTGACTTTTTGCAAACCCTCATTCTTTGTCCACAGCAAATGAACCTTCCTATTTTATAAAGAATGTATGATTGATTAAGTTAGTTTTTCTGTCATGTAATGATGTTAGAGTTTTCACAATTTATGTCAACACTTTTCATAACAATTTAGAGTTAATACAAATGTATACTATAAATACTGAAACAGCAAACTTTGTGAAAACCAAAATTTGTTTCAGCCTTTTCACTTTTGTCTATGAATCTTGAAAAATAGCACAAGATACTAGCTGTGAAAAAAAGTGTATTTTGAGATACTTTGCTGGTAGAACTATAGGCATAGAAGTTGTATCTCCACTGCAGTTGCTCATATCCAGGTAATATGTAAATCTTGTCTTACCTTGCATTACTCTGCCCAAATCTGATCTGGCTCTCGGGTCTATGGATTTTATCCATAACTCCTATATATGTCTCAGTGCACTATATGGGAATTAAATGGATGCTCTTTTTACTGGGTTAAATGACTCACATTGTGTGTTTCCTGACCAGTGTTAGCGCGATATATGTTACATCAACTCTTTTGCACTATAAACATTTTTCCATCTCTCCAATCCCTATATTATAGATCGAATACTGTATAGTACATCTTGCACTGAAGATATTTAAACTGCCTATAGTAGGTGTCTCTTAGCTGCTCTTTCTTCTTTATGTTTATTATCGTATCAGCAGCATTAAATACATTATATGTAGGAGATACACCTTATATTAAGGGTTGTTTATATCTTCTCTGTGAGTATGCCAGTACTAGTAAATTTCTTTTTGGGCGTATCCTGCAATGTTTGACTTTATATATATATCCTTATGACTATGTATTGTTCAGTATGTCAATATTTGCATCTCATTTTTGCTAACTGCAGTGATGTACACCGTTTCTCTGACCCCCTTCACTAATCTGCACTAATAAAAATGTATTTGGACCTACATGATCGCCTCTTTGTGTGTTTAAAAATGTATCTAGGTATAGTAAAGTATACATGCGCTACGCAATTAAACCACCTATAGTGCCACCTGGTGGAAAACAACGGAGTTAGCATTTTTATCTCGAACATGGAACGAGATGGAGAAAAAAGGGAATTACAAAGTTGTAGGGCATCATCAATTCAATACGAATCGACACCTTGCATACAGAAATGCTATTATTAGAATGTGTAAAACTGACAAGGCTGCGGACGTGAAGTGATACCTCATGGAGACCTTCCTACAAGTCATTGGGTATGGTGGCTGTGTGAACTGGCCCCGACGCTCACCTGACCTGACCCCACTGGACTTCTTTCTGTGAGGTCACATCAAACAGCAGGTGTATGCCACCCCTCCACCAACACTGCAGGATCTACACCGACGTATTACAGATGCTTGTGCAAAAGTGTCACGTACCATACCGCACAACGTGGAGCAAGATTCAGTATGCTGTCCAGAGTCCAGATGTGCATTGCAACTGACAGTGGCCACTTTGAGCATCAAAGTTAAATGAGCAACATATGCGTGACCAGCATTCAATGTTTTGGGGTGTCATGGGTTTCATATCACAGCATTTCTGTATGCAAGGTGTCGATTCGTATTGAATTGATGATGCCCTACAATTTTTTAATTCACATTTTTTCTCTATCTCGTTCCATTTTCACGATAAAAATGCTAACTCCGTTGTTTTCCACCAGGTGGCGCTATGGGGGTTTCATTGTGTAGTGCTCGGCTACTTTACTATACCTAGACACCACTTCTATGCCAATAGCTGCCGCCGTTCTCAAGTTAATGGCGGTGGACAGGATATGGGTGGACACACTATATGTGTCTATATGTGGCCAACCAGCAGTTGGGATGTATTTACAGCTAGTAAATGGCTTTATTAGCACTTCACAATAGTTTGTTGAATACATCGAAAAATTAGAGTTTTTAAAAAAATTGATTACATGTATGAGTGGTCACATTGCATAAATTATAGCATATGTTTATTTTTGTTCAATCTTTAGCTCAATCTTATGGCGTAATTGTAGATTTCACAATATTTATTGAATGCAATGAGTAAATATTTAAAATAGTGAGAAAGTATCCAAATCTTTTTTGATCAAGTGAAACCAATTAAAAAAAAGACAGGTGGTAAGATTTATTAAGCATTTTCTTTGACTCAGTTTGCATTTAGTCTCTGATTAAAATTTAGAACGCAGAAATGAAAATCAGAATGTTATGATAAAAATAGCTACTAATCAGACCCGTCTTCTCAAATTTAATACTGTATTGATGAACATTAAAAGTAAAAACTTGGATTATATTAGGTATATTACAAACAATGTTGCAGTTTGTCGCTACAATTTCAGTGTTATTTAAAACGTGACCATTTAGCTCTAATCTTAAGGCTGCTTTACACGAGTCGATATATTGTGCGATGCATCGTTGGGGTCACGGATTTTGTGACGCACGTCCGTCATTCGTAATGACATCTCCTCATGTGACAGCTCCTTGCGAGTCCAACCGATGCTTAATCGTTTGAAATTCGGCCATCGTGTACTCATCGTTTAATTCCATAAAATCGGTCAGTTTAGTCTTAATGAACGACACATTGCAAAGTGTGACACCGTGTAATCAGCCATCCTCGTAGTTATTTGTGACGTCATTAAACATTCAGGGCATATTTGTGGTTTTAAATAATCACGCCTAATCTAATCGGATTGGTTGTAGCAGATGCGTTTTGATTGGTTATTACTGTTATAAAATACGGAGCTGTAGTCATGATGTGTGAACATTCAGCCTTGGCGTCATGCACAGTGTTGTATAGTGCATTACTCCTAATTTTTCTTACGTTTGTTTGTTCGCTGGATTTTCCGCCCTCACTCCTTGTTATCCCTTTTTTGTGGTAAGTTGTTATATGCCAATCTTTCCTTTTTGGATCAAAATCGACATTAACCAGACCACAAACAACAAACAAGATTGATGCTAAGGACACACGAGGCAACAAAGACAGACGCAGAAGAGAAACTATATATATGGGATGTAACCAATCAACCACATTAGCAGAACTGGATTGAGCAGGTCAGAATAATTCAGGGCGTGCAACAATCCAGACAACGTCACGGAGGGCTGTATAGTTTGCCTAATTACGCCCATACAAAAGACAGATTGACCAAAGGAAAACATGTGTGAAGCCTTTTGGACGTCCGCCATGGCCAATCAATATATCAATGAGCGCTTTGTGGTCGTTTGACAACACTCAACTTGTGACACATGGACAACTACCTATCAGCGATACAAACAAAAAAAAAAAAAAAAAGACTTTGCAAAATAAATCGCACGATGGATCGACTCGTGTAAAGCAGCCTTTAGTTGTATATATAGTTGGAGCCCTAGTTGTATATTTATTTATATATAAAATATTAGAACTTTAGTTATTTGTATGAGATAATACATCCTGCATAATTGTCATAAGGGTGTGATGATGGCCTGATGTGATCTCGGGGGGACAAGGGATCTGGGATCGGAAGATCACAGCATATAGTTGATAGCAGAGCCTCGTTAGTGTCTACTCTTTGTTTACCCTGAGTTGGAGCTTATTCAACGCCTTCATCACCTAGAACATATGTAGATCATAGGTCACCTCCCCAGGTACCACAGGTGTCGCAGGCGGCGGGGCGCTGCACTCGCTAACGCTTGGGTCCGGCTCTGCTGCTGCTGCTCGGTGGCTCGAGCGGTGGGCCAGATCCGGGGACCCGAGCGGCGCTCCTTGCCCGTGAGTGAAAAGGGGGTAGTTTGTTTGGGGATTTAGTCCGTGACGCCACCCACGGGTTGTGGTGAAGGTGGGCACAACGCTGCTGGTGACGGGGATCCCGGGAGCGATGGTAGGGAGCAGCTGGGATGTTGTTTTCCCCCTCCGTGGGTAGGGGTTGGTGGTCCCGGGGCCCGGTGGTGTGAGGGGGAGGCAGGGTCGGTGAGGTGCAGGGTTGCAGGGACAGCGCGGCGCGGTGCCGGATGGCACGGGTGTACTCACTCAGCAAGAGATGCACAAAGTCTCCGGTAAACCAAACGGCTGGATGGACGGATCCCGCAGCCGGCTGCAGTGTCTCTCCCCAGACAGGTGATGGTGGCTGTCTTTCCCTGCACCTTTGTGTACTGTCTTGACTACGATGGGTTCCCAACGATAGTCCCCGGTGTATGGAAGCTGGAGGAGTCCGTTTTGCCTGCAGGCGCTGGCCCTTGGGTCTCTAGCCTGTGGCGGTGGCTGTATACCCTCACGGTGTGGACGGTTGCCTTCTGACGGGACTTGGGTAGTTAGGAAACCCCTGGGGTTCCTGTCACACTCGGATTTGACTGTTAACGGCGACTCCAAGCCAAGTCGGGGTCCGATGGCCCTGCCTGTGTTTGCTAGCTTCACTTCACTCCCCGGTTTGGTACCGGCGGGCCACCGCCCGACCCCGGTCCTACGGTTCCGCGTTGATCCACCACTTCTGCAGACGGGCACCACCGTCTGCCTACCTTGCTTTCGGTGCCTGGGCTCCGACCCAGACACCTCAAGTGTTTACTCCTCTCCCTTTCACTTCCAAGACTAAACTGTCACTTTTCCCGCCTCCAGGCCTGTGAACTGCTTGGTGAGTGGGGCCAACCGCCTGGCTCCGCCCACCTGGTGTGGACATCAGACCCTGGAGGGAGGCAACAAGGGTTTTGTGTCTGACTAATGTAACTGTCTGGGGGTGGGGGTGAGTGTGTGTTTTGTCTGTGGCTACCTGGTTAGTCCAGGGCGCCACACAGGCTCCCACAAAGAGCCAACCATAATCCCGTCGCGCCCGCACACCCCTCTCTCCTCCCACACATTGTAACCTTTTTGTTCACAGTTAGTAAAGCCGCAGAATTCCACCGTGAAGTGCCGCTTTCTCCTCTTTCTTTGGATTCATCTGATAATCATCTGCAATACTAGCTGAGCACCACCTGGAGCTGCTGGAGGTACACTGAAGGTCACAATAACAGTCTGTGATTACCGCTACATATTACAGTGTTTGTAGCTGCAGTGACCGGCTTTTCTGTTTATTTGTGGGTCCCATAATGTGTTACACTATTTCTGCTGATTATGGCAATACCCTATATGTGACTGTACAGTACTGTTTCGCTGCACCACAGGACTCGGGAGGGAAAGAGCACAATTTGATTTGGAACGACCAACTTCTCTTGCTATGGCTAATAGGGTCACCCCTTTGGCCTTCATCTGGACAACCTGCTGCAGAGGAGTATCAGTCACTTTAGAACGGCACACCATTTTTGCAAAGTCAGTGCAAACTGGAAAATTAGGTTGGCAGTTAATAGGGTTTGTTAGATAATTAAGGACATTAGTACCTGGTGCCAGATTAACAACAATAACTTGTAGGTATCTGAAAGTGTTCTTTAATTTTGATCCATGTTCTTTTTCATTTATTTCATTTACATTTTTATTATGTGCTTTTGAGTAAATTCAATTTATGAAATAAACTTAAAATACTGCTGGTTTACTCATGTTAGGATATTATCAGATAGGACTATACAATGATCTTAACATTTAGGAAATTGCGTGTTGTTCTCTAATTTTGATCTGCAGTGTATGTCAGTGCTGTCAAGCTTCCTGTACTTTTAAGAATAAGCATGCAATCCTTCTAAGGTGTCCCCAGCCTATCACTGGGAGGCATGTGGTACTTAAGCCTGCTCCCCATGATAAGATGGACCAGAGCAATGCAGTAGGATTTTTTATTCTTTCCTTTATGTTGGTCCTGTTTGTCTGCTCTGGCCTCCCTGCCTCCAGCACCAGTTCTGCATGCTATCAGTTCTGCTCTGCTGTGCCTGTCCTGTCTGTGCCTGTCTGTTCCGTGGTACCAGCCTGAATCTTGCACCTGTGGCCATAACTGCTTTTATCCTGTACGTGTGTCAGCACCAGCATGTACAGTACAGTATATTGCACTTGTGTCCATGCCAGCCTGTTTCCTGCACCTGAATCCATACCTGCCTGTATCCTGTACTTTTGTCCGCACCCATCTGTACCTGTCATCTTATCTGCCTCAGCCGTTCTGGCTGCACCTGTATCCGATGTCCAGTGCCTGATGTACCATGCTCAGTAATCCGTACCTAATATCCTGGACCCTGACGACCGGAGTTCCACCAGATGTCCTGTCCAGCTGAACCTGTGTCCGGTGTCCTGTGCCTGATGTCCCTTGCCTGGTGACTTGTTCCTAATCACCCATGTTGGAAGTTCTGCATCTGCCTGTACATGTTCTGCCTGCCCTAATCCCTACTGGGTTCCTGTTCTACACTGTTTGTCTTGCCAGCCCAGCCTGTCCTATCCATTAACTGACCCTGTTACTGCTGTCACCTTGCTCTGCTCAGCTGCAACCATCCTGGTTACTGCCCTGGGAGTGGCACTTAGTATTCTGCCTTGTGCGGGCGCTTAGTTAAGCTCTTACCACTAAAAGGTAAGCTTTGGTTCCCTCTGTGGTTCAATGGGTTCACTCCCACTCACCACTTTCACCAGTGGTGAGCATTACCAGGGGGTTGCAGTTCACAGTTCACCTTCCTACATTCCTCTCCTCTTTAACCATGGCAATCTTCGACCATGCGGTAATCTCTAACACAATAAAAGCGACATAAAATCTCTAATGATTTTTTTCTTCTCTGGGGTCTCAACATTTTCTTTCTGCAGGCTGAACCGGCCTTAATCTCCAGAACAAAGTCTGTGTTCTAAAAAAATATGCTTGTGAGCAAACAGTTACTCTACCAGTCTGAGATCACAGTCTTTCACCAGATGACGTAATGAAGACCACATAGGGTTTTGTCCATTTCTCCCACCTGCTACAATGGTGGTGGTACAGTCCTTAAAACTATACATCCATAAAAAATAAAACACGTATCGACCCACCTGGTACATTGGGTCATCCGATCACCCTTCCTCCACTCACAATTCACAGGACTGGGTACAGTTTCTCAGGGGTTGGTTATGGTAAAATCCATAAGGTATAAATAGGCAAAGTTCATGGAGGCAAATTTCAAATAGCAGCTTGGAGCATATATCCTGAGAGCTGCAAGAGGCAAGTCCTTGTCTCAGGGGGTATCCTCCTACAGCCCAGAAGGCTCAAAGTCCTTTGAATCTAGCAAAGAGGGGGTGCAAACAAGCACAAAATATTGGAGGGGGGAAATAGCATAAGTAAAACAGTAAGCAAAAGTAAACAAAAACAGCTGTATCCAGCCATAAGGGCAATATCTCTTGCCCTTTAAAATTTTAACCTCATTGCCTCTTTCAACCAATGTGGCATCCTGCCCACCCGAGGGTCTTGATGTTAACCTGACTAACCCCAGTTCATGCCTTTAAAAAAGGGCTCTGTAACTAGACACTTTTATAACTTGGAGATAGGCTAACATTGGAAAAGATAAAGTCATCAGTCCAGTTCAGGCCGTATTCTTTTTCCAGGCCTCCCAGGTCCTAGGTGATGGGGGCCTGGTTCATTTCCACGGCTGGTGCGAGAATTCATTCCAACCACCGTCCTCTCGGAGAATGTTGGTGCTGTATAAAATAGTTGTGCCATCTGTTTCCCGATAGAGGAACAAAAGGAAAAGTCTCATGGAGCGCTAATAAAGGGAAATTTCAAAAAGTTTTTTTAAAGCAACAAACCTTTTATTGGTGGTCCCTTATAGCCACTACGTGTTTCAACAAATAATATGTTGTCTTCTTAAGATGCTCTAAGGAAAGCCTAAGTTGATTAGTACTATTGTTTGCCGGGTGTTTGCACAGAGTATGTGACCTGCTTTGAAGGCAAGCAGCTGCAGTGTGTGGATTCACGTGACTCCTGGACCAAGTCTTTCCCTGATTCAGCATTGGAGAGAGGATGGCTGGAATCTCTCACTAAATATAATAAAGCCTACTCCTGGGGTTGTCCGGGGGCGCACAACCCTATAAGGTGAGCAGTATTTAGGAATTGCATAATGCTAAACCCACTGGTGCTTCTCATTGTGCTCCCCCCTTTTTTCTTTTATTTTTGCATATCTGTTTCCCGATAACATACTGTATATGGTAGCACCAGGCACGGTGCTTATAGGGGCAGCTGGTTGTTGGTATGCTTATTCAACCACATGGGAATCCAAGTAATAGACACCCCTCGGTAATGTGGCTACAGACTCCTCTTGGCAACAGGTCTCCCTGTGGATGACAGACGGGGTCATTCCTCATTGCTGGCTTTACCGTTTTTCCTTGGCCTCCACTTCCCACCTCTCGACCGCCTCTTCAGTGGCAGGCTGGGTTACCCCCACTGCATACTACCATTTGTAACACCACAGATAAATAAACAACACACTTTCCCCCACTTATAGGGTCTGTAGGCAAATGAGGAGGGTATCCAGTTCACCATGGCTTGGTTTACATATACATGTTACCCGGCAATATATTTGGCTTTTAACCCAAAGTCTTGGGACTGAAAAAAGTTAATGACCTTGCCTTGAGTACAGCCATTTTCAAAGTCGGCTTTCTTCAGTCCAGCTTCATTAGGAAAGAACAAGAGAATGTAAATTCCCTGTCAAAGTTCCTGCCCCCCAAAAAAAATCTGATCAGAGAAGCCATAAGCGGACTTAAATTTGCAGTGCATGCTTGGTCAGTGTGAGTTATGATGAGTGAAAAAGTTTGACATCCAGAGTGAGCTTGTTTGATTAGTTTTAGAAATATTTTGTGTAGCTTAGTATAGCAGAGAGAGTAAATAGTGAAATTCTGAAGAATATAAAGCATGCTTTTTACGTTAAAAAGGTATAAATGAGCAGTTACATCATGGAAGGATGAAATTGAGCTTCCTCTTGGTTGAAATTGAAATAAGTAGTTGGATAAAGATGTTACAGTTCAGAAAACCATCATACATAGCTCTCACCTGTCATCATGGTGGTCCTTTAGATATAATCAGCTTGTTTGCTTTGACTGATGTCCTGCCCAGAATGTGACATCATCAATATCTCTCCTGAACAGGATATCAATCAAGCCAGCATTAGCTTATTAACCCTTTACAACATACGATGTACCGTATATATATATATATGTATATATATATATATATACATATATATATATATATATATATATATATATATATATATACAGTCATATGAAAAAGTTTGGGCACCCCTATTAATGTTAACCTTTTTTCTTTATAACAATTTGGGTTTTTGCAACAGCTATTTCAGTTTCATATATCTAATAACTGATGGACTCAGTAATATTTCTGGATTGAAATGAGTTTTATTGCACTAACAGAAAATGTGCAATCCGCATTTAAACAAAATTTGACCGGTGCAAAAGTATGGGCACCTCAACATAAAAGTTACATTAATATTTTGTAGATCCTCCTTTTGCAAAAATAACAGCCTCTAGTCGTTTCCTGTAGCTTTTAATGAGTTCCTGAATCCTGGAAGAAGGTATATTTGAAAATTCCTGTTTACAAAACAATTCCAGTTCAGTTAAGTTTGATGGTCGCCGAGCATGTACAGCACGCTTCAATTCATCCCACAGATGTTCAATGATATTCAGGTCTGGGGACTGGGATGGCCATTCCAGAACATTGTAATTGTTCCTCTGCATGAATGCCTGAGTAGATTTGTAGCAGTGTTTTGGATCATTGTCTTGCTGAAATATCCATCCCCTGCGAAACTTCAACTTCGTCACTGATTCTTGCACATTATTGTCAAGAATCTGCTGATACTGAGTTGAGTCCATGCGACCCTCAGCTTTAACAAGATTCCCGGTGCCAGCATTGGCCACACAGCCCCAAAGCATGATGGAACCTCCACCAAATTTTACTGTGGGTAGAAAGTGCTTTTCTTGGAATGCTGTGTTTTTTTGCCTCCATGCATAACGCCTTTTTGTATGACCAAACAACTCAATCTTTGTTTCATCAGTCCACAGGACCTTCTTCCAAAATGACAACTGGCTTGTCCAAATGTGCTTTTGCATACCTCAGGCGACTCTGTTTGTGGCGTGCTTGCAGAAACGGTTTCTTTTGCATCACTCTCCCATACAGCCTCTCCTTGTGCAATGTGTGCTGTATGGTTGACCGATGCACATTGACAACATCTGCAGCAAGATGAAGCTGCAGGTCTTTGGAGGTGGTCTGTGGATTGTCCTTGACTGTTCTCACCATTCTTCTTCTCTGCCTTTCTTATATTTTTCTTGACATGTCACTTCTGGGCTTAACAAGAACTGTACCTGTCTTCTTCCCTTTCCTTACTATGTTCCTCACAGTGGAAACTGACAGTTTAAATCTCTGAGACAACTTTTTGTATCCTTCCCCTGAACAACTATGTTGAATAATCTTTGTTTTCAGATCATTTGAGAGTTGTTTTGAGGAGCCCATGATGTCCCTCTTCATAAGAGATTCAAATAGGAGAACAACTTGCAAGTGGCCACCTTAAATACCTTTTCTCATGATTGGATACACCTGCCTATGAAATTCAAAGCTCAATGAGGTTACAAAACCAATTTACTGCTTTAGTAAGTCAGTAAAAAGTAGTTAGGAGTGTTCAAATCAAGAAATTGATAAGGGTGCCCATACTTTTGCACCAGTCAAATTTTGTTTAAATGCGGATTGCACATTTTCTGTTAGTACAATAAACCTCATTTCAATCCAGAAATATTACTGAGTCCATCAGTTATTAGATATATGAAACTGAAATAGCTGTTGCAAAAACCCAAACTGTTATAAAGAAAAAAGGTTAACATTAATAGGGGTGCCCAAACTTTTTCATATGACTGTATACACTGCAGGGTCCGCTCTCAAGAGGTGCTGGGAGCTGGTGAAGCTGCCGGAGGGAGCCTTTGATCTCCTGCTCCCGCTCATATATTATTAGAGATGAGCGAACCGGCCGTGGTTCGGCTCGAGTTCAGTTCTTCGAACGGAGGTCTCGTTCGAGTTCAGTTCGGCGAACGTTCGACAAACCGAACTCAAACCAATAGGAAATAATGGGAGGCAATCACAAACACATAAAAACGCATTATAAATGTACCCATACAGTTAATAAACATTGCCATAACACTTACCGGTCCCCGCGAACCCTCCTGCACTCTGTCTCCTGCCGCTATTCCATCCGATGATCGCTGAATCTTCCCGGTGACCAGCACTGCCAGCAGTGATGCAGGACCTATCATGACGTCAAGATAGCCATGTGACCAGTCACGTGGCTATTATCTCATTGGCTACAGACTGGTCACATGGCTTTGACGTCATGTCCTGTCCTAGGTCCTGTCATTGCACTCTCCGGTACACGGTGCACATTTGTGTATCGCCGTGTACCGGCGACATGCTCTAGCACACGGTCGACTCCCCGTTCCGTTAGGGACCGGCTGACACAGCCGGTCATTAACGGAGATCACCGTTGCCATAGCAACGCAGTTAGCTAACCGCGGCTCCGGGAATTACATGATTGGAGCACCGTTGCTATGGTAACGCGTCTGTCAGCGTTACCGCTGTTACCGCTAACAGCCAGCAGCACTGATCACTCACGGAGTGAAGGCTGCACGCTGCTTCCCGTGCAGCCTTTACGGAGTGAAGGCTGCACGGGAAGCAGCGTCTTCCCCCATGCAGCAGTGATGGAGCAGAGCTACATTTGTTGAACGAGAAAGACAGAAGACCATGGATCGTGGAGGGCTGACAGGGGGTAATAAAGATGGAGTCTCTAATGTGTCTGTGTATTTATTTCTATTAAAGTATTTTTTCTATGTGTGGTGTCTTTTTTTAACCCTTTATTGGAGATTCTTAATGGCCGGGTCAAACGTGCCTGACATTAAGAATCTCTGGCATAATACTGGCTAGAAAAACAAAGCTAGTATTAACTCATTATTACCCAACAAGCCACCGGGCTCCAGGGCTGTTGGAAGAGTTGGATACAGCGCCAGATGATGCAGAGGCGCCCAGAAACGTCGGGCTAACCTGTGCTGCGGATTCCAATCCCCAGCTGCCTAGTTGTACCTGGCTGGACAGAAAAATTGGGGGAGAAGCCCACGTCATTTTTTTTTTACTTATTTCATGAAATAAGTGACATAATTAAAAAAAACGGGGCTTCCCTATATTTTTGGTTCCCAGCCGGGTACAAATAGGCAACTGGGGGTTGGAGGCAGCCCGTGGCTGCCTGCTGTACCTGGCTAGCATACAAAAATATGGCGAAGCCCACGTCATTTTTTTGGTGGGCAAAAAACTTCTGCATACAGTCCTGGATGGAGTATGCTGAGCCTTGTAGTTCTGCAGCTGCTGTCTGCTCTTCTCCATACAGACAGACAGCAGCTGCAGAACTACAAGGCTCAGCATACTCCATCCAGGACTGTATGCAGAAGTTTTTTGCCCCCTGAAAAAATTATGTGGGCTTCGCCATATTTTTGTATGCTAGCCAGGTACAACAGGCAGGTACGGCTGCCCCCAACCCCCAGTTGCCTATTTGTACCCGGCTGGGAACCAAAACTAAAGGGAAGCCCTTTTTTTTATTTCATGAATTTCATGAAATAATTAGAAAACAAATGACGTAGGCTTCGCCCCATTTTTGTGTCCAGCCAGGTATAACTAGGCAGCTGGGGATTGGAATCCGCAGCACCGGTTGGCCTGAGCTTTCTGGGCCCCACTGCTGAGAATTGCAGTCTGCAGCCGCCTCAGAAAATGGCACTTTCATAGAAGCGCCATCTTCTGGTGCTGTATCCAACTCTTCCAGCACCTGCCTGCTATACCTGGCTAGCATACAAAAATATGGCGAAGCTCACGTCCTTTTTTTGTAGTTTTTTTGGCAAAAAAAATAATAAATGCTTCCCTGGATTTTCCATTGCCAGTGAAGGTAACACCAAGCAGTGGGGGTTAGCAGCCAGTAGCTGCTTGGATTACCCTTAGCTAGCAATACAAAAAATGCAGCGGGATCCCATATATATTTTTTTTAATTATTTATTTAAATAACTAAAAACAAAATGGGCTTCCCTGTATTTTGATTGCTGGACATCACAGTGCTGTAAAAATAAATCTTTAAAAAAATGACGTAGCGCTTCGCGATATTTTTGATTCTCAGCGCAGATAAAGCAGACAGCTATGGGTTGCCACCCCCATCTGCCTGCCGTTACCTTGGTTGGCAATCAAAATACAGGGAAGCCCATTATTTTTTTCTATTTAAAAAATAGTTAAAAAAAAATGATGTTGGGTCCCCCCATTTTTGATAGCCAGCTAGGGTAAAGCAGACGGCTGTAGCCTGAAAACCACAGCTGGCAGCTTTACCGTGGTTGGGGATCCAATGTGGAGGTCCCCCAGGCTCTTTTTTTATAATTATTTTATAAATATTAATAATTACACTAAAAAAGTAGGGTCCCCCCCAAATTGGATCACCAGCCAAGGTAAAGCGGACAGCTGTGGTCTGGTATTCTCAGGGTGGGAAGGTCCATAGTTACTGGGCCTTCACAGCCTAAAAATAGCAGGCCGCAGACTGTTACGGTTGCTGCGAGCACTGGAGACTATGTCCAGATTTCTTGCTACTGCACATGTGCGAGCGCTGGAGACTAAGTCCAGATTTTTTGCTAATGCACATGTGCGAGCGCTGGAGACTAAGTCCAGATTTCTTGCTACTGCACATGTGCGAGCGCCGGAGACTAAGTCCTATATTGGAGCCATTGCACATGTGCGGGTGACATCATCGCTGACACGAGGTCACATGTCTCTGACACCTTCTATGCCGATTGGTCGCTGGTCATGTGCTTGTGATGCCTTGCTCAGTGATAGGCCAGCATGACGTCACTCCTGTCGTTCTGGCAGCGGATTGGCTCTGGTGTCCTCCATCTTGAATGAGGCACAGAGTCTATATAAGACCCTGACACATGCCGCATGGCGCTCAGTCCTCTTGGTTCATGCATAAGAGTAGACGCTCTGTGCGCGTTCCTTTAGGCATTCCTCTGTCTATGCTAGGTGAGCGCTACCGGCAGGGTAGCGTTCTTATACCTTACAGCTTCGGCTGCTGTCCGTATCCTTACCTCTTAGGGGAGCAGACATAGGCAGGTGCCTGAAGTACATGGTCTGGCTGGGCCTTGTGGTTCGACTCGTAGGTGGACGTTGCCGCTAGGGTAACGTTCCTTATACTGCGTCTGGCAGTTGTTCGTATCCTCGCACACTAGGGGAGCGAACAGAGGTAGGAGCTTTGTGCGGCTTACGCTGCTGTTCGTCTCTTTTGCACCACTAGAAGAGCGGACCTAGGCAGGTGCCATATCTAGTGGTTCGTGTCTTCGCACACTAGTGGAGCGAACGCAGGTAGGAGCTTTGTGCGGCTTACGCTGCTGTTCGTCTCTTTTGCACCACTAGAAGAGCGGACCTAGGTAGGTGCCATTTCGCACACATTGCCTTTGTCTCTGTGGTTATTAACAGAGATCATTCCACACACCCTCCAAGTAAGGGAGGAATTGCTTTACTTACTTATTATATCCTTCTGTGAGTTAACAGAGGTATTGCACTCTGCCATAGTCTGCAGCAGAGTCTTTGCACGGTGGACCCTGACTGTCTGATACTCCTTTAGGTTATTATCAGACAGCCCCCCGTAACATTAGGACTGAGCCAAGGGTCTGGCAGTTATGGCAGAATATCAGCAGTTACACCGTTACATACAAGTACTTGAGTCACGGCTCAAGAGTATAGAGGATAAACCTCAGACCATGGTGACATCTGCACATGATCCTCGACTTGCTCTGCCAAACAGATATTCTGGCGATGCCAGATCATGTCGTGGTTTCATTAGTCAGTGTCAGATACACCTAGAGGTCATCTCTTCTCGCTTCTCTACGGAGAGGTCCAGAGTAGGCTTTATCATCTCCTTACTTCAGGACAAAGCCTTAGAATGGGCGACTCCCCTATGGGAGCGCTCTGATGTGGTTACTCTGAGACACTTTTCAACTGCTCCCGTTCTTCAAAGACCCGAAGAGAGTAAGCCCTTCCTCTTAGAGGTTGATGCCTCTTCAGTGGGTGCTGGTGCAGTCTTGTATCAAAAGAACGGTGCAGGTAGAAAAAGGCCGTGTTTCTTCTTTGCGAAAACCTTTTCACCGGCAGAGAGAAACTATACCATTGGGGATAGGGAACTGCTCGCCTTGAGATTAGCCTTGGAGAAGTGGCGTCACTTGCTGGAAGGAGCGAAACATCCTTTCCAGGTCTATACAGACCATAAGAATCTGACATACTTACAAACCGCTCAGCGTCTGAATCCTCGCCAAGCCCGCTGGTCCTTGTTTTTCTCCCGCTTTCACTTCTCCATCAACTATCTGTCTGGGAGTAAGAATAACAAGGCAGACGCCCTGTCTCGCTCTATGCTTTCTACCCAGGAAGAGATTGACGAACCTCGTCTTATCCTTCCCTCCAGGGTTTTTCATACGCTCTCCCCTGTGACGTTAAACCAAATCTCACCGGGCAAGACCTTTGTTCCGCCTGATCGACAGAATGATATACTGTCATGGGCCCACACCTCAAAGGTGGGTGGGCATTTTGGTATTAGGTGGACACGAGAGTTACTGGAGAGGTGGTATTGGTGGCCACACTTAGCCAGCCACG
The DNA here is from genome assembly GCF_048569485.1 of Anomaloglossus baeobatrachus. Taxonomy (NCBI): domain Eukaryota; kingdom Metazoa; phylum Chordata; class Amphibia; order Anura; family Aromobatidae; genus Anomaloglossus; species Anomaloglossus baeobatrachus. Next base: position 283,734,559 of record NC_134358.1, read on the forward strand.
TCAAGAGATATGTCGGTTCCTGCTACTCGTGTACTCGCAACCGTCCATTACGGCAGAGACCGGCTGGGCTCTTGCATCCTTTACCAGTGCCAGATAGACCATGGGAGGTGGTAGGCATGGACTTTGTGGGTGATCTTCCATGTTCACAGGGACATAGATTTGTGTGGGTCATTACGGACCATTTCTGCCGGATGGTTCATCGGTACCGTTATCGAGAATCCCATCTTCCAGGGTACTAGCCAAACTATTCCTCAAGCATGTCTTTAGGCTTCACGGGATGCCAGATCGTATCATTTGTGATAGAGGCCCTCAATTTACTTCCCGTTTCTGGCGAGATCTTTGTAGCCTTCTGCAAATTGAGTTGAATCTCTCTTCGGCATACCATCCGGAGACCAATGGTTTGGTTGAGCGTACCAATCAATCTATGATTATATACCTTCGACACTTTGTTGCTGAGAACCACGATAACTGGTCCTCCCTCCTACCCTGGGCAGAATTTGCCCTTAACAATTCGCTGGCTGAGGCCACTGGGCAGACACCATTCGTACTCAATAATGGGCAACACCCTAGGGTACCGGTACCGTTTCCCGCTGCTGCACCTCCTCCTCTTGTGGCCGACTGGGCAACTAATGCCAGAGAGGTTTGGGATCAGACTCAAGAGTCGATCCAAGCAGCTAAGGACCGTATGAAGACGGTGTCCGATCGGTTTCGTCGCCCGACTCCTGTCTTTTCTCCAGGGGACTTTGTGTGGCTCTCTGCAAAACACGTGAGACTTAGAGTGAGCTCTGTCAAATTTGCTCCTCGCTTCCTGGGTCCTTATGAGGTTCTTAGACAGGTAAATCCTGTAGTCTACCAATTGAAGTTACCCGTCCATCTTAGGATTCATGACAAATTCCATGTCTCACTGCTAAAGCCGGCTATTTTACCTCACGCTCATGAAGTGCACTCTCCTGCCTCTGATTCCTCTCGCTCTAGCTATGAGGTACGAGCCATAGTTGGTTCTAAGATGGTTAGAGGGCGCAGGTTCTTCTTGATAGATTGGGAGGGTTACGGCCCGGAACATCGCTCTTGGGAACCTGAGGAGGCTGTCCATGCTCCCGACTTAGTTGCCGATTACCTGCGTCGCCGGGAGGGGGGCCCTTGAGGGGGAGGTACTGTTACGGTTGCTGCGAGCACTGGAGACTATGTCAAGATTTCTTGCTACTGCACATGTGCGAGCGCTGGAGACTAAGTCCAGTTTTTTTGCTACTGCACATGTGCGAGCGCTGGAGACTAAGTCCAGATTTCTTGCTACTGCACATGTGCGAGCGCCGGAGACTAAGTCCTATATTGGAGCCATTGCACATGTGCGGGTGACATCATCGCTGACACGAGGTCACATGTCTCTGACACCTTCTATGCCGATTAGTCGCTGGTCATGTGCTTGTGATGCCTTGCTCGGTGATAGGCCAGCATGACGTCACTCCTGTCGTTCTGGCAGCGGATTGGCTCTGGTGTCCTCCATCTTGGATGAGGCACAGAGTCTATATAAGACCCTGACACATTCCGCATGGCGCTCAGTCCTCTTGGTTCATGCATAAGAGTAGACGCTCTGTGCGCGTTCCTCTAGGCATTCCTCTGTCTATGCTAGGTGAGCACTACCGGCAGGGTAGCGTTCTTATACCTTACAGCTTCGGCTGCTGTCCGTATCCTTACCTCTTAGGGGAGCGGACATAGGCAGGTGCCTGAGGCACATGGTCTGGCTGGGCCTTGTGGTTCGACTCGTAGGTGGACGTTGCCGCTAGGGTAACGTTCCTTATACTGCGTCTGGCAGTTGTTCGTATCCTCGCACACTAGGGGAGCGAACAGAGGTAGGAGCTTTGTGCGGCTTACGCTGCTGTTCGTCTCTTTTGCACCACTAGAAGAGCGGACCTAGGCAGGTGCCATATCTAGTGGTTCGTGTCCTCGCACACTAGTGGAGCGAACGCAGGTAGGAGCTTTGTGCGGCTTACGCTGCTGTTCGTCTCTTTTGCACCACTAGAAGAGCGGACCTAGGTAGGTGCCATTTCGCACACATTGCCTTTGTCTCTGTAGTTATTAACAGAGATCATTCCACACACCCTCCAAGTAAGGGAGGAATTGCTTTACCTACTTATTATATCCTTCTGTGAGTTAACAGAGGTATTGCACTCTGCCATAGTCTGCAGCAGAGTCTTTGCACGGTGGACCCTGACTGTCTGATACTCCTTTAGGTTATTATCAGACAGCCCCCCGTAACACAGGCACCCCAGACGTGGCGCATCCACTAGATGCGCCAATCCTGGCGCTTCACCCCAGCTCATCCCGTGCCCTGGTGCAGTGGCAAACAGGGTAATAAATCGGGTTGATACTAGCTGTAAAGTCACCTGAGATCATGCCCAGCAGTTTGTGATGTCATGGCATCTATTAGATACCCAACATCATAAACTGTCAGTACTAACAAAAAAAAATCGACAAAAGAAATTTATTTGAAAAAACAGTCCCCAAAACATTTCCTCTTTCACCAATTTATTGTAAGAAAAAAAATAAAGGGGTCCCACGACGACTCTGGACCATCTAGAATATGGGGTGGAGACACTCAGGGAATGTATCCCCCATTTTCTAGGAGTGCAGACCCTTCATGTAAGGAGTGTGGGTGCAATGAATCTGCACTCACTCTCCCTGGGTCCACAGCAGCAGAGTCCATGTCGTAATGGTTGCTACCAAAGCTGCAATGCCCTGCTCATGAGGTAACGGCATGCCTAATCAGGAGAACTATTCTACATTTCCAAATATTGGTATTTGCTGATATTATTGCTATTCCACCTACTATATATTGGGGATAGGATCTTGGAGATGGCATACCCCTTTAAGTCCAGTTATGCAGCTGAATGAATACTTAACATCAAAGCTTGCTATTTAGATGTGTTTTCTTGTGGCGTATAACGGACTCTCATGTTTGGTAGTCGTTCAGCAGGGAAACTATAAAAGCAAATCCCTCCATTTGGAAATGTAGTATATAGCTCTCCTGATCAATTATGTTCCTTACCTCATGAGCAGGGCATTGCAGTAATAATAATAATGTATTAATTTATATAGCGTTATTAATTCCATATCACTGTATGTCTTTGGAGTGTAGGAGGAAACTGGAGTACCCGGAGGATACCCACGCAAACATGGGGAGAACATACAAACTCCTTGCAGATGGTGTCCTTGGTGAGAATTGAACCCAGGACCTCAGCGCTGCAAGATTGCAGTGCTAACCACTGAGCCACCGTGCCGCACCTTTAGCTTACAGATGCATAACCACCACTCACTGTGTCTGAACACAGGAAGCTGAGCTGACATCCGCTCTGTGCATGCGGCAGCGTCTATTGTGAAGGGGAGGGCCGTGGGGGGATCAACGCTGCACAGGTACCGTGGGACACCGGGGAACACCGGTGGGGTTATAGGGGGTGACCTGGCAGGGCCTGGGGAGGAGTTTTCTGTCGCATGTGCCATGGCACATGCAACAGAAATCAGAGGAGTAGGGTGAATGCGGCCAGCGCGCTGCTGTGCGCGCGGCCATCTTGGATTTCTGGGAGGGCATCAGGGGGGGCACTTTGGCGACTTCGGGGGACTGGGGAGGAGATTTATCATGTTTGTTCATGCCAGATGGGAGATAAATAATTTTTTACCGGCGCTGTCATTTACTGTAATGTGATCATCGGTGTACGGTGTATACCTGTCATCACGTGAGCGGGGACCGGAAAAAACGTCCTGAATCATGATCTCCAGGGTCTCAGCTAGCCCTGAAACCCCGGAGATTTTCTGACGCTGGGGGGCGTTATTCACTTATTTCTGCCTGGTGTTTATAAACGGCAGATCAGAATAAGGCTACATTAACACGACCGATCCATTTTTGCGGTCTGCAAAAAACAGTTCGTTTTTTTTCACGGGTGCATCCGTGTGGCATCCGTTTCCGTTCCGTAGACGGTCCGTATGTCATCTGTTTGTCATCCGTGTGCCTTCTGTTTTTTTTGTTTACTGCAAAAAAACTGAAGGAGGGTAAATGCATAAATTTACCCAGGATCCATAGCTTCATCCTACATGAGGCGGTCACATGTTCACTCCAGTGCCATTTTCTACTGCTTTTCACAGTGTAGAGCGCTCTGGTGATTTTCTTGTGCTTGTGCACTTCATATCAGTCTTTTCTGTCATTATAATGGCAGAAAGACACATAATGTCCCACTCTCCTGCATTTTGTAATTTTGCACCCTTTGGTGCCTTTCATGTGGCACTAAGGGGTGCTTAGCTTTGTATTTAGCCAAAAAAATGAAAAAAAAAATGACGTAGGGTTCCCCCTATTTTTGTAGCCAGCTAGGGTAAAGCAGACGGCTGCAGCCTGCAGACCACAGCTGGCAGCCTCACCTTGGCTGGTAATCCAAAACTGAGGGCACCCCACGCTGTTATTTTAAATTAAATAAATAATTAAAACAAAACACATAGGGGTCCCCACAAAATTGGATCACCAGCCAAGGTAAAGCAGACAGCTGGGGTCTGATATTCTCAGACTAGGGAGGTCCATGGTTATTGGACTCTCCCCAGCCTAAAAATAGCAGGCCGCAGCCGCCCCAGAAGTGGCGCATCCATTAGATGTGCCAATCCTGGTGCTTCACCCCAGCTCATCCCGTGCCCTGGTGCGGTGGCAAACGGGGTAATATATGGGGTTAATACCAGATGTGTAATGTCACCTGGCATCAAGCCCTGGGGTTGGTGAGGTCAGGCGTCTATCAGATACCCGACATCACCAACCCAGTCAGTAATAAAAAAAAATAGACGACAAACACATTTTTATTTGAAAAAACACTCCCCAATACATTCCTTCTTTAACCAATTTATTAGAAAGAAAAACAAATCCTGGTGTAATCCAAGGGGTTGCCATGACGATCCACACTGTCCCAGTCAATGAAGAGCAGGATGTTCCCCATTGGCTGGGAGAGCAGTGCAGTGACCTGAGCTAACATCAATGGGTCAGCCCAGGTCACTGCAGGGGTTGACAAGTGCTGCTGTCAGCGAGGTACATTACCTGCGCTGATCTCCTGCACTGCTGACAGCACCTGTCACTGAGTTCAATGACCGCCGCCCTCACAGCCAAGTATCGCGAGCGGCCTGTGACGTCACCGCTAGTCAGTCTCGGATCGGAAGCGAGAGAAGGTGATGTGACAAGCGGCGGCCATGGAGGACAGTGACAGCGCTGAGGTCAGGACTTCATCACCGCAGGTAAGCCAAGCGGGACCATGTGTGCAGAGTGCAGGTGGGCGGAGCCATGTGTGCTGGCGGCGGAGTGCAAAGTGGGTGGCGCTGAGGACATCAGTGTCGTGGACTGCTTGGCTGGGGACAGGTGAGTGTGATTCTGTGTGTGTGTGTGTGTGTGTGTACCTGCCGCGTGCAGGAGGGGGCGGAGTGAGCTGAGCGGGGAAGTGTGGGCTTCCTGCACGTAACTGGGATAAACATCGGGTTACTAACCAAAGCGCTTTGCTTGGATACCCGATGTTTATCTTGGTTACCAGCTTCTGTCAGGCTGCCAGCGATGGCTCCTGCACACTGTAGCTGTAAAAAGCCCTGCTTTTTGCTGCTAGAACCGTTCTCGAACGTATCTAGAACTATCGAGCTTTAGCAAAAAGCTCAAGTTCTAGTTCAATCTAGAACAGCCCCCAAAATCACTCGAGCCGCGAACTGGAGAACCTCGAACCGCGAACCACGCTAAACTCTATATATTATGCACAGCCGCTATCCATCAGCGTGGTGCTGAAACTGCATCGCGCTGATGGGTTGGGGCAGCGGGGCATATTATATCTGCCTGCGCCCTCCTTTGATCGCATATCATTCCCCTTGAGTTAGATATGGCCCCCATACTGCTGCCCATAAAAAAATAAAAAAAAGCTTTACTTACCTCCAGCGCTGATCTTCCGGTCTCCTGCTGCTGCTGTCTGTGATCAGGCACGCAGAGATGATATCACTCTGCCGTGCCGATCACATGACCGGCAGTAAGAACCAGGAAGTGGAGGAAGCCGGAGCTCAACTGCAAAGAGGGAGACACGAGGAGGGACAGCACTGAGAAGGTAAGGAAAGAGTGTTTTATTTTATTATGGGCAGCAGTATGGGGGGCATATCTAACACAAGGGAGGTGTGCCATCTATAGTGGCCATGGGCAGCTGTATGGGGGGCCATATCTAACACAGGGGATGTTACAGTTCCCGTTTCTGGGTATCTGCGTGTCTCCTTCCCCTTTGCTGTGGCACTGGAGACTATGTTCCGATTTCTTGCTACTGCACATGTGCGAGCGCTGGAGACTAAGTCCTATCTTGGAGCCATTGCACATGTGCGAGTGACATCATCACTGACACGAGGTCACATGTCTCTTACACCTTCTAAGCTGATTGGCCGCTGGTCATGTGCTTGTGACACGAGGTCACATGTCTCTGACACCTTCTAAGCCGATTGGTCGCTGGTCATGTGCTTGTGACGCCTTGCTCGGTGATAGGCCAGCGTGACGTCATTGCTGTCGTTCTGGCAGCGGATTGGCTCTGGTATCCTCCATCTTGGATGAGGCACAGAGTCTATATAAGACCCTGATGCACGCTGCTCGGCGCTTAGTCCTCTTGGTTCATGCATGAGAGTAGACGTTCTGTGCACATCCCTCTAGGCATCTCTCTGTCTATGCTAGGTGAGCGCTATCGGCAGGGTAGCATTCTTGTACCTTACAGCTTCGGCTGCTGTCCGTATCCTTGCACCTTATTGGAGTGGACATAGGCAGGTGCCTGAGGCACATGGTCAGGGTGGGCCTTGTGATTCTACTTGTAGGTGGACGTTGCCGCTAGGGTAACGTTCCTTATACTGTGTCTGGCAGTTGTTCGTATCCTCGCACACTAGGGGAGCGAACATAGGTAGGAGCTTTGTGCGGCTTGTGCTGTTGTCCGTCTCTTTTGCACCACTAGTGGAGCGGACCTAGGCAAGTGCCATATCTAGTGGTTCGTGTCCTCACACACTAGTGGAGCGAACGCAGGTAGGAGCTTTGTGTGGCTTGTGCTGCTGTTCGTCTCTTTTGCACCACTAGTGGAGCGGACCTAGGCAGGTGCCATATCTAGTGGTTCGTGTCCTCGCACACTAGTGGAGCAAACGTAGGTAGGAGCTTTGCGCGGCTTACGCTGCTGCCCGTCTCCTGGCACCGCTAGAGGAACGGACCTAGGTAGGTGCCATTTCACACTCACTGCTTTTGTCTCTGTGACCATTAACAGAGACCATACCACACACCCTCCAAGTAAGGGAGGAATTGCTTTATTTCTTAACAATATTCCTCTGTGAGTTTAACAGAGGTATTGCACTCTGCACTTGTGCTACTACTATTTACAGCGGCACACTCATTAACATATCCCTTTTACGTTAATGCTAAATACAGTAGTCACTGTGACTTTAACAGTACACGCCGAGATTGGCTCTAGTGTCACTGAGACGTATCAGTGTCAGTACTGCTTTCGTGGTACAAGATACCCATAATCCTCTGCCATAGTCTGCAGCAGAGATTTTGCACGGTGGACCCTGACTGTTTGATATTTCTTTGGTTTTTATAATCAGACAGCCCCCCGTAACATTAGGACTGAGCCAAGGGTCTGGCAGTTATGGCAGAATATCAGCAGTTACACTGTTACATACAAGTACTTGAGTCGTGGCTCAAGACTATAGAGGATAAACCTCAGACCATGGTGACATCTGCACATGATCCTCAACTTGCTCTGCCAAACAGGTATTCTGGCGATGCCAGATCATGTCGTGGTTTCATTAGTCAGTGTCAGATACACCTAGAGGTCAACTCTTCTCGCTTCTCTACGGAGAGGTCCAGAGTAGGCTTTATCATATCCTTACTTCAGGAAAAAGCCTTAGAATGGGCAACTCCCCTATGGGAGCACTCTGATGTGGTTACTCTGAGACATCAAAACTTTCTTGAAGCTCTTAAAACGGTATTCATGGGTCTGCAGGTTACCCATGATGCGGCACTGAGACTGTTAGATCTATGAGAGAGAGAGAAAAAAAAAAAACCTGATCCGGATCGTGCACCCCGAATACCTGGTACTGGTCGGACTCGGATCGGTCGCTCAAACTGTGCAAACCCGGATTTTTCGGATCCGGGTCCGCTCAACACTAGACCTGATGTATAAATCTTTCACACTATCTAAACCCTACAGTGAACACCATAAAAAAACTTTACAAAAAAAATGTATTTTCGTCATACAGCCTGGAATAAAATTTAATCAAAAAGTTGGATAAAAATAGAAATGGTATCCCTGAAATTGTAAACTTGTCCCACAAATTATGAGCCACCAAATAGCTTTGTCAGAAAAAAAGCTATATCTGTCAGAATAAGGCAATGCAAAAACAATTTTTTTCTATAAAATTGTTTTTATTATGTTAAAGCAGCAAAATAAACAAAAACAATGCATATGTGGTACTGCTGTAATTGCACTGTACTACACAATAAAACTGTCATCACTTATATGACATGGTGACAGGCATAAACCAGTTTTTTAAAGAATTGCTACTGTATATCTTTTTGATTCTGCCTCACAAAAAGCAAAATAGAAAGCAATCAAAAAAGATTAGGTGCCCCTAAAACTCAAACTTACCCTGCAAAGAACAAGCCCTCGCATAAATATGTAAGCAGAAGAAATAAAAAAAAAAATATAGCCTTCAAAATATAGTGATGCAAAAATCTTTACTTTATAAAAAATAATTTTTTAGTGTGTTGGTAGCCACAACTAGAAAAAAAACCCTATAAAATTTGATATTGTAAAGAATAGCTTGAGGAAAAATACCTCCTTTTAACTTATACCACAAGGTGAAAGGAGTAAAAAATAAATAAAAAAAGCCAATTTTTTAACTGCTGTTGATTTGTTCATTCTGCCTTACAAAGATTGCAGCAATGCTCAGCTCACATTTATCCTGCACTTTATGCTGAGCACTTACATAAAATATAAATCTCTAAAAAAATGTGATTCTGATGAAATTCCCAACAGAAAATTCACTGTACTGAGGCATATGGAGACATTTGAACTCCCATCTTGACTGGGGCCCGTGGATGTCCATCTTTTTATCTGTCTATTGAGGTGTACAAAGCACTGCACTCAACAATATTTTTGTGCACCTTTGAAAAGTCAGACACCAATGAACATACAAACAGTCAAAAAGAACTCTCCTGTCTCATCAGTAGAGTTGAGCGCGGTTCGCGGTTCGTGGTTCTCCAGTTCGCGGCTCGAGTGATTTTGGGGGCTGTTCTAGATCGAACTAGAACTCGAGCTTTTTTGCAAAAGCTCGATAGTTCTAGATACGTTCGAGAACGGTTCTAGCAGCAAAAAGCAGGGCTTTTTACAGCTACAGTGTGCAGGAGCCATCGCTGGCAGCCTGCCAGAAGCTGGTAACCAAGATAAACATCGGGTATCCAACCAAAGCGCTTTGGTTAGTAACCCGATGTTTATCCTAGTTACGTGCAGGAAGCCCACACTTCCCCGCTCAGCTCGCTCCACCCCCTCCTGCCCGCGGCATGTACACACGTACACACACACACACACGCACACACACTCTGCACACATGGCCCCGCTCGGCTTACCTGCGGTGATGAAGTCCCGCCATCCCGACCTCAGCGCTATCACTGTCCTCCATGGCCGCCGCTTGTCACATCACCTTCTCTCGCTTCCGACCCGAGACTGACTAGCGGTGACGTCACGGGCCTCTCGCGATACTTGGCTGTGAAGGCGGCGGTCATTGAACTCAGTGACAGGGGCTGTCAGTGTGCTGGAGATCAGCGCAGGTAATGTACCTCGCTCTTGACAGCAGCACTTGTCATGCCCTGCAGTGACCTGGGCTGACCTTCTGATGTTAGCTCAGGTCACTGCATTGCTCTCCCAGCCAATGGGGAACATTCTGCTCTTCATTGACTGGGACAGTGTGGATCGTCATGGCAACCCCTTGGATTACACCAGACCTGGATTTGTTTTTCTTTCTAATAAATTGGTTAAAGAGGGAATGTTTTGGGGAGTGTTTTTTCAAATAAAAATGTGTTTGTCGTCTATTTTTTTTATTACTGACTGGGTTGGTGATGTCGGGTATCTGATAGACGCCTGACCTCACAAACCCCAGGGCTTGATGCCAGGTGACATTACACATCTGGTATTAACCCCATATATTACCCCGTTTGCCACCGCACCAGGGCGCGGGATGAGCTGGGGCGAAGCACCAGGATTGGCGCATCTAACGGATGCGCCACTTCTGGGGCGGCTGCGGCCTGCTATTTTTAGGCTGGGGAGAGTCCAATAACCATGGACCTCCCTAGTCTGAGAATATCAGGCCCCAGCTGTCTGCTTTACCTTGGCTGGTGATCCAATTTTGGGGGGACCCCTACGTGTTTTTTTTATTATTTATTTAATTTAAAATAACAGTGTGGGGTGCCCTCAGTTTTGGATTACCAGCCAAGGTGAGGTTGCCAGCTGTGGTCTGTAGGCTGCAGCCGTTTGCTTTACCCTAGCTGGCTACAAAACTAGGGGGAACCCTACGTCATTTTTTTTTTTTTTCATTTTTTTGGCTAAATACAAAGCTAAGCACCCCTTAGTGCCACATGAAAGGCACCAAAGGGTGCAAAATTACAAAATGCAGGAGAGTGGGACATTATGTGTCTTTCTGCCATTATAATGACAGAAAAGACTGATATGAAGTGCACAAGCACAGGAAAATCACCAGAGCGCTCTACGCTGTGAAAAGCAGTACAAAATGGCACTGGAGTGAACATGTGACCGCCTCATGTAGGATGAAGCTATGGATCCTGGGTAAATTTATGCATTTACCCTCCTTCAGTTTTTTTGCAGTACACAAAAAAAACAGAAGGCACACGGATGACAAACAGATGACATACGGACCATCTACGGAATGGAAACGGATGCCACACTGATGCACCCGTGAAAAAAAACGGACTGTTTTTTGCAGACCGCAAAAATGGATCGGTCGTGTTAATGTAGCCTTAGGCTATGTGCGCACATTGCGTAAAAACATGCAGTTACGCTGCGCTTTGTAGCGCAGCGTAACTGCATGCGTCCTGCGGCCCCTGCACAGTCTATGGAGATTGTGCAGGGGCCGTGCGCACGTGGCGTCTAAGAGCGCAGCGCTTCGGCTACTGCCGAAGCGCTGCGCAAAAAGAAGTGACATGTCACTTCTTTCCTGCGCTTTGCCGGCAGCTCCTGCTCTGTCTATGGCAGGAGCTGCAGGCAGAGCGCATGGAATCGGCGCTCACTACGGACATTTCTGCAGCGATCTAAAGCGCACATGTGCTCTTCAGATCGCTGCAGAAATTTCTGCAGGGCTTGTACGCAACGTGCGCACATAGCCTTATTCTGATCTGCCGTTTATAAACAGCAGGCAGAAATAAGTGAATAACGCCCCCCAGCGTCAGAAAATCTCCGGGGTTTCAGGGCTAGATGAGACCCTTGAGATCATGATTCAGGACTGTTTTTCCGGTCCCCGCTCACGTGATCACAGGTATACAGCGTATACCGATTATCACGTTACAGTAAATGACAGCGCCGGTAAAAAATTATTTATCTCCCATCTGGCATGAACAAACACTTCTCCACTTCTTCTCCACTTCTTCTCCACTTCTCCACTTCTCCACTTTTTCTCCACTTTTTCTCCACTTTTTCTACATTTTTTTCTCCACTTTTTCTCAACTTTTCCTCCACTTTTTCTCCACTTTTTCTACATTTTTTTCTCCACTTTTTCTCCACTTCTTCTCCACTTCTTTTCCACTTTTTCTCCACCTTTTCTCCACTTTTTCTACATTTTTTCTCCACTTTTTCTACATTTTTTCTCCACTTTTTCTCCACTTTTTCTCCACATTTTCTACATTTTTTCTCCACTTTTTCTCCACTTTTTCTCAACTTCTTCTCCACTTCTTCTCCACTTCTCCACTTTTTCTCCACCTTTTCTCCACTTTTTCTACATTTTTTTCTCCACTTTTCTCCACTTCTTCTCCACTTTTTCTACATTTTTTCTTCACTTTTTCTCCACTTTTTCTCCACTTTTTCTCCACTTTTTCTCCATTTTTTCTCCACTTTTTCTACATTTTTTTCTCCACTTTTTCTCCACTTTTTCTCCATTTTTTTCTCCATTTTTTTCTCCACTTTTTCTCCACTTTTTCTCCACTTCTTCTCCACTTTTTCTCCACCTTTTCTCCACTTTTTCTACATTTTTTCTCCACTTTTTCTACATTTTTTTCTCCACTTTTTCTCCACTTTTTCTCCACTTTTTCTACATTGTTTTTCTCCACTTTTTCTCCATTTTTTCTCCACTTTTTCTACATTTTTTCTCCACTTTTTCTCCACTTTTTCTCCACTTTTTCTCCACTTTTTCTCCACTTTTTCTCCATTTTTTTCTCCACTTTTTCTCCACTTTTTCTCCACATCTTCTCCACTTCTTCTCCACTTTTTCTCCACCTTTTCTACACTTTTTCTACATTTTTTCTCCACTTTTTCTACATTTTTTTCTCCACTTTTTCTCCACTTTTTCTCCACTTTTTCTCCATTTTTTCTCCACTTTTTCTCCATTTTTTCTCCACTTTTTTATTCAACTTTTTCTCCATTTTTTCTTCACTTTTTCTCCACTTTTTTCAACTTTTTCTCCATTTTTTCTCCACTTTTTCTCCACTTCTTCTCCACTTTTTCTCCACCTTTTCTCCACTTTTTCTCCATTTTTTCTCCACTTTTTCTACATTTTTTTCTCCACTTTTTCTCCACTTTTTCTCCACTTTTTCTCCACTTCTCCACTTCTTCTCCACTTTTTCTCCACTTATTCTCCACTTTTTCTCCACTTTTTCTCCACTTATTCTCCACTTTTTCTCCACTTTTTCTACATTTTTTTCTCCACTTTTTCTCCACTTTTTCTCCACTTTTTCTCCTCTTTTTCTCCACTTCTTCTCCACTTCTTCTCCACTTTTTCTACATTTTTTCTCCACTTTTTCTACATTTTTTTCTCCACTTTTTCTCCACTTTTTCGCAACTTTTTCGCAACTTTTTCTCCATTTTTTTCTCCATTTTTTCTCCACTTTTTCTCCACTTTTTCTCCCCTTTTTCTCCGTTCTTTTTCTATGGTCGGTCTACCCATTAGCTCTGCCATGCATAGTGTAGCTCTACACCTACTGCACATGTTACTTTATGATTGACATCTCTTTCGTACCAGAGCTGTCTAAGCCTACTCTGACCCCATATTTGTCATTACTATATTGTCCTTGTACTGTATTATGACATTTGTATCATGTGTTTCATTTCTTGCTGTGTTGCAATTTTTTTGCTGCATCCCAATTGTACCTCTACATTGTTCGAGTTTATGTTATTGTTCTCGCACTCTTATGTGATACTGATTATTGTCATTTTTCAAGATTACATGCAGATAAGTCCAACCTGACGAAGGCTCAGGCCGAAACGTCATTTGTAACTTGTTTTGGACAAAAACATATATGCTTATGAAAAAAAAATTTTCTTAATACGGACCAATAAAGAGTGATTTTGCATTACTATCCGTTGTGACTTACTGACTTACTCTGGGAGATTTAGAGTGCCGAGGTTACTCACTAATTTTATCTATTATTACCTCTGAGCACCTATACACCAGTGAGCAGAGCTTCCTCTACAGTAGTTCTCCTGATTAGGCATGCCCTTACCTCATGAGCAGGGCATTGCAGCTTTGGTAGCAACCATTACGACATGGACAATGCTGCTGTGGACCCGGGGAGAGTGAGTGCAGATTCATTGCACCCACACTCCTCACATGAAGGGTCCGCACTCCTAGAAAATGGGGGATACGTTCCCTGAGTGTCTCCCCCCCATATTCTAGACGGTCCAGAGTCGTCGTGGGACCCCTTTATTTTTTTTCTTACAATAAATTGGTGAAAGAGGAAATGTTTTAAGGACTGTTTTTTCAAATAAATTTCTTTTGTCGATTTTTTTTTTTTGTTAGAACTGACAGTTTATGATGTTGGGTATCTAGTGGATGCGCCACGTCTGGGGTGCCTGCGGCTTGCTATTTTTAGGCTGTGAAGGCCCAATAACTATGGACCTTCCCACCCTGAGAATACCAGACCACAGCTGTCCGCTTTACCTTGGCTGGTGATCCAATTTGTGGGGGGCCCTACTTTTATTGTGTAATTATTAATATTTATAAAATAATTATAAAAAAGAGCCTGAGGGGACCTCCACATTGGATCCCCAACCACGGTAAAGCTGCCAGCTGTGGTTTTCAGGCTACAGCCGTCTGCTTTATTCTAGCTGGCTATCAAAAATGGGGGGACCCAACGTCATTTTTTTTTTAACTATTTTTTAAATAGAAAAAATTAATGGGCTTCCCTGTATTTTGATTGCCAACCAAGGTAACGGCAGGCAGATGGGGGTGGCAACCCATAGCTGTCTGCTTTATCTGCGCTGAGAATCAAAAATACCGCGGAGCGCTACATCATTTTTTTAAAGATTTATTTTTACAGCACTGTGATGTCCAGCAATCAAAATACAGGGAAGCCCATTTTGTTTTTAGTTATTTAAATAAATAATTAAAAAAAATATATATGGGCTCCCGCTGCATTTTTTTGTATTGCTAGCTAAGGGTAATCCAAGCAGCTACTGGCTGCTAACCGCCACTGCTTGGCGTTACCTTCACTGGCAATGGAAAATCCAGGGAAGCATTTTTTATTTTTTTTGCCAAAAAACTACAAAAAAAGGACGTGAGCTTCGCCATATTTTTGTATGCTAGCCAGGTATAGCAGGCAGGTGCTGGAAGAGTTGGATACAGCGCCAGAAGATGGCGCTTCTATGAAAATGCCATTTTCTGAGGCGGCTGCAGACTGCAATTCGCAGCAGTGCAGCCCAGAAAGCTCAGGCCAACCTGTGCTGCGGATTCTAATCCCCAGCTGCCTAGTTGTACCTGGCTGGACACAAAAATGGGGCTAAGCCTACGTCATTTGTTTTCTAATTATTTCATGAAATTCATGAAATAATAAAAAAAGGGCTTCCCTTTATTTTTGGTTCCCAGCCGGGTACAAATAGGCAACTGGGGGTTGGGGGCAGCCGTACCTGCCTGCTGTACCTGGCTAGCATACAAAAATATGGCGAAGCCCACATAATTTTTTCAGGGGGCAAAACACTTCTGCATACAGTCCTGGATGGAGTATGCTGAGCCTTGTAGTTCTGCAGCTGCTGTCTGTCTGTATGGAGAAGAGCAGACAGCAGCTGCAGAACTACAAGGCTCAGCATACTCCATCCAGGACTGTACGCAGACGTTTTTTGCCCACCAAAAAAATGACGTGGGCTTCGCCATATTTTTGTATGCTAGCCAGGTACAGCAGGCAGCCACGGGCTGCCTCCAATCCCCAGTTGCCTATTTGTACCCGGCTGGGAACCAAAAATATAGGGAAGCCCGTTATTTTAATTATTTCACTTATTTCATGAAATAATTAAAAAACAAATGACGTGGGCTTCGCCCCATTTTTGTGTCCAGCCAGGTACAACTAGGCAGCTGGGGATTGGAATCCGCAGCACAGGTTAGCCCGAGGTTTCTGGGCACCTCTGCTGCGAATTGCAGTCCGCAGCCGTCCCAGAAAATGGCGCTCTCATAGAAGTGCCATCATCTGGTGCTGCATCCAACTCTTCCAACAGCCCTGGAGCCGAGTGGCTTGTTGGGTAATCATGAGTTAATACTGGCTTTGTTTTACTAGCCAGTATTAAGCCAGAGATTCTTAATGTCAGGCACGTTTGACCCGGCCATTAAGAATCTCCAATAAAGGGTTAAAAAAAAGACACCACACAGAGAAAAAATACTTTAATAGAAATAAATACACAGACACATTAGAGATTCCATCTTTATTACCCCTGTCAGCCCTCCACGATCCATGGTCTTCTGTCTTTCTCATTCAACAAATGCAGCTCTGCTACATCACTGCTGCATGGGGGAAGACGCTGCTTCCCGTGGAGCATTCACTCCGTGTAAGCTGCACGAGAAGCATCGTGCAGCCTTCACTCCGCGAGTGATCAGTGCTGCTAGCGGTAACAGCGGTAACGCTGACAGACGCGTTACCATAGCAACGGTGCTCCCGGAGCCGCGGTTAGCGGTGACGTCACCGCTAACTGCGTTGCTATGGCAACGGTGATCTCCGTTAATGACCGGCTGTTTCAGCCGGTCCCTAACAGAGCGGGGAGTCGACCGTTTGCTAGAGCATGTCGCCGGTACACGACGATACACAAATGTGCACCGTGTACCGGAGAGATGCACTTGCAGGTCATACATGACGCGTCATAGTCATGTAACCAGTCTGTAGCCAATGAGATAATAGCCATGTGACTGGTCACATGGCTATTTTGACGTCACAATAGGTCCTGCATCTCTGCTGGCAGTGCCGGTCACCGGGAGGATTCAGCGATCATCGGATGGAATAGCGGCAGGAGACAGAGTGCAGGAGGGATCGCGGGGACCGGTAAGTGTTATGGCAATGTTTATTAACTGTATGTGTACATTTATAATGCATTTTTATGTGTTTGTGATTGCCTCCCATTATAGCCTATTGGTTCGAGTTCGGTTTGTCGAACGTTCGATGAACCGAACTCGAACGGGACCTCGGCTCGGCGAACCGACCTCGAGCCGAACCGCGACCGGTTCGCTCATCTCTACTCATCAGGGAATGGATTTTCAGGGTTTTACTTAAATCATGTATTTCAGAGATGTAGAAGGAAACCTTAATGTAAGGGCTCAGCAAAGAAGTACAAAGGCTTATTTTAAATGTTTCATTCAACAACATTCACTACGTTTGGCTCCTTGGATGTTTTCCACTGACAAAATCATCATTACACCAGTGCATGAATCCCCAAAGAGGTGTAATTTCCAAAATAAAGTAACTTGAGGGGATTTCGGCTGTTCTAGCAGTTACGGGTTCTGAAAACCATTGTAGGACAATCAGTAGTCTAAAAGTGAAATGATGCTCCTTCACTCCCGAGCCCTGCTGTGTTGCAAAAAAGTGATGTACAGTGACATGTGGTATATTATCACATTAAGAAGAAATTGTGTAACACATTATGGGGTCTTTTTTACTTATTTTCCATTGTAAAAATTGGAATCTTGGGCTAAAACAAAATTCAAAGTTTAAGAATATAACGCCCCTTCTCTATTGATCTTTGTAATGTGCCTCAAAAGTAGCTCCTGATTGTACATAGGGTACTAGGTCATTCAGGAGAAATTACACAACAAATGTTGGGGTCTATTTTTCCCTTAATAGCCTTTTAAAAAATTGAAACTTGGAGCTAAAAGAACATTTTAATTAAAAAAAAATAATTATTCTTTCTTCCTCATCCAATACTATAAAATTATGTTGGGTCTATTTGTCTATTGCCCCCTTATATTAATTAATTGAGGGGTGTAGTTTGCAAAATGGAGTCACATATTTGGGGTCAATTTTTCCAGCATATCAATGGCTCTGCCAATATGACACAGCTTTTCCAAACCATTCCATCTAAGTCTGAACTTCAAAATTTAAATAGCTCTGCACCCTTTCTGAACCCTCCTGTTGCACCCAAATACTAGCTTTCCACAACATATGGGTTATTGTTGTACTCAAGATAAAATGCACAAGTTCTAATGTCCATTTTTTTTTATTTCCCTTGTGAAAATGAAAAATTTGGGCTTAAAGCAACTTTTTTGGGGAAAATGTATTTTTTAATTTTCATGGTTTAATGTTATAAAATTTTATGAAACACCTGCAGATTCAAGATGATCACCACAAGTGATGGATGAGCCCGAACTGTAAAGTTCCGGGTTTGTGCCAAACACATAACGTTCGTGTACATGATCCCGAACATGAGCTTTTTTGAAAGCTCATGTTACAGTTTGCTTCCAGTTCGGGTCCAGGGGCTGTAAAAAAAAGCACATTATTAAAAAACATTATGATCATACTTACAGGTTCTGCGATGCATCCTGCAGAATCTGTCTCCTGGCCGCTTCTGTATCCAAGTCCGAACATTGCTGTGCCCCCCGGTAACCAGCACTGACTAAAGGACCTTCCATGATGTCCTAGCCATGTGACCAGTCTGGTGTGAATGCTGTACAGACATTCGCTTACAGACTGGTCACATGGCTATGACGTCATCAAAGGTCATGTTAACTGAACTTTGACTGTCACTGTGCGAGTGTCACATCGCATCACCCCGCACGACGCATACTCTCATGACAGGAGTGGTTCAGCTACATGTATTTTCATGCAGCTGAGGCGCTCCTGTCCGCAGAGCGTCAGGTCGTGCGGGTGATGAAAGGCGAGACACAAGTGGAATCATACCTTCAGTGTCAGCCTGCTTCCTCTGTACAGAGCGATGAAGCAGAGCTGACATGGTTGTCTCTGCTTCTCACTCTATATAGACAGTGTCTGTACAGAGCAATGAAGCAGTCTCTCTCTGCTTATCACTCTGTTTGATGCTGTCTGTATAGTGTGATGAAGCAGAGCTGACAATGCTCTACCTGTGGACTAAGAAGGATTTTTTTATAATGAAGATGGAGTCTCTAAATGTTTTTTGTTTTATTTCTAATAAAAAAAATTCTGTGTTGTGTTTTTTTTACTGTTTACTAGAAATTCATAGTGGCCATGTCTAATTTAGCGTGAAACCATGAATTTCAGGCTTAGTACCTTCTGAGAATACAAAGCTGGAATTAATTACTTTATTACCCAGCGTGCCACTGCAATCAGGGCTGCTGGATGAGCCGGTGTGAAGTGCCTGGAAATGGCACTAAGAAACAATGCACCATTTCCAGGGGTGGCTGGGGTTGTGGAGAATCCAAGCCCCCAGCTGCCTGGTTTTACCTGACTGGTAATCAAAATACGGCAGAAGCTTATGCAATTTTTTTTAAATTATTTTTTAAATAATAAAAAAAAATAGTGGGCTTCCCTGTATTTTGATTGCCAGCCAAGGTAAAGCAAGGTAGAAGAGAGTGGCAGCCCATAGCTGTCCGCTTTATCTGTGCTGAGAATCAAAAATACTGTGGAGTGAGGACCTTTAGTCAATGCTGGTTACCTGGGGGCAGAACAATGATTGGACATGGAAGCAAAAGTAGCCGGGGAACAGAGTCTGCAGGACGCATCGCGGGACCTGTCAGTATAATGACAATGTTTATTATTAACTATATTCTTTCTTTTACAGCCCCCCCGCCCCATCCCATAACTGTAAAGCCCGAGTTCAGAGTTCAGATGCAAGATCTCGTTATCACAGAACCCAATCTCGATCTTTACAAAACGTTCGGGCGAAGCTCCCGATCTCGAACATTCGCCCATCACTAATCACCATACTTCTATATACATTTCTTAAGGTGTGTATTTTCCAAAATGGGGTGTCTTGTGAGATTTTTCCACTATTTAGGTATTTAGGCACAACAGGGGCTCTCAAGATGTGATTTTGGTTTTAGCTATCCACTCCAGCCGTGCACCCAAACAGTAGTTTTTCTCTACTTATGTGGTATCCCTTAGGAAGAAAATGCTCCACAGCACCATACAGAAAAAGGGGTGGGTCTTGATTCTACTGAATCCCCACATAAGGCACAAACTCAAAAGCATATCATGAGAGGGAAGACAAGAGTTTTTTAGTGCAAAAAAGGTACAAATTTTTTCATAAATCAAGACACAGAGTGACCATCCAGATGTCATAAAAACATATTAAAATAATAGAGGACGGACAAACCCCATGGGGTCAAAGGTGATATTGGGACATGTTGGCTCAAGAGCTTAATTATGTACTAAAAAGTCCATAGGTTCATACAGACTCTAAATGCAAGGTTATATGTCTATGTAGTAACATTAAATTCCATGTGGAAAACATTCAAATTATCTCTCCAGGAATGGAGACAAACTCGAGCGCAGCACCACCTATTGGAAGTAGCGATCCTAAAAGTCAAATGTGGATTTTTAACAATTCTTTGCATATGACTTAGGATATATATGCCAGATCAGAATCCCAATTTGCAGACACGGTGCTTTGGGGTGCTTGCCCCTCGTTAGTGCAAAGTATGGAGTGTCTGATCTGGCTCATGAGAAGCTTTGTGGGGACCACGTGGGAACACTATTCTTCTTAAGGAGACTTTGCAAGCCAGTCTGGCTGCCAGTAAGGGGACTTAAAGCTACCATATGCCTCTGGGAAATATTCAAATTATCTCTCCAGGAATGGAGACAAACTCTAGCGCAGCACCACCTATTGAAAGTAGCAATCCTAAAAGTCAAATGTGGATTTTTAACAATCCTTTGCATATGACGTAGGATATATATGCCAGATCAGAATCCCAATTTGCATACACGGTGTTTCGGGGGGGTTGCCCCTCGTCAGTGCAAAGTGGAAAACAGAAAGACAGCTAACCAAAGCTTATATGCATATATGGCTGTATATTTACCAACAGTCCCAGGAGGACCTATGTACAGGCATGGGTACAAGAGTGAAAAAGCCTTGCTATGGCTTCTCAGCCAGTACAGACGGGTTTGATGAGGGGGGCCCAGTCCGGGGAGGGCCTCAGAAGAGCCTACATACGTTTCAATTTCTTTAAAATCTTCGTCAGGGAGGAGGCATCTCACAGCCATCTCCCATGACGCCAGGCCTTAAATATCAAAAGGTGAGCGCGGACCCGGAAGTCTCATATGTGGTATCCCTGTACGCAGGAGACTTTACTCAACAAATTGTAATTTCCATTTTCTCATAATACCTTTTTGAAAATGTAAAAATATGGGGTTAAAGCAATATTTTTGTTGGATAAAGTAAAATTTTTATTTTTTTCCTTCCACATTGGTTAAATTCCTGTGAAGCACCTAAAGGGTTAATAAACTTCTTGAATGGGGTTTTCAGCACTTTCTGGGGTGTAGTTTATAAAATCATGTAATTTCTGGATATTTTCTGTCACATAGGTCCCCCAAAGTCACTCAAAATGTGATGTGGTCTGGTCCCTATAAAATCAGGTTTTGCATTTTTGTTTTTCAAAAAATTAGATTATATTCACAAGTTTTTATCCCTTCTAAAACATTTTTTTAAAACTTATGCTCATGTAAAGTTATGTGTCAAATGTTATTTAATAATAATTTTATGTGATAAAACCATGCTTTAGGCCTGAAACACACATCCGTGAAACACGTGCGTGTTTGGTCCGTTTCCGTGTATACTGGAGACACGGCCAATTGTGCACCAATGTTATTGTATGATAAAAGCTCCACATGCGTTTTTGATACATGTCCGTTTGTCCGTGTCCGTGATCCGTACCTGTGTGCGTTTTGCACGGCAGCATGTCTGTTTTCTGCACGCAACACGCAGCACGGACCCAATGAAAGTCAATGGGTCTGTGAGCAACTCCGAGTGACAGGGACGCATCTCTGTTTGCTCCCTGTACGTTTTGTGCTTTTTTCATGTGATGTCGGTCTTTTTTCTTTTTCTGTTTCATTCTCTCCCTCAGTTCGTCGGTCGGTCTCTATGTCTGTCGGTCGGTCTCTCTGTCTTATCTGTCACTCTAGCTGTCTGTCGGTCAGTTCCCCCCCCTCTCATACTTACCGTTCCCCGATCACCGGCGCTGCACTGCTGTTATAAAAACTTCGGCGGCTTTTACTATTTTGAAAAAGCCGGCCGCCCATTAATCAATCTCATATTCCCTGCTTTACCCGCCCACCGGCGCCTGTGATTGGTTGCAGTCACACACGCCCACCACGCTGAGTGACAGCTGTCTCACTGCACCCAATCACAGCAGCCGGTGGGCGTGTCTATACTGTGCAGTAAAATAAATAAATAAATAATTAATTAAAAAAAAACAGCGTGCGGTTCCCCCCATTTTAATACCAGCCAGATAAAGCCATACGGCTGAAGGCTGGTATTCTCACGTTATGGGGAGCCCCCCAGCCTAACAATATCAGTCAGCAGCCGCCCAGAATTGTGGCATACATTATATGCAACAGTTCTGGGACTGTACCCGGCTCTTCCCGATTTGCCCTGGTGCGTTGGCAAATCGGGGTAATAAGGAGTTATTGGCAGCCCATAGCTGCCAATAAGTCCTAGATTAATCATGTCAGGCGTCTCCATGAGATACCTTCCATGATTAATCTGTAAGTGACATTTAAAACACACACACACCCAAAAAAATTCTTTATTAGAAATAAAAAACACTAACAAGGTCCCTCATCACCAATTTATTAACCCCGACAAACCCTCCATGTCCGGCGTAATCCACAGTCCTCCAGCGTTGCTTCCAGCTCTGCTACATGCAGGTGACAGGAGCAGCAGAATACACCGCCGCTCCTGTCACCTCCACGCAAGAAATGAGGTGAGTAGCGCGATCAGCTGCTGTCAGTCAGGTAACCTCAGTGTCAGCTCAGCTGATTGCGCTACTCACCTCATTTGTTGCATGGAGCTGACAGGAGCGGTGGTGTATTCTGCTGCTCCTGTCACCTGCACATAGCAGAGCTGGAAGCGACGCTGGAGGACTGTGGATTACGCCGGACATGGAGGGTTTGTCGGGGTTAATAAATTGGTGATGAGGGACTTTGTTAGTGTTTTTTATTTCTAATAAAGGATTTTTTCGGGTGTGTGTGTGTGTGTTTTTTAAATGTCACTTACAGATTAATCATGGAAGGTATCTCGGGGAGACGCCTGACATGATTAATCTAGGACTTATTGGCAGCTATGGGCTGCCAATAACTCCTTATTACCCTGATTTGCCAACGCACCAGGGCAAATCGGGAAGAGCCGGGTACAGTCCAGGAACTGTCGCATATAATGTATGCGGCAATTCTGGGCGGCTGCTGACTGATATTGTTAGGCTGGGGGGCTCCCCATAACGTGGGGCTCCCCATCCTGAGAATACCAGCCTTCAGCCATATGGCTTTATCTGGCTGGTATTAAAATGGGGGGAACCGCACGCCGTTTTTTAAAATTATTTATTTATTTCTTTCTATACTCCATAGTTACACGCCCCCGGCTGCTGTGATTGGGTGCAGTGAGACACCTGTCACTCAGCGTGGGGGCGTGTCTCACTGCAACCAATCATAGGCGCCGGTGGGCGAGGAAAGTAGGGAATACGAGATTGTTTAATGAGCAGCCGGCTTTTTCAAATTAGAAAAAGCCGCGGGAGCAGTGTGAATGCCGTGCAGCGCCGGTGATCGGGGATCAGTGAGTATGAGAGAGGGGGGGACACTTCAGTCACTCGGAGGATTAGCGGTCACCTTCACAGGTGACCGCTAATCAGTACACGGCACAGACAGAGCCGCGGCATGACAATGAAGTCGGGTGAAGTTCACCCGAGTTCATTCTCATCCCGCTACTCTGTCTTCCGACAAGTAGTAACGACATTTTGCATCACACACGTACATTTCACACGGACAACACACACACATGTCAGTTATTTCACTCACGCACACACGGACATTCCACACGCACATACGGTTACCATACGGGATACACACGCTGGTCACACATACCATAAAAACGGACCTAAAAAACGGAAAACGGACCCGAAAAACGGCCCGTATCACACGTGCGTGGTTTTAACGGATGTGTGTTGGAGCCCTTAAGAGCATAAAAATTCTAATTTAGAAAATTGTTAAATTTTCACAAATTTTGTTACTTTTTCATAAATAAACGTAAATCGTATTGACCAAAATTTATGACTAACATGAAGTACAATGTCTCATGAAAATAACAACTTTAGAATCACTGGAATATCTGACACTGGTCAGAATTGTAAAATTTGTCCTGGCCCTGGTCAGGTAGATGAAAACAAGCTTGGAGGTGAAGGTATATATGTCTCCATACACAGCATTTACATAGTTACATAGTTACATAGTTACTTAGGTTGAAAAATGACCTAGGTCCATCTAGTTCAACCTTCCTCCACCAGTTCTACATTTAGTCACTAAGTCATTTATAACCAACAATGTTTTGTGTACTGAGGAAATCATCCAGCCCTTTTTTAAAAGCTGTTATAGTATCTGCCATTACTACCTCTTGTGGTAGGGCATTCCACAGTCTGACTGCTCTAACTGTAAAGAACCCTTTCCTATTTAGCTGTTTAAATCGCTTTTCTTCCACTCGCAGTGAGTGCCCCCTGGTCCTTAGTACTGTCTTTGGAAGAAATAAGTCATGTGCCAGTCCTTTATATTGACCACACATGTATTTATACATATAAATGAGATCTCCTCTGAGACGTCTTTTTTCTAAGCTAAACATATCTAACTTTTTCAACCTGTCATCATATGGGAGGCCTTCCATTCCTTGTAGTAGTCTAGTTGCCCGCCTTTGAACTGACTCTAACTTCTGAATGTCCTTTTTAAAATGTGGAGCCCAAAACTGGATCCCGTATTCCAGATGTGGCCTTACAAGTGATTTATAGAGGGGTAACAATACGTTGGGATCACGGGATCTAATCTCTCTTTTTATACACCCTAAAATCTTGTTTGCTTTAGCAGCTGCTTGACATTGAGTGCTGCTGCTCAGCTTATTTGTAATGAGAATACCCAAGTCCTTCTCCTGTTCTGTAGTCCCGAGTTTACTTCCATTTAATGTATACGCAGCTATAGGATTACTCTGTCCTAGGGGCATTACTTTACATTTATCAACATTAAATCTCATTTGCCAAGTATCTGCCCATTCTGACATATTATCCAGATCTTTTTGTAATATTGTACTATCCAGGTCAGTTTTTAATATCCTACATAGTTTGGTGTCATCGGCAAAGACTGACACTGTACTATCAATCCCATCCACAAGGTCATTAATAAAGAGATTAAAAAGAATCGGTCCAAGCACAGATCCCTGCGGCACCCCACTGCTGACTATAGCCCATTTAGAGAATGTACCATTTATGACTACTCTTTGTTTCCTATCTTTTAGCCAATTCCTTACCCAGTTGCATATTGTGTCCCCTAGTCCTTGCTTCTGGAGCTTTAGTATAAGGCTATTATGTGGTACAGTATCAAATGCCTTTGCAAAGTCCAAATAAATCACATCAGCTGCATTACCAATATCCAGGTTTGAACTTACCCCCTCATAGAACCCCAACAGGTTGGTTAGACACGACTTATCTTTCATGATTCCATGCTGTTTGTCAGTTATCATATTATTTTCTGCAATATATTTTTGCATGTCATCCCTTAAAATGCCCTCAAAAACTTTGCATACTACTGATGTCAGGCTTACTGGACGGTAGTTGCCTGGATCTACCCTCTTACCTTTCTTAAATATCGGTACCACATCAGCAATACTCCAATCCTGAGGCACCAACCCTGTTACAAGTGAGTCTAAAAAGATGAGATACAGCGGTCTGTCGATTACGGAGCTCAATTCCCTCAATATTCGTGGATGAATGCCATCTGGCCCTGGGGATTTGTCAATGTTTAATTTACTCAGACGTAGGCGTACTTCATCTTGTGTTAAATTAATTATATCGGGTGGTGAACTTTGATTTTTCACTTGTTGAATGATCCCTGGTACAGTCAGTTCCTTGGTGAATACAGATGAGAAATGCCTATTTAATATCTCAGTCTTTTGTTTGTCCTCTATAACTAACTTGTTATTATATTTTAAGGGGCCGATACTATCCTTTGTTTTCCTTTTGGCATTAATGTATTTATAAAAGATTTTGGGATTTATTTTAATGTCATTGGCGATTTTTGTTTCAGTAGCTAATTTTGCTTGTTTGATTTCTTTTTTACATTTCCTATTGATATCTTTATACTTCTGAAATGCTATTTCTGTATTCTCAGCCTTTAAGATTTTAAATGCCCTTTGTTTTTGTTTTATTATACTTTGTACAGTCTTATTTATCCATAGTGGTTGCTTTTTATTCCTGGACATTTATTACCAGAGGGTATACGTTTTTTACAGGACTCTAGTAGTATATCCTTAAACTTACCCCATTTATATTCGGTATCCCCAGTTATTATGACTTTGTCCCAATCTACACATTTAAGCTCTTCCCTTAATTTGTTGAAATCAGCTTTCCTAAAATTCCAGGTTTTAGCTTCCCCCCTTTGAAATGTTCTATTGAATATTATGTTGAAGCTTACCATATTATGATCGCTGGTGCCCAAGTGATCCCGGACCTGTAGATCTGAAATTGTATCTGGTCTATTTGACAGGACCAGATCTAGCAAATTATCTCCCCTGGTCGGTTCACCTACCATCTGAGAGAGGAAATGGTCTTGAATAGTAGATAAGAACTTACAGCTTTTAGCAGAACCAGAAGATTCTATGTCCCACTGTATGTCTGGATAGTTGAAATCCCCCATAATAAGAACCCGATTATTATTATTAGCTGCCTTTTCAATTTGTTCCAGCATTTCACCCTCTATTTGTTGAGGTATGTTAGGAGGCTTATAGCAAACTCCAATTAGCATTTTTCCATTATACCCTCCCCATGTACATTTACCCATACTGACTCTACATTGTTGCTGTTCCCCTCAATGTCATCATACAACACAGGTTTTAGGTTAGATTTAATAAATATACACACCCCACCATCTTTTTGGCCTTTCCTGTCCTTCCTAAATGTACTATAACCCTGTATGTTTGTCACCCAGTCATGGCTTTCATCCAGCCAGGTTTCCGTAATGCCCACCACATCATAATCCATGGTTCACATAAGAGTCTCCAATTCATTCATTTTGTTTGCAAGACTTCTTGCATTTGCCAGTAGACATTTAATCCTATTAACACCTTTATTACTCCTAGCCTCCCTACATTCCTTGTATGTCCCATCCCCCCTAATCCTTCATTGACCCCTACCATCTCACTGTCTCTATCTGCTCTATCTCTCCCCTTATTTGCTCCACTACCCTCCCTCCCCCCCGATCCTAGTTTAAAAGCTCCTCCATCCGTCTGACCATTTTCTCCCCCAGCACAGCTGCACCTTCCCCATTGAGGTGCAGCCCGTCCCTACCGTAGAGCCTGTAGCCGACTGAGAAGTCGGCCCAGTTCTCCATGAACCCGAACCCTTCCTTCCTGCACCAATTTCTAAGCCACATATTTATCTCCCTAAGCTCCCGCTTTCTTTCTAGTGACGCTCGTGGCACCGGTAGTATTTCTGAAAACACCACCTTGGAGGTCCTGGACTTCAGCTTCTCTCCTAGTTCCCTGTAATCATTGAAAAACTGAAGAAAAACTCTCTAAAAATGGCACCCAATGACATGAAAATAACATGGCTGTCTATTAGGGAGCTATAATGCCCTGCCAAATGGAATATCTGCAATGTGCAAATTGCTCTAATTCACTCACAAGAAAATGACATGATTAAATTGATATATTCACTTGGTAAACAAACTATAAATTAAATACTTAGCAAGTATTGATCAATTTGTAATTTTATAAGAAAATTAAACAATGGTAATATTTGACCTTTGTATGATAGAAGGCAGCAAACCTTCCAGCCATTTAAAGCAAGAGAGAAGAAAAAATCCGTCTTTACTTCACTTGCATTTTTAGGCTTTGGCTCATTTACTTTCTCTTTTTATGGCTCTG
Organism: Anomaloglossus baeobatrachus; assembly: GCF_048569485.1. Taxonomy (NCBI): domain Eukaryota; kingdom Metazoa; phylum Chordata; class Amphibia; order Anura; family Aromobatidae; genus Anomaloglossus; species Anomaloglossus baeobatrachus. The sequence continues at coordinate 283,762,125 of NC_134358.1, forward strand.
TTACAAATATTAATGCAAAGTAAAATCCAGTTTAACATATCATTGAAGAAAATAGGCTCAGTTACTGCATTAAATTAAGATGTAACTATGTGATAAAACAGCAGAGCAAAACAGTGTATGTTTCTAAAATACAGAACATTTTGTATCTTATATAATAATTTAATTTAATGTATAGGCTTAGAAAGAGGCGAGTCAGCAATTGTTAATTAAATTTTGATTAGTAACTTTTCCAAATATTGGAAAAACTATTTTTATAAAGGACTTCTAACACCTGCAGGGTGCTGTTGAATGTGCATATGACAAAATGAAATTAACACCATTATGAGTTATATTTTAAAGGTGCTGTCCCATACTTGGAGAATCTCTCCTCATTTTGCATGTTTGCCCCCATTAAAATAAAAAAGCTTATACTCACCTTCCGGTGTGGCCCCATTTCTGTGGTGTCAGCACTTGTTCTCCTGGGCTCACGTGAGACTGTTGTGTCACATGAGCTGTGCAACCAATCGGCACTGGCTTCTCTCTACCCACCTTCAGATGCATGAGTAATCAGCGGGAAGTGACCGGCCAGCTGCAGCTCTCACTTCCTCTAGATTACTTAAATGTCCGATGACAAGGACACTGAATCCAGTGCTAATTGGGTGCAGGGCTTATGTGACATAGCAGTCTCACATGAGCCCAAAAGAGCGAGTGCCAACACCACTGGATCAGCACCGGTATGGGAAGTGAGTATAAGATTTTTATTCTAACCAATTCCCCATCCAGCTAGTTTCCTTTTTCATTATGGTTTTTTCTTCCCTTCTTCCAAGAGCCATAACTTCTTATTTTTGCTGTCAAAATAGCCATATGAGGGCTTGTTTTTCTGTGGGAGAAGTTGTTCTTTTGAATGAAACCATTAAGTTTACCATATAATGTATTCGAAAATAGGAAAAAAAATTAAATTGAAAAAAATGTGCAATTTCACTATTGTTTTTTGTGTTTTTTTATTTACAATATTCACTATAAAGTAAAAATGACCTGACAATATGATTTTCCAAGCCAGTGCGAGTATATAAGTACCAAACAAGTGCAATTTCCCTTTTATTTAACTGGGAAAAAAAACTTGAACTTTGTAAAGAAAACAAAATCTTTTGGTGACATTTTCCACCGGTAATGTTTTCATTTTTGGGGATCTGGGGGCTAAATGATGGCTTATTTTGTGCACACAAAGCTAATGTTTTACTGATATTTTTTGGTATATGCAATACTTTGATTGCCTCTTATTGCATGTTATGGCATTGTTGCTGAGGCTAAAAAACAGAACTCCTGTGATTTAAATTGTTATTCCTTAACTCTGTTTACAAATTGGATTTAGATTGGACATTTTTAAACGCAGCAATACTAGTTATGTGGTTTTTTTTGTTTTATTTGCAGTGGGGCAAAAGGGGCTAATATTAACAGTTTTTTATTTTTTCCATATTTTTCAAAATCTTGTTCACACTTTTTGTATTTACTAGTCCATTTAGGGAACTTGAGCTGCAACCATCCAATTGCTTGTGCAGTACAGAGTAGGGCATAGGTACCCCACTGTACAGCAGAAATAATGACTTCCTATGAATGTCGGCTAGCACAGGGAGTTTGTCATGACAGACATAGGGGTGATCAGCTGACTTCAAGAGGTCATGAAAACCCATCGGTGCCCTGTGATCATGTCACCGGGCTGCTGACGGTTGCGGAGAATGACACGCTGCCCGCTGGCATGTGTTAAATCCCGCTGTCAGAAATTGACAGAGGGATGTAATGGGTTAACAGCTGGGGGTTGCTCTCCAATCTACCCACACTTGTTAGAGGCACATGATGGTTGATCAGATCAGCTGACATGTGTAGGGAAAGATACGGGCTTGGCGTGCAAATCTGCATCAATGACTGGAACCTGACCTTGGACGTACTAGTACATCCAAGGTTATGAAGAGTTTAAATCTGAGGAACTAGAAGTTGTTTTCCTAGTAATTGACAACCACTTTAAATTAATACAACCATACTGTCATGATCCAGGACCAGTATTCCCCGCTCAAGAATTTCCCAGACCCTGCCTGGTAATGTCAGCTGTTAACTCCCATCAGCCTCATTTTGGTTTCAAGAGACATTATATCTGGTCACTGCACCTGCATTCCTGTGCTGTTTATAGTTTTTCTCTGCAACCTGTGACTGGCTCTGGTGAGATTTCCTGTTTGATCTGACTCCTTGTTACCGTGTCCTGAACTGTACCCTCCTTCGTTCATCCGTCTGACCCAGGCCCTGAATTACCACTCCTGTCAATTGTTTTCCCATCCTGGTTCATCCTCCTTCACGTATTTTGTGTTTCCTCACCCTTCGGTCTTCTCTTCTGTTCCCTGTGCCCTTTGTATTTCCATCTGCATACCTGATCTCCCGATATCCGACTTCTATTTTCTGACCCGATTTTGATCCTCCCTTTGCAGTGACCTTATGTTCCTGGCTAGATCCTGACTGCTTAACTACTCTATTGCTCCATGGTTGTTCACCTGTGAACGGCCTGCTGAAGTTATTCTGCTGTACTTCAGCCTCCTTTCTGTTACAGTGTTACTTAAACACTCCTTCACTACTCTGCAGCCACCTTGTGGACAATATGCTGTACTACATCTTACCAGCTCTTTGTACAGCGTGACACATACCCTCCCTACATTGTTAGGTCCCAGAGATGATTATCAAGCTCTTTGGGTCCAGAAATAAAAATGTATTTTTTTATGCTTAATATATTGTTTATCAGTATAGCCGATTCTCAATAAAAGGTCAAAACTATTCTTATGTCAGCTAGTCACTGATATTCTCTCACACCCCTAAGGTAAAGTTATATAAACTCCTTCCTTTATTTCTCAAACAGTTTTAGTTTTATTTGTTAAAAAATCTTTTTTGCCAAATGTGTTTTGAGCATATTGCTATAAATTCTTTGAAAAATCAATAGTGTCCTTTTTATGCCTTCTTTTATAGCATATATAATGTTATACTAATAAGACTGGGATTTCAAAGTCCTATTAGTGACTTACATTTCTCCAATACATAAAGCAGGTAAGGCCACTGGGATGGTGTGATATAGTATGTTATGTACCATTTTGTGTAGGTTAATGTTTGTATTGCTTGTGTGTACATTGTATTGTCTGTAGGTAATCAACCCCTGTAGTCTTCTTGTCCCTAGCTCTGGGGGAGGGGGGCCTGGGATCCACCTAAACTCTCTGCTTACCTGAAGAATGGGGCAGTCTGTTTGAGAACTTGAAGAGAAAAGGAAAAAGATTGATGCTCTGGGCTGAAGCTGTGGCTTCTCAGAGAGATATGGACATTTATTTATCGGGTTTCTGGGCTATATTTGTGTTCCTGGACAATTTTACCCTCTGTGTAGTGGATTATTGTATGGACCGTTTGATTTGATGGGAATAAATGTTCTTTGGAATGTTCATCCATCTCTCGCTCTGTTGATTGTGTGATATCAAAGAAAGACCCCATCACAGCCACAAATATGCAATATCAATTTATATATTACAATTTTCCTAGTTTAAAAATTCACAATTGTAGGTGTATTTACATACCTACATATATGGTTACACATACATACAGAGATTTAAGAAAGACATAGGTCAATTAACTTTTACCTTTTTCGAACAGTTAACCACTTTCCAACCAAGGACGTGCTGGTACATCCTGGTGATCGAATGGTCACATAGCTCTGTGCCCCCATGATTAATACCACGGACTCAGCTTACCCAACAGCCAAGCCCCCGGCCCTCACAGCCAGGGACAGTGACTGCATCATTCCTTGATGCTTAACCCGCTAAATTTCAAAATTTCTGCAGCTTTGGCACTGAGGATTTCTCAGTGCAGCTCTGACAACTGTGATGTTCTGCAGTGATCGAGCACTGCAGAACATTGCAGCTGCATTCAGAGTATTGTGAGGTAATATTTCATATAGGGAATAAGTGAAAAAGTAAAACAAAAGTAAAAATATTAAAAAAATCAGAAAATAAAGAGCTAAAAAATAAAAATTGATTGCAATAATTAGTGGTATTTATGTAATCAAAAAACAAAAACAAAAAAAGACCATATTTGATATCTCCATGTTCGTAACAACCCAAAATTTGTGCCTTTTCATCATACAGCTGATAAAAAGAGGAATAAAAGACGATCAGAAAGTCATAAATGAATAAAAATGATACTGCTAAAAACGTCATCTTATCCCGCGAAAAACAAGCCACCACATACCTCCATCTCCATCAACAAAAACATAAAAAATGTATAGCTCTCAGAGCAAAGCAGTGTAAAAATTGCTATTTCCTATTAAACAGTTTTTATGGTGTAAAAGCAGCAAAACATAAAAACTATACAAATATAGTATCACTGTAATCATGCTGACCCAATGAAAAAAAAATATCCTATCAATTTTATGGCATGGTGAATGCCATAAAAAATATTCATGATTTGCTCTTTCTTGTTGATTCTACCTCACAAAAAGGGGACTAGAGTTGAGCGCGGTTCGAGGTTCTCCAGTTCTAAGCTCGAGTGATTTTGGGGGCTGTTCGAGATCGAACTAGAACTCGAGCTTTTTGCAAAAGCTCGATAGTTCTAGATACGTTCGAGAACGGTTCTAGCAGCAAAAAGCAGGGTTTTTTACAGCTACAGTGTGCAGGAGCCATCGCTGGCAGCTTGCCAGAAGCTGGTAACCAAGATAAACATCGGGTATCCAACCAAAGCGCTTTGGTTAGTAACCCGATGTTTATCTTAGTTACGTGCAGGAAGCCCACACTTCCCCGCTCAGCTCGCTCCGCCCCCTCCTGCACGCGGCATGTACACATACACACACACACACACACACACACACACACACCCCCGCTCGGCTTACCTGCGGTGATGAAGTCCCGCCATCCCGACCTCAGCGCTGTCACTGTCCTCCATGGCCGCCGCTTGTCACATCACCTCTCGCTTCCGACCCGAGACTGACTAGCGGTGACGTCACGGACCTCTCGCGATACTTGGTGTGAAGGCGCCGGTCATTGAACTCAGTGACAGGGGCTGTCAGTGTGCTGGAGATCAGTGCAGGTAATGTACCTCGCTGACAGCAGCACTTGTCATCCCCTGCAGTGACCTGGGCTGACCCATTGATGTTAGCTCAGGTCACTGCACTGCTCTCCCAGCCAATGGGGAACATCCTGCTCTTCATTGGCTGGGACAGTGTGGATCGTCATGGCAACCGCTTGGATTACACCAGACCTGGATTTGTGTTTCATTCTAATAAATTGGTTAAAGAGGGAATGTTTTGGGGAGTGTTTTTTCAAATAAAAATGTGTTTGTCGTCTATTTTTTTTATTACTGACTGGGTTGGTGATGTCGGGTATCTGATAGACGCCTGACCTCACCAACCCCAGGGCTTGATGCCAGGTGACATTACACATCTGGTATTAACCCCATATATTACCCCGTTTGCCACCGCACCAGGGCGCGGGATGAGCTGGGGCGAAGCACCAGGATTGGCACATCTAATGGATGCGCCACTTCTGGGGCGGCTGCGGCCTGCTATTTTTAGGCTGGGGAGAGTCCAATAACCATGGACCTCCCTAGTCTGAGAATATCAGGCCCCAGCTGTCTGCTTTACCTTGGCTGGTGATCCAATTTTGGGGGACACCTACGTGTTTTTTTTTAAAATTATTTATTTAATTTAAAATAACAGCGTGGGGTGCCCTCAGTTTTGCATTACCAGCCAAGGTGAGGTTGCCAGCTGTGGTCTGCAGGCTGCAGCCGTCTGCTTTACCCTAGCTGGTTACAAAACTAGGGGGAACCCTACGTCATTTTTTTTTTCATTTTTTTGGCTAAATACAAAGCTAAGCACCCCTTAGTGCCACATGAAAGGCACCAAAGGGTGCTCCACTTTTTCTCCATTTTTTCTCCACTTTTTCTACATTTTTTCTCCACTTTTTCTACATTTTTTTCTCCACTTTTTCTCCACTTTTTCTCCACTTTTTCTCCACTTTTTCTACATTTTTTCTCCACTTTTTCTACATTTTTTTCTCCACTTTTTCTCCACTTTTTCTCCACTTTTTTTCCATTTTTTTCTCCACTTTTTCTCCATTTTTTTTCTCCACTTAATCTCCACTTTTTCTCCACTTTTTTCTCCACTTTTTCTCCACTTTTTCTCCAATTTTTTTTCTCCACTTTTTCTCCATTTTTTTCTCCACTTTTTCTCCACTTTTTCTCCACTTATGGAAAAAAAGTGGAGAATAAGTGGAGAATAAGTGGAGAAAAAGTGGAGAAAAAGTGGAGAAAAAGTGGAGAAAAAAAATGGAAAAAAAGTGGAGAATTTTTTTCTCCACTTTTTCTCCACTTTTTCTCCACTTTTTCTCCATTTTTTTTCTCACTTTTTCTCCACTTTTTCTCCACTTATTCTCCAATTTTTCTCCATTTTTTTCTCCACTTTTTCTCCACTTTTTCTCCATTTTTTTTCTCACTTTTTCTCCACTTTTTCTCCACTTTTTCTCCACTTTTTCTCCACTTTTTCTCCATTTTTTTCTCCACTTTTTCTCCACTTTTTCTCCACTTTTTCTCCATTTTTTTCTCCACTTTTTCTCCACTTTTTCTCCATTTTTTCTCCACTTTTTTTCCATTTTTTTCTCCACTTTTTCTCCATTTTTTTTCTCCACTTTTTCTCCACTTTTTCTCCACTTTTTCTCCACTTTTTCTCCACTTTTTCTCCATTTTTTTCTCCACTTTTTCTCCACTTTTTCTCCATTTTTTCTCCACTTTTTTTCCATTTTTTTCTCCACTTTTTCTCCACTTTTTCTACATTTGTTTCTCCACTTTTTCTCCACTTTTTCTCCACTTTTTCTCCACTTTTTCTCCATTTTTTTCTCCACTTTTTCTCCACTTTTTCTCCACTTTTTCTCCACTTTTTCTCCACTTGTTCTCCACTTTTTCTCCACTTTTTCTCCACTTTTTCTCCACTTTTTTTCCACTTTTTCTCCACTTTTTCTCCACTTTTTTTCCATTTTTTTCTCCACTTTTTCTCCATTTTTTTTTCTCCACTTAATCTCCACTTATTCTCCACTTTTTCTCCACTTTTTCTCCATTTTTTTCTCCACTTTTTCTCCACTTTTTCTACATTTTTTGCTCCACTTTTTCTCCACTTTTTCTCCATTTTTTTCTCCAATTTTTCTCCATTTTTTTCTCCACTTTTTCTCCACTTTTTCTCCATTTTTTTCTCCACTTTTTCTCCACTTTTTCTCCACTTTTTTTCCATTTTTTCTCCACTTTTTCTACATTTTTTTTCTCCACTTTTTCTCCACTTTTTCTCCACTTTTTCTCCATTTTTTTCTCCATTTTTTTTCTCCACTTTTTCTCCACTTTTTCTCCACTTTTTCTCCACTTTTTCTCCACTTATGGGAAAAAAGTGGAGAATAAGTGGAGAAAAAGTGGAGAAAAAGTGGAGAAAAAAATGGAAAAAAAGTGGAGAATTTTTTTCTCCACTTTTTCTCCACTTATTCTCCACTTTTTCTCCACTTTTTCGCCACTTTTTCTCCATTTTTTTCTCCACTTTCTCCACTTTTTTTCTCCACTTTTTCTCCATTTTTTTTCTCCACTTTTTGTCCACTTATTCTCCACTTTTTGTCCACTTTTTCTCCACTTTTTTTCTCCACTTTTTCTCCATTTTTTTTCTCCACTTATTCTCCACTTTTTCTCCACTTTTTCTTCACTAATTCTCCACTTTTTCTCCACTTTTTCTCCATTTTTTCTCCACTTTTTCTCCACTTTTTCTCCACTTTTTCTCCAATTTTTTTTCTCCACTTTTTCTCCATTTTTTTCTCCACTTTTTCTCCACTTTTTCTCCACTTATGGGAAAAAAGTGGAGAATAAGTGGAGAAAAAGTGGAGAAAAAGTGGAGAAAAAGTGGAGAAAAAAATGGAAAAAAAGTGGAGAATTTTTTTCTCCACTTATTCTCCTCTTTTTCTCCACTTTTTCTCCACTTTTTCTCCACTTTTTTCTCCATTTTTTTTCTCCACTTAATCTCCACTTTTTCTCCACTTTTTCTCCACTTATTCTCCACTTTTTCTCCACTTTTTCTCCATTTTTTTTCTCCACTTTTTCTCCACTTTTTCTCCATTTTTTCTACACTTATGGAAAAAAAGTGGAGAATAAGTGGAGAAAAAGTGGAGAAAAAGTGGAGAATAAGTGGAGAAAAAGTGGAGAAAAAGTGGAGAAAAAAATGGAAAAAAGTGGAGAATTTTTTTCTCCACTTTTTCGCCACTTTTTCTCCATTTATTTTCTCCACTTTTTCTCCACTTTTTTTCCATTTTTTTCTCCACTTTTTCTCCATTTTTTTCTCCACTTTTTCTCCACTTTTTCTCCACTTTTTCTCCATTTTGTTCTCCACTTTTTCTCCACTTTTTCTCCATTTTTTTACTACACTTTTTCTCCACTTTTTCTCCACTTTTTCTCCACTTTTTCTCCACTTTTTTTCCACTTTTTCTCCACTTTTTCTCCACTTCTTTTCCACTTTTTCTCCACTTTTTCTCCACTTTTTCTCCATTTTTTTTCTCCACTTAATCTCCACTTTTTCTCCACTTTTTCTCCATTTTTTTTCTCCACTTTTTCTCCACTTATTCTCCACTTTTTCTCCACTTTTTCTCCATTTTTTTTCTCCACTTTTTCTCCACTTTTTTTCCATTTTTTTTCTCCACTTTTTCTCCACTTTTTCTCCACTTTTTCTCCACTTTTTCTCCATTTTTTTCTCCACTTTTTCTCCACTTTTTCTCCACTTTTTTTCCATTTTTTCTCCACTTTTTCTCCACTTTTTCTACATTTTTTTTCTCCACTTTTTCTCCACTTTTTCTCCACTTTTTCTCCATTTTTTTCTCCATTTTTTTTCTCCACTTTTTCTCCACTTTTTCTCCACTTTTTTCTCCACTTTTTCTCCACTTTTTCTCCACTTATGGGAAAAAAGTGGAGAATAAGTGGAGAAAAAGTGGAGAAAAAGTGGAGAAAAAGTGGAGAAAAAAATGGAAAAAAAGTGGAGAATTTTTTTCTCCACTTTTTCTCCACTTATTCTCCACTTTTTCTCCACTTTTTCGCCACTTTTTCTCCATTTTTTTCTCCACTTTTTCTCCACTTTTTTTCTCCACTTTTTCTCCATTTTTTTTCTCCACTTTTTGTCCACTTATTCTCCACTTTTTGTCCACTTTTTCTCCACTTTTTTTCTCCACTTTTTCTCCATTTTTTTTCTCCACTTTTTCTCCACTTTTTCTTCACTAATTCTCCACTTTTTCTCCACTTTTTCTCCACTTTTTCTCCATTTTTTCTCCACTTTTTCTCCACTTTTTCTCCACTTTTTCTCCAATTTTTTTTCTCCACTTTTTCTCCATTTTATTCTCCACTTTTTCTCCACTTTTTCTCCACTTATGGGAAAAAAGTGGAGAATAAGTGGGGAAAAAGTGGAGAAAAAGTGGAGAAAAAGTGGAGAAAAAAATGGAAAAAAAGTGGAGAATTTTTTTCTCCACTTATTCTCCTCTTTTTCTCCACTTTTTCTCCAGTTTTTCTCCACTTTTTTCTCCACTTTTTCGCCACTTTTTCTCCATTTTTTTCTCCACTTTTTCTCCACTTTTTTTCTCCACTTTTTCTCCATTTTTTTTCTCCACTTTTTGTCCACTTATTCTCCACTTTTTGTCCACTTTTTCTCCACTTTTTTTCTCCACTTTTTCTCCATTTTTTTTCTCCACTTTTTCTCCACTTTTTCTTCACTAATTCTCCACTTTTTCTCCACTTTTTCTCCACGTTTTCTCCATTTTTTCTCCACTTTTTCTCCACTTTTTCTCCACTTTTTCTCCAATTTTTTTTCTCCACTTTTTCTCCATTTTTTTCTCCACTTTTTCTCCACTTTTTCTCCACTTATGGGAAAAAAGTGGAGAATAAGTGGAGAAAAAGTGGAGAAAAAGTGGAGAAAAAGTGGAGAAAAAAATGGAAAAAAAGTGGAGAATTTTTTTCTCCACTTATTCTCCTCTTTTTCTCCACTTTTTCTCCAGTTTTTCTCCACTTTTTTCTCCACTTTTTCTCCATTTTTTTTCTCCACTTAATCTCCACTTTTTCTCCACTTTTTCTCCACTTATTCTCCACTTTTTCTCCCCTTTTTTTCCATTTTTTTTCTCCACTTTTTCTCCATTTTTTCTACACTTATGGAAAAAAAGTGGAGAATAAGTTGAGAAAAAGTGGAGAAAAAGTGGAGAAAAAAATGGAAAAAAGTGGAGAATTTTTTTCTCCACTTTTTCTCCACTTATTCTCCACTTTTTCTCCACTTTTTCGCCACTTTTTCTCCATTTATTTTCTCCACTTTTTCTCCACTTTTTTTCCATTTTTTTCTGGACTTTTTCTCCATTTTTTTCTCCACTTTTTCTCCACTTTTTCTCCACTTTTTCTCCATTTTTTTCTCCACTTTTTCTCCATTTTTTTACTCCACTTTTTCTCCACTTTTTCTCCACTTTTTCTCCACTTTTTCTCCACTTTTTTTCCACTTTTTCTCCACTTTTTCTCCACTTTTTTTCCACTTTTTCTCCACTTTTTCTCCATTTTTTTTCTCCACTTAATCTCCACTTTTTCTCCACTTTTTCTCCATTTTTTTTCTCCACTTTTTCTCCACTTATTCTCCACTTTTTCTCCACTTTTTCTCCATTTTTTTTCTCCACTTTTTCTCCACTTTTTTTCCATTTTTTTTCTCCACTTTTTCTCCACTTTTTCTACATTTTTTTCTCCACTTTTTCTCCACTTTTTCTCCACTTTTTCTCCACTTTTTCTCCATTTTTTTCTCCACTTTTTCTCCACTTTTTCTCCAATTTTTTTTCTCCACTTTTTCTCCATTTTTTTCTCCACTTTTTCTCCACTTATGGGAAAAAAGTGGAGAATAAGTGGAGAAAAAGTGGAGAAAAAGTGGAGAATAAGTGGAGAATAAGTGACGAAAAAGTGGAGAAAAAGTGGAGAAAAAAATGGAAAAAAAGTGGAGAATTTTTTTCTCCACTTTTTCTCCACTTTTTCTCCACTTTTTCTCCACTTTATCTCCACTTTTTTTCCATTTTTTTCTCCTTTTTCTCCACTTTTTCTACATTTTTTTCTCCACTTTTTCTCCACTTTTTCCCCACTTTTTCTCCACTTTTTCTCCACTTATGGAAAAAAAGTGGAGAAAAAGTGTAGAAAAAGTGGAGAAAAAGTGGAGAAAAAAATGGAAAAAAAGTGGAGAATTTTTTCTCCACTTTTTCTCCACTTTTTCTCCATTTTTTTTCCACTTTTTCTCCACTTTTTCTCCATTTTTTTTCTCCACTTTTTCTCCACTTTTTCTCCACTTATTCTCCACTTTTTCTCCTCTTTTTCTCCACCTATTCTCCACTTTTTCTCCAATTTTTCTCAATTTTTTTCTCCACTTTTTCTCCACTTTTTCTCCACTAATTTTATCTATTATTACCTCTAAGCACCTATATACCAGTGAGCAGAGCTTCCTCTACAGTAGTTCTCCTGATTAGGCATGCCCTTACCTCATGAGCAGGGCATTGCAGCTTTGGTAGCAACCATTACGACATGGACTCTGCTGCTGTGGACCCGAGAAGAGTGAGTGCAGATTCATTGCACCCACACTCCTCACATGAAGGGTCCGCACTCCTAGAAAATGGGGGATACGTTCCCTGAGTGTCTCCCCCCATATTCTAGACGGTCCAGAGTCGTCGTGGGACCCCTTTATTTTTTTTCTTACAATAAATTGGTGAAAGAGGAAATGTTTTGGGGACTGTTTTTTCAAATAAATTTCTTTTGTCAATTTTTTTTTTTGTTAGTACTGACAGTTTATGATGTTGAGTATCTAATAGACGCCATGACATCACAAACTGCTGGGCTTGATCTCAGGTTACTTTACAGCTAGTATCAACCCGATTTATTACCCCGTTTGCCACTGCACCAGGGCACGGGATGAGCTGGGGTGAAGCGCCAGGATTGGCGCATCTAGTGGATGCGCCACGTCTGGGGTGCCTGCGGCCTGCTATTTTTAGGCTGTGAAGGCCCAATAACTATGGACCTTCCCACCCTGAGAATACCAGACCACAGCTGTCCGCTTTACCTTGGCTGGTGATCCAATTTGGGGGGGACCCTACTTTTATTGTGTAATTATTATTATTTATACAATAATTATAAAAAAGAGCCTGAGGGGACCTCCACAATGGATCCCCAACCACGGTAAAGCTGCCAGCTGTGGTTTTCAGGCTACAGCCGTCTGCTTTACCCTAGCTGGCTATCAAAAATGGGGGGACCCAACGTCATTTTTTTTTAACTATTTTTTAAATAGAAAAAATTAATGGGCTTCCCTGTATTTTGATTGCCAACCAAGGTAACGGCAGGCAGATGGGGGTGGCAACCCATAGCTGTCTGCTTTATCTGCGCTGAGAATCAAAAATACCGCGGAGCGCTACGTCATTTTTTTAAAGATTTATTTTTACAGCACTGTGATGTCCAGCAATCAAAATACAGGGAAGCCCATTTTATTTTTAGTTATTTAAATAAATAATTAAAAAAAATATATATGGGCTCCCGCTGCATTTTTTGTATTGCTAGCTAAGGGTAATCCAAGCAGCTACTGGCTGCTAACCCCCACTGCTTGGTGTTACCTTCACTGGCAATGGAAAATCCAGGGAAGCATTTTTTATTTTTTTTGCCAAAAAACTACAATAAAAGGACGTGAGCTTCGCCATATTTTTGTATGCTAGCCAGGTATAGCAGGCAGGTGCTGGAAGAGTTGGATACAGCACCAGAATATGGCGCTTCTATGAAAATGCCATTTTCTGAGGCGGCTGCAGACTGCAATTCGCAGCAGTGGGGCCCAGAAAGCTCAGGCCAACCTGTGCTGCGGATTCCAATTTCCAGCTGCCTAGTTGTACCTGGCTGGACACAAAAATGGGGCGAAGCCTACGTCATTTGTTTTCTAATTATTTCATGAAATTCATGAAATAATAAAAAAGGGCTTCCCTTTATTTTTGGTTCCCAGCCGGGTACAAATAGGCAACTGGGGGTTGGGGGCAGCCGTACCTGCCTGCTGTACCTGGCTAGCATACAAAAATATGGCGAAGCCCACATAATTTTTTCAGGGGGAAAAAAACTTCTGAATACAGTCCTGGATGGAGTATGCTGAGCCTTGTAGTTCTGCAGCTGCTGTCTATCTGTATGGAGAAGAGCAGACAGCAGCTGCTGAACTACAAGGCTCAGCATACTCCATCCAGGACTGTATGCAGATTTTTTTTGCCAACCAAAAAAATGACGTGGGCTTCGCCATATTTTTGTATGCTAGCCAGGTACAGCAAGCAGCCACGGGCTGCCTCCAACCCCCAGTTGCCTATTTGTACCCGGCTGGGAACCAAAATAATAGGAAGCCCGTTTTTTTTAATTATTTCACTTATTTCATGAAATAATTAAAAAACAAATGACGTGGGCTTCGCCCCATTTTTGTGTCCAGCCGGGTACAACTAGGCAGCTGGGGATTGGAATCCGCAGCACAGGTTAGCCCGAGGTTTCTGGGCGCCTCTGCTGCGGATTTCAGTCCGCAGCCGTCCCAGAAAATGGCGCTTTCATAGAAGCGCCATCATCTGGCGCTGTATCCAACTCTTCCAACAGCCCTGGAGCCGGGTGGCTTGTTGGGTAATCATGAGTTAATACTGGCTTTGTTTTACTAGCCAGTATTAAGCCAGAGATTCTTAATGTCAGGCACGTTTGACCCGGCCATTAAGAATCTCCAATAAGGGGTTAAAAAAAACACCACACAGAGAAAAAATACTTTAATAGAAATAAATACACAGACACATTAGAGACTCCATCTTTATTACCCCCTGTCAGCCCTCCACGATCCTGCTCTTCTGTCTTCTTTCTTTCTAGTGTAGTAGTAGTGACGATTGTAGTGAGGATGAGGTTCACCAGCCCATCATGGGCTGAGGCATCTCATCCTCACTACAATCCTCACTAGTGTAGTAGTAGTGACGATTGTAGTGAGGATGAGGTGAACCAGCCCATCATGGGCTGGGGAACCTCATCCTCAGTACAATCCTCACTACAATCGGGAAGCAGCGTGCAGCCTTCACTCCGTGAGTGATCAGTGCTGGCTGTCAGCGGTAACAGCGGTAACGCTGACAGACGCGTTACCATAGCAACGGTGCTCTCGGAGCCGCGGTTAGCGGTGACGTCACCGCTAACTGCGTTGCTATGGCAACGGTGATCTCCGTTAATGACCGGCTGTGTCAGCCGGTCCCTGACGGAACGGGGAGTCGACCGTGTGCTAGAGCATGTCGCCGGTACATGGCGATACACATATGTGCACCGTGTACCGGAGAGATGCACTCGCAGGTCCTACATGACGTGTCATAGTCATGTGACCAGTCTGTAGCCAATGAAATAATAGCCACGTGACTGGTCACATGGCTATTTTGACGTCACGATAGGTCCTGCATCTCTGCTGGCAGTGCAGGTCACCAGGAGGATTCAGCGATCATCGGATGGAATAGCGGCAGGAGACAGAGTGCAGAAGGGATCGCGAGGACCGGTAAGCAATATGGCAATGTTTATTAACTGTTTGTGTACATTTATAATGCATTTTTATGTGTTTGTGATTGCCTCCCATTATAGCCTATACGTTCGAGTTCGGTTCGTCGAACGTTCGACGAACCGAACTCGAACGGGACCCCCGTCCGGCGAGCCGACCTCGAGCCGAACCGGGACCGGTTCGCTCATCTCTAAAGGGGACTAGAAATCGATCAAAAAATACTATGTGGCTGAAAATGGGACCAATAAAAACTCCAACTCATCCCATAAAAATAAGCCCTCACATAACTCTGTGGGCAGAAAAATAAAAAAATTATAGCCTTTAAAATTAGCCTTCATTTTGTAAAATAGTGTATTTTAATGTGATAGTCACCAAACCTAAAAAAAACTATATAAATTTGGTATCGCTGTAATCATACTGGCCAGAGCAAAAAAGCCACCTAAGCACTTATACTGCAAGGTGAACACCATAAAAAAATAAATAAATAAAGCCATTTTGTCAACCGTTTTTGATTTGTTTATTCTTCCTCCCAAAGAGGGAAGTATAGCAAGACTCAAATTTATCCTGCGGTATATGTTGAGCGCTTATACCAGGGATTACATGCAAGTGTACATTCCCACAATCATGAATAGCAGCATTTTGGATGCAGCATGTTTTTTCTGTGTCTAAAATGTTGCATTGAACAATACAAGCATAGTCGATGGGATTCTTTTCTCCACAGCGTAAACTAACATGCGGCTCAGCTTCCTTAGCATCAGCATGCCAATTTATGGATTTGGAGACGTAAGTGTTCTCTGAGGGGAAAACAGAGCAAATGTCCCACAGCACACCAAACCCTGATTGTGGTCACGGGCAGCTGCAACCTCCTGTGGTGAACACTTACATCTCCGCAGGAGAAAGCAAGCTGCATCCAGGACTCAGTGTGTGCAGATCAAAGGCACATACCTTAAATCTCACAAAAATGTAATTTAGAAAAAATTTCCAGTGGAACATTCACTGTAATGAGGCAGAGTCAGTCACGTTGACCTCCCATCCGGCCTGTTATCCAGTGGTGTCCATTTTTTATGCCTTTTTATAGGCATGTTCAAATTGCAGTAATCAACAGTTTTGTTCATGTTTGAAAAACCAGACACCGCTAAACAAAGACCAAATGAAGCCCAGAGGAACTCTACAGCCTAATTAGTAAATGGATCCATCCTGAGTTTACCTGAATCACATTTTTTGGCTATGTTAATGGAAACTCCAATGTAAGTGCTCAGTGTAGAGCACAAGATAAATATTAACTGATCCAAAATGTTGTAAATCAAAATTACTATCAAAACAGCATTCAACTCAACCCCCAAAAACACAAGTCCTGACTCCGGTCCATCATTGGTTAACGGAAATATAGATGGCTTCCACAATACTGGTAGCATGAAGGCTCTTGACAAATGCTATAGCTCCTCCCTCAAAAAAGAAATTCAGAAAAGTCTGCGCTCCAAAATGCAAATGCCCCCTTTCTTCTAAGCTCCATAATGTGCCTCAACCACTTTTAGCATTTTTGGCAATATTGTAGTGAAGAGAGCACACCTAAATGTACGGGGTTCAGGTTTCCAGAAGTACAAGCTGGGCACTACAATGTGCACTTGGCACAACAAAGACTTGGATGCAATTTTTAATTCTGCAACATTCACTTTGTTTGCCACCATAGGTGTTTTCAATAGACTAAATCATCACTGCGGCCATAGATGATTTCCCAGAGGGGTGTAATTTTGAAAGGGATTTCTTCAGTTTTGACACTTAGGGGCTCTGAAAATGCAGTCCGCAAATGTTTTAGGAAAATCTGAGCTTCAAAAATCAAATGGCGCTCCTTCCCTTTTGAGCCCTGTGGTCCGGCCAAACTGTACTGTACAGTCACATGTGGCCTATTGACATTTTCAGGAGAAATTGTTTAACATATTATTGGGCCTTTTTAACAATTCCCCTTGTAAAAACTTGGAAATTTGGAGCTAAAGCGACATTTTTTAGTTTAAAAAATGTGTTTTTTCATTTTCAAGGCTCAACGTTATAAAATTCCGTGAAGAACCTAGGAGTTCATTGTGCTCACCAAGCATTTATAAAAATAAGTTTTATGGTGCAATTTTTCCTATTATCCTTGTGAAAAAAAAGCTACCGGGTTAAAATATCAATTTTGTGGTAAATATGTATTTTTTTATTTTCACAGCTTAACGTTATGCTCTTAAAATTCTGGGAAGCACCTGGAGATTCAAGGTGCTCACTAAACATCTAGGTAAATTTCTTGAGGGGCTAGCAACCAAAATGGGGTCCCATTTTGGTGAGCCCCACTATTTTGGCACATCAGAGGCTTTCCAAACTTGTCAAACGTGAGATGGCATCTGGTAAAAATTGCAAATAATTTAGCATTCAAAAAGAGAATTGGCGCTCATTCCCTTCTGAGTCCTGCCTTGCTCCTAAACAGTAGAGTTGAGCGCGGTTCGCGGTTGGAGGTTCTCCAGTTCGCGGCTCGAGTGATTTTGGGGCCTGTTCTAGATAGAACTAGAACTCGAGCTTTTTGCTAAAGCTTGATAGTTCTAGATACGTTCAAGAACGGTTCTAGCAGCAAAAAGACCAGCTAATTACTAGCTGGCTTTCCGCTGTAATAGTGTAAGTCACTCTGTGACTCACACTATTATGAAATTTCAGTGTATAGTGTGCGGGAACAGCGCATTCAAATCACTGCTGTATGGATAATGACGATCACCATTTTTTTTTTTTCCTTGTCTTCCTTCCCTAAGCGCGCGCGTGTAGTGGGGTGGGCCAGCATGTCAGCCAATCCCAGAAACACACACAGCTAAGTGGACTTTTAGCCAGAGAAGCAATGGCATGTGTGATACGATGTCCATGTCACATGTCCCTGCATTATAAAAACGAGTATCTGCCCATCCGGACGCCATTATCTCTTCTGCGTCCTTGGTGTCAGTCACCGCTGGCGCAGCGCCTATCTCCGATACTGCTGTGTACGCTCTATACACAGCGCTGTACAGAATAGGGATAGCACTTTCTATCAGTCCTTTTAAGGTCTAATACCGGCAGGGTCAGAGCCATAGGTGACAGGTCAGTGAAAACAGAGTTTAACACCTACACAAGATGACAGCGTCTGTGTAGCTAAGGTCAGGGATTTCCTCGCTGCATTTCCCCATTAGGAGGGATAGAAAGGCAGGCTTCCTTTCCTCTACCCAGAGACCCACAACCCTGCCACTGTACCCTCCTGCCCTTTGCACACTCAAACTCATTGTTACTAAGCCATTATACTAGCAAACACTGAGTGAACTTAGTGGCATCCTAAACGTGGCTGTTGGACTTCTGGATTGTCCCACTAGTGCAAAGATATTTGCAGAACGTCTGCCTGCATTGCACTTTCAAACTCATTGTTACTAAGCCATTATACTAGCAAACACTGAGTAAACTTAGTGGCATCCTAAATGTGGCTGTTGGACTTCTGTATTGTCCCACTAGTGCAAAGATATTTGCAGCACGTCTACCTGCATTGCACACTCAAACTCATTGTTACTAAGCCATTATACTAGCAAACACTGAGTGAACTTAGTGGCATCATAAAAGTGGCTGTTGGACTTCTGTATTGTCCCACTAGTGCAAAGATATTTGCAGCACGTCTGCCTGCATTGCGCACTCAAACCCATTGTTACTAAGCCATTATACTAGCAAACACTGAGTGAACTTAGTGGCATCCTAAACGTGGCTGTTGGACTTCTGTATTGTCCCACTAGTGCAAAGATATTTGCAGCACGTCTGCCTGCATTGCACACTCAAACTCATTGTTACTAAGCCATTATACTAGCAAACAGTGAGTGAACTTAGTGGCATCATAAAAGTGGCTGTTGGACTTCTGTATTGTCCCACTAGTGCAAAGATATTTGCAGCACGTCAACCTGCATTGCACACTCAAACTCATTGTTACTAAGTCATTATACTAGCAAACACTGAGTGAACTTAGTGGCATCATAAAAGTGGCTGTTGGACCTCTGTATTGTCCCACTAGTGCAAAGATATTTGCAGCATGTCTACCTGCATTGCACACTCAAACTCATTGTTACTAAGCCATTATACTAGCAAACACTGAGTGAACTTAGTGGCATCATAAAAGTGGCTGTTGGACTTCTGTATTGTCCCACTAGTGCAAAGATATTTGCAGCATGTCTACCTGCATTGCACACTCAAACCCATTGTTACTAAGCCACTATACTAGCAAACACTGAGTGAACTTAGTGGAATCCTAAACGTGGCTGTTGGACTTCTGTATTGTCCCACTAGTGCAAAGATATTTGCAGCACGTCTGCCTGCATTGCACACTCAAACTCATTGTTACTAAACCATTATACTAGCAAACACTGAGTGAACTTAGTGGCATCATAAAAGTGGCTGTTGGACTTCTGTATTGTCCCACTAGTGCAAAGATATTTGCAGCACGTCTACCTGCATTGCACACTCAAACTCATTGTTACTAAGCCATTATACTAGCAAACACTGAGTGAACCTAGTGGTATCATAAACGTGGTTGTTGGACTTCTGTATTATCCCACTAGTGCAAAGATATTTGCAGCACGTCTGCCTGCATTGCACACTCAAACTCATTGTTACTAAGCCATTATACTAGCAAACACTGAGTGAACTTAGTGGCATCCTATAAGTGGCTGTTGGACTTCTATATTGCCCCACTAGTGCAAAGATATTTGCAGGACGTCTGCCTGCATTGCACACTCAAACTCATTATAACTAAGCCATTATACTAGCAAACACTGCTGCCAGTTTAAGGGCCGTAGTTACATTGTCAGGGATAATTTTTGTTGTTTATTCTGCTGTTAATAAAGCTAGACCACCGCTGAAATCTACACCACCTCTCAATTTTTACTACCACATTTTAAGTGCACAATCTTGTTGCAATCAAAATGAGTGGCAAAATGACAGATGCTGGTGGAAAGGGGAAGAGGCGTATTGGAAAAGAAAAAAAGGGTTTGTCCGTGGGGAAGGTGGCAAAGCTCCATTAACATCTGCTGAAGATAGACCATCTTCCAGCAAAAGTAAGATGTCTACTACTTACCGTGGACAATCAGATGTGCTCCCTTTTTTACGGACACGAACAACTGGAACAAAGGTAGATGATGGCCAAAAAAGGAAAATGCTTGAATGGATCTCAAGTGGTCCAACAAGTGCCCTCTCAGCCTCTTCAAGTACCGCATCCAAAAAACACCAGTCCTCTGAGTTGTCATCCCAATCAAACTTTCTTTCTCCCAGCTCTTTAGTCTCCATCCGCCCTGCACAGTATGGTGGAACTGAGATGGCTGAGTCTGCAGAGCTGTTCAGTCACACTATAGCCTGGGAATCAGAGGTCTGCTCCCAAGCTACAGTGAGTACAGACCAGGAAATGGTCTGCAGTGATGCCCAGAACCTTTGTGACTCTGATTCAGGCCGTGAGGACCAAGTTTCTGAGCATAATATTGACCCTTTTTCACAAACTGTAACACCTGTTGTTATAGACAATGAGGAACATACTGATGACGATGAGACGCAGATACCAGATTGGGATGACAACTTAAATATTCGGTCAGGGCAAGAAGAGGCTCGATCTGAGGTTGAGGGGAGTGCAAACACAACAATTGATGAGGAAGTTCTAGATCCCACCTACTATCAACCCACAGTCAGGCCCTCGAGGAGGTCAACAGAGACGGTGGAGGAGGATGCAACTGACGACGAAGTTACCTTGCGCCTTCCTGGACAGAGTAGGAGTACTGGTAGCACGTCTACAACTGCATCCTCAGCCACCACTGTGCCTCTGAGAACTAGTCGGGGTGGATCAGCAGGTCGCATGCCCTCTAAGCCTTGCCTAGCCTGGTCCTTTTTTGACATAGCAAAAGATCGCCCAAATTATGTGATCTGTAAAATTTGTCATGATTATGTTAGTAGAGGGCAAAACCTCAGCAGTTTGACAACTTCTTCCATGAATCGTCACATGAATAAATATCATATGTCGCGGTGGGAAGCTCACCGTGCTGCAATGCGGCCTAGCGGAGCGAACCATCCACCGCCTGCCCCTTCTAGTGCATACGCGCGCTCTTCATCTTCTAGGACTGTGGGGACAGCTGTCACACCTGGTTTTCCACACACAACTTCCAGCACTGTAACCATAACAGGCAGTTTGCTTGGTAGGTCGTCAGTTGGTTTGGAAGGGGAAACAAGTACGTGTGTACAGCTGTCTCAGACATCGATAGCACCAACGTTGGATGAATGCGACATCATGTCTACACCTGCACTTTCCTCACAAAGCTGCATTTTTCCAGGGACACCCTATTTAACACCGTCTACACTAGAGTTGAGCGCGGTTCGCGGTTCGTGGTTCTCCAGTTCTAGGCTCGAGTGATTTTGGGGGCTGTTCGAGATCGAACTAGAACTCGAGCTTTTTGCAAAAGCTCGATAGTTCTAGATACGTTCGAGAATGGTTCTAGCAGCAAAAAGCAGGGCTTTTTACAGCTACAGTGTGCAGGAGCCATCGCTGGCAGCCTGCCACAAGCTGGTAACCAAGATAAACATCGGGTATCCAAGCAAAGCGCTTTGGTTAGTAACCCGATGTTTATCTTAGTTACATGCAGGAAGCCCACACTTCCCCGCTCAGCTCGCTCCACCCCCTCCTGCCCGCGGCATGTACACACATACATACATACACACACACACACACACACACACACACACACACCCCCCGCTCGGCTTACCTGCGGTGATGAAGTCCCGCCATCCCGACCTCAGCGCTGTCACTGTCCTCCATGGCCGCCGCTTGTCACATCACCTCTCGCTTCCGACCCGAGACTGACTAGCGGTGACGTCACGGACCTCTCGCGATACTTGGTGTGAAGGCGCCGGTCATTGAACTCAGTGACAGGGGCTGTCAGTGTGCAGGAGATCAGCGCAGGTAATGTACCTCGCTGACAGCAGCACTTGTCATCCCCTGCAGTGACCTGGGCTGACCCATTGATGTTAGCTCAGGTCACTGCATTGCTCTCCCAGCCAAAGGGGAACATGCTGCTCTTCATTGACTGGGACAGTGTGGATCGTCATGGCAACCCCTTGGATTACACCAGACCTGGATTTGTTTTTCATTCTAATAAATTGGTTAAAGAGGGAATGTTTTGGGGAGTGTTTTTTCAAATAAAAATGTGTTTGTTGTCTATTTTTTTTTTATTACTGACTGGGTTGGTGATGTCGGGTATCTGATATACGCCTGACCTCACCAACCCCAGGGCTTGATGCCAGGTGACATTACACATCTGGTATTAACCCCATATATTACCCCGTTTGCCACCGCACCAGGGCGCGGGATGAGCTGGGGCGAAGCACCAGGATTGGCGCATCTAATTGATGCACCATTTCTGGGGCGGCTGCGGCCTGCTTATTTTAGGCTGGGGAGAGTCCAATAACCATGGACCTCCCTAGTCTGAGAATATCAGGCCCCAGCTGTCTGCTTTACCTTGGCTGGTGATCCAATTTTGGGGGACCCCTACGTGTTTTTTTTTTTAAATTATTTATTTAATTTAAAATAACAGCGTGGGGTGCCCTCAGTTTTGGATTACCAGCCAAGGTGAGGTTGCCAGCTGTGGTCTGCAGGCTGCAGCCGTCTGCTTTACCCTACCTGGCTACAAAACTAGGGGGAACCCTACGTCATTTTTTTTTCATTTTTTTGGCTAAATACAAAGCTAAGCACCCCTTAGTGCCACATGAAAGGCACCAAAGGGTGCTCCACTTTTTCTCCACTTTTTCTCCACTTTTTCTCCATTTTTTCTCCACTTTTTCTCCATTTTTTCTCCACTTTTTCTCCCCTTTTTCTCCACCTTTTCTCCACTTTTTTCTCCACTTTTTCTCCACTTTTTCTCCATTTTTTTCTCCATTTTTTCTCCACTTTTTCTCCCCTTTTTCTCCACCTTTTCTCCACTTTTTTCTCCACTTTTTCTCCACTTTTTCTCCATTTTTTTCTCCATTTTTCTCCACTTTTTCTCCATTTTTTTCTCCACTTTTTCTCCACTTTTTCTCCACTTTTTCTCCACTTTTTCTCCATTTTTTTATCCATTTTTTTCTCCATTTTTTTCTCCATTTTTTCTCCACTTTTTCTCCACTTTTTCGCCACTTTTTCGCCACTTTTTCGCCACTTTTTCTCCATTTTTTTCTCCACTTTTTCTCCATTTTTTTCTCCACTTTTTCTCCATTCTTTTTCTATGGTCGGTCTACACATTAGCTCTGCCATGCATACTGTAGCTCTACACCTACTGCACATGTTACTTTATGATTGACATCTCTTTCGTACCAGAGCTATCTAAGCCTACTCTGACCCCATATTTGTCATTACTTTATTGTCCTTGTACTGTATTATGACATTTGTATCATGTGTTTCATTTCTTGCTGTGTTGCAATTTTTTTGCTGCATCCCAATTGTACCTCTACATTGTTCGAGTTTATGTTATTGTTCTCTCACTCTTATGTGATACTGATTATTGTCATTTTTCATGATTACATGCAGATAAGTCCAATCTGACGAAGGCTCAGGCCGAAACGTCATTTGTAACTTGTTTTGGACAAAAACATATATGCTTATGAAACATTTTTTTTTTTTCTTAATACGGACCACTAAAGAGTGATTTTGCATTACTATCCGTTGTGACTTACTGACTTAGTCTGGGAGATTTAGAGTGCCGAGGTTACTCACTAATTATATCTATTATTACCTCTGAGCACCTATATACCAGTGAGCAGAGCTTCCTCTACAGTAGTTCTCCTGATTAGGCATGCCCTTACCTCATGAGCAGGGCATTGCAGCTTTGGTAGCAAATAGAGTTGAGCGCGGTTCGTGGTTCGAGGTTCTCCAGTTCTAGGCTCGAGTGATTTTGGGGCCTGTTCTAGATCGAACTAGAACTCGAGCTTTTTGCAAAAGCTCGATAGTTCTAGAAACGTTCGAGAACGGTTCTAGCAGCAAAAAAACAGCTAATTCCTAGCTTGGTTTCCGCTGTAATAGTGTAAGTCACTCTGTGAATCACACTATTATGACATTTCAGTGTATAGTGTGCGGGAACAGCGCCTTCAGATCACTGCTGTTTCTATAATGGCGATCGCAATTTTTTTTTTTTTTTCCTTGTCTTCCTTCCCTAAGCGCGCGCGTGTAGTGGGGCGGGCCAGCATGTCAGCCAATCTCAGACACACACACAGCTAAGTGGACTTTTAGCCAGAGAAGCAACGGCATGTGTGATAGGATGTCCATGTGACATGTCCCTGCATTATAAAACCGGACATTTTCCTCCAGGACGCCATTATCTCTTCTGCGTCTTTGGTGTCAGACATCACTGTCGCAGCTCCGTCCTCCTGAGTCCTATCGCCGATACAGCTGTATGCGCTCCATACACAGCGCTGGAAAGCATAGGGATAGCACTTTCTAGCAGTCCTTTTAAGGGCTCAAACCATTAGGGTCAGAGCCATAGGTGACAGGTCCTGAAAACAGCGACAGCGTCTGTGTAGCCAAGGTCAGGGATTTCCTCCCTGCATTTCCCTATTAGGAGGGAATAGAAAGGCAGGCTTCCATTCCTCTACCCAGAGCCCCACAATCCTGCCGCTGTACCCTCCTGTCCTCTGCACACTCCAACTCATTATAACTAAGCCATTATACTAGCAAACACTCAGTGTACCTAGTGGCATCCTAAACGTGGCTATTGGACTTTGCTATTGTCCCACTAGTGCAAAGACATTTGAAGAGCACGCCTGCCTGCATTGCACACTCCAACTCATTATTATAACTAAGCCATTATACTAGCAAACACTCAGTGTACCTAGTGGCATCCTAAACGTGGCTATTGGACTGTTGTCTAGTCACACTAGTGCAAAGACATTTGCAGAGCACGTCTGCCTGCATTGCACACTCCAATTTATTATAACTAAGCCATTATACTAGCAAACACTCAGTGTACCTAGTGGCATCCTTAATGTGGCTATTGGACTTTGCTATAGTCACACTAGTGCAAAGACATTTGCAGAGCACGTCTGCCTGCATTGCACACTCAAACTCATTATAACTAAGCCATTATACTAGCAAACACTGCTGCCAGTTTAAGGGCCGTAGTTACATTGTCAGGGATAATTTTTGTTGTTTATTCTGCTGTTAATAAAGCTAGACCACCGCTGAAATCTACACCACCTCTCAATTTTTACTACCACATTTTAAGTGCACAATCTTGTTGCAATCAAAATGAGTGGCAAAATGACAGATGCTGGTGGAAAGGGGAAGAGGCGTATTGGAAAAGAAAAAAAGGGTTTGTCCGTGGGGAAGGTGGCAAAGCTCCATTAACATCTGCTGAAGATAGACCATCTTCCAGCAAAAGTAAGATGTCTACTACTTACCGTGGACAATCAGATGTGCTCCCTTTTTTACGGACACGAACAACTGGAACAAAGGTAGATGATGGCCAAAAAAGGAAAATGCTTGAATGGATCTCAAGTGGTCCAACAAGTGCCCTCTCAGCCTCTTCAAGTACCGCATCCAAAAAACACCAGTCCTCTGAGTTGTCATCCCAATCAAACTTTCTTTCTCCCAGCTCTTTAGTCTCCATCCGCCCTGCACAGTATGGTGGAACTGAGATGGCTGAGTCTGCAGAGCTGTTCAGTCACACTATAGCCTGGGAATCAGAGGTCTGCTCCCAAGCTACAGTGAGTACAGACCAGGAAATGGTCTGCAGTGATGCCCAGAACCTTTGTGACTCTGATTCAGGCCGTGAGGACCAAGTTTCTGAGCATAATATTGACCCTTTTTCACAAACTGTAACACCTGTTGTTATAGACAATGAGGAACATACTGATGACGATGAGACGCAGATACCAGATTGGGATGACAACTTAAATATTCGGTCAGGGCAAGAAGAGGCTCGATCTGAGGTTGAGGGGAGTGCAAACACAACAATTGATGAGGAAGTTCTAGATCCCACCTACTATCAACCCACAGTCAGGCCCTCGAGGAGGTCAACAGAGACGGTGGAGGAGGATGCAACTGACGACGAAGTTACCTTGCGCCTTCCTGGACAGAGTAGGAGTACTGGTAGCACGTCTACAACTGCATCCTCAGCCACCACTGTGCCTCTGAGAACTAGTCGGGGTGGATCAGCAGGTCGCATGCCCTCTAAGCCTTGCCTAGCCTGGTCCTTTTTTGACATAGCAAAAGATCGCCCAAATTATGTGATCTGTAAAATTTGTCATGATTATGTTAGTAGAGGGCAAAACCTCAGCAGTTTGACAACTTCTTCCATGAATCGTCACATGAATAAATATCATATGTCGCGGTGGGAAGCTCACCGTGCTGCAATGCGGCCTAGCGGAGCGAACCATCCACCGCCTGCCCCTTCTAGTGCATACGCGCGCTCTTCATCTTCTAGGACTGTGGGGACAGCTGTCACACCTGGTTTTCCACACACAACTTCCAGCACTGTAACCATAACAGGCAGTTTGCTTGGTAGGTCGTCAGTTGGTTTGGAAGGGGAAACAAGTACGTGTGTACAGCTGTCTCAGACATCGATAGCACCAACGTTGGATGAATGCGACATCATGTCTACACCTGCACTTTCCTCACAAAGCTGCATTTTTCCAGGGACACCCTATTTAACACCGTCTACACTAGAGTTGAGCGCGGTTCGCGGTTCGTGGTTCTCCAGTTCTAGGCTCGAGTGATTTTGGGGGCTGTTCGAGATCGAACTAGAACTCGAGCTTTTTGCAAAAGCTCGATAGTTCTAGATACGTTCGAGAACGGTTCTAGCAGCAAAAAGCAGGGCTTTTTACAGCTACAGTGTGCAGGAGCCATCGCTGGCAGCCTGCCACAAGCTGGTAACCAAGATAAACATCGGGTATCCAAGCAAAGCGCTTTGGTTAGTAACCCGATGTTTATCTTAGTTACGTGCAGGAAGCCCACACTTCCCCGCTCAGCTCGCTCCACCCCCTCCTGCCCGCGGCATGTACACACATACATACACACACACACACACACACACACACACACACACACCCCGCTCGGCTTACCTGCGGTGATGAAGTCCCGCCATCCCGACCTCAGCGCTGTCACTGTCCTCCATGGCCGCCGCTTGTCACATCACCTCTCGCTTCCGACCCGAGACTGACTAGCGGTGACGTCACGGACCTCTCACGATACTTGGTGTGAAGGCGCCGGTCATTGAACTCAGTGACAGGGGCTGTCAGTGTGCAGGAGATCAGCACAGGTAATGTACCTCGCTGACAGCAGCACTTGTCATCCCCTGCAGTGACCTGGGCTGACCCATTGATGTTAGCTCAGGTCACTGCATTGCTCTCCCAGCCAATGGGGAACATGCTGCTCTTCATTGACTGGGACAGTGTGGATCGTCATGGCAACCCCTTGGATTACACCAGACCTGGATTTGTTTTTCATTCTAATAAATTGGTTAAAGAGGGAATGTTTTGGGGAGTGTTTTTTCAAATAAAAATGTGTTTGTTGTCTATTTTTTTTTTATTACTGACTGGGTTGGTGATGTCGGGTATCTGATATACGCCTGACCTCACCAACCCCAGGGCTGGATGCCAGGTGACATTACACATCTGGTATTAACCCCATATATTACCCCGTTTGCCACCGCACCAGGGCGCGGGATGAGCTGGGGCGAAGCACCAGGATTGGCGCATCTAATTGATGCACCACTTCTGGGGCGGCTGCGGCCTGCTATTTTTAGGCTGGGGAGAGTCCAATAACCATGGACCTCCCTAGTCTGAGAATATCAGGCCCCAGCTGTCTGCTTTACCTTGGCTGGTGATCCAATTTTGGGGGACCCCTACGTGTTTTTTTTTTTAAATTATTTATTTAATTTAAAATAACAGCGTGGGGTGCCCTCAGTTTTGGATTACCAGCCAAGGTGAGGTTGCCAGCTGTGGTCTGCAGGCTGCAGCCGTCTGCTTTACCCTACCTGGCTACAAAACTAGGGGGAACCCTACGTCATTTTTTTTTCATTTTTTTGGCTAAATACAAAGCTAAGCACCCCTTAGTGCCACATGAAAGGCACCAAAGGGTGCTCCACTTTTTCTCCACTTTTTCTCCACTTTTTCTCCATTTTTTCTCCACTTTTTCTCCATTTTTTCTCCACTTTTTCTCCCCTTTTTCTCCACCTTTTCTCCACTTTTTTCTCCACTTTTTCTCCACTTTTTCTCCATTTTTTTCTCCATTTTTCTCCACTTTTTCTCCATTTTTTTCTCCACTTTTTCTCCACTTTTTCTCCACTTTTTCTCCACTTTTTCTCCATTTTTTTATCCATTTTTTCTCCATTTTTTCTCCATTTTTTCTCCACTTTTTCTCCACTTTTTCTCCACTTTTTCTCCACTTTTTCTCCATTTTTTTCTCCACTTTTTCTTTATTTTTTCTCCACTTTTTCTCCACTTTTTTGCTACTTTTTCTCCATTTTTTTCTCCATTTTTTTCTCCATTTTTTCTCCACTTTTTCTCCATTTTTTTCTCCACTTTTTCTCCACTTTTTCTCCACTTTTTCTCCACTTTTTCGCCACTTTTTCGCCACTTTTTCTCCATTTTTTTCTCCACTTTTTCTCCATTTTTTTCTCCACTTTTTCTCCATTCTTTTTCTATGGTCGGTCTACACATTAGCTCTGCCATGCATACTGTAGCTCTACACCTACTGCACATGTTACTTTATGATTGACATCTCTTTCGTACCAGAGCTATCTAAGCCTACTCTGACCCCATATTTGTCATTACTTTATTGTCCTTGTACTGTATTATGACATTTGTATCATGTGTTTCATTTCTTGCTGTGTTACAATTTTTTTGCTGCATCCCAATTGTACCTCTACATTGTTCGAGTTTATGTTATTGTTCTCTCACTCTTATGTGATACTGATTATTGTCATTTTTCATGATTACATGCAGATAAGTCCAATCTGACGAAGGCTCAGGCCGAAACGTCATTTGTAACTTGTTTTGGACAAAAACATATATGCTTATGAAACTTTTTTTTTTTTTCTTAATACGGACCAATAAAGAGTGATTTTGCATTACTATCCGTTGTGACTTACTGACTTAGTCTGGGAGATTTAGAGTGCCGAGGTTACTCACTAATTTTATCTATTATTACCTCTGAGCACCTATATACCAGTGAGCAGAGCTTCCTCTACAGTAGTTCTCCTGATTAGGCATGCCCTTACCTCATGAGCAGGGCATTGCAGCTTTGGTAGCAAATAGAGTTGAGCGCGGTTCGTGGTTCGAGGTTCTCCAGTTCTAGGCTCGAGTGATTTTGGGGCCTGTTCTAGATCGAACTAGAACTCGAGCTTTTTGCAAAAGCTCGATAGTTCTAGAAACGTTCGAGAACGGTTCTAGCAGCAAAAAAACAGCTAATTCCTAGCTTGGTTTCCGCTGTAATAGTGTAAGTCACTCTGTGAATCACACTATAATGACATTTCAGTGTATAGTGTGCGGGAACAGCGCCTTCAGATCACTGCTGTTTCTATAATGGCGATCGCAATTTTTTTTTTTTTTTCCTTGTCTTCCTTCCCTAAGCGCGCGCGTGTAGTGGGGCGGGCCAGCATGTCAGCCAATCTCAGACACACACACAGCTAAGTGGACTTTTAGCCAGAGAAG
Source organism: Anomaloglossus baeobatrachus (assembly GCF_048569485.1). NCBI lineage: Eukaryota > Metazoa > Chordata > Amphibia > Anura > Aromobatidae > Anomaloglossus > Anomaloglossus baeobatrachus. The sequence continues at coordinate 283,791,388 of NC_134358.1, forward strand.
CAACGACATGTGTGATAGGATGTCCATGTGACATGTCCCTGCATTATAAAACCGGACATTTTCCTCCAGGACGCCATTATCTCTTCTGCGTCTTTGGTGTCAGACATCACTGTCGCAGCTCCGTCCTCCTGAGTCCTATCGCCGATACAGCTGTATGCGCTCCATACACAGCGCTGGAAAGCATAGGGATAGCACTTTCTAGCAGTCCTTTTAAGGGCTCAAACTGTTAGGGTCAGAGCCATAGGTGACAGGTCCTGAAAACAGCGACAGCGTCTGTGTAGCCAAGGTCAGGGATTTCCTCCCTGCATTTCCCTATTAGGAGGGAATAGAAAGGCAGGCTTCCATTCCTCTACCCAGAGCCCCACAATCCTGCCACTGTACCCTCCTGTCCTCTGCACACTCCAACTCATTATAACTAAGCCATTATACTAGCAAACACTCAGTGTACCTAGTGGCATCCTAAACGTGGCTATTGGACTTTGCTATAGTCCCACTAGTGCAAAGACATTTGCAGAGCACGTCTGCCTGCATTGCACACTCCAACTCATTATTATAACTAAGCCATTATACTAGCAAACACTCAGTGTACCTAGTGGCATCCTAAACGTGGCTATTGGACTTTGCTATTGTCCCACTAGTGCAAAGACATTTGAAGAGCACGACTGCCTGCATTGCACACTCCAACTCATTATTATAACTAAGCCATTATACTAGCAAACACTCAGTGTACCTAGTGGCATCCTAAACGTGGCTATTGGACTGTTGTCTAGTCACACTAGTGCAAAGACATTTGCAGAGCATGTCTGCCTGCATTGTACACTCCCACTCATTATTATAACTAAGCCATTATACTAGCAAACACTCAGTGTACCTAGTGGCATCCTAAACGTGGCTATTGGACTTTGCTATAGTCACACTAGTGCAAAGACATTTGCAGAGCACGTCTGCCTGCATTGCACACTCCAACTCATTATAACTAAGCCATTATACTAGCAAACACTCAGTGTACCTAGTGGCATCCTAAACGTGGCTATTGGACTTTGCTATAGTCACACTAGTGCAAAGACATTTGCAGAGCACGTCTGCCTGCATTGCACACTCCAACTCATTATTATAACTAAGCCATTATACTAGCAAACACTCAGTGTACCTAGTGGCATCCTAAACGTGGCTATTGGACTGTTGTCTAGTCACACTAGTGCAAAGACATTTGCAGACCATGTCTGCCTGCATTGCACACTCAAACTCATTATTATAACCAAGCCATTATACTAGCAAACACTCAGTGTACCTAGTGGCATCCTAAACGTGGCTATTGGACTTTGCTATAGTCACACTAGTGCAAAGACATTTGCAGAGCACGTCTGCCTGCATTGCACACTCCAATTTATTATAACTAAGCCATTATACTAGCAAACACTCAGTGTACCTAGTGGCATCCTAAACATGGCTATTGGACTGTTGTCTAGTCACACTAGTGCAAAGACATTTGCAGAGCACGTCTGCCTGCATTGCACACTCCAACTCATTATTATAACTAAGCCATTATACTAGCAAACACTCAGTGTACCTAGTGGCATCCTAAACGTGGCTATTGGACTTTGCTATAGTCCCACTAGTGCAAAGACATTTGCAGAGCACGTCTGCCTGCATTGCACACTCCAACTCATTATTATAACTAAGCCATTATACTAGCAAACACTCAGTGTACCTAGTGGCATCCTAAACGTGGCTATTGGACTTTGCTATAGTCACACTAGTGCAAAGACATTTGCAGAGCACGTCTGCCTGCATTGCACACTCCAATTTATTATAACTAAGCCATTATACTAGCAAACACTCAGTGTACCTAGTGGCAAACTAAACGTGGCTATTGGACTTTGCTATAGTCACACTAGTGCAAAGACATTTGCAGAGCACGTCTGCCTGCATTGCACACTCCAACTCATAACTAAGCCATTATACTAGCAAACACTCAGTGTACCTAGTGGCATCCTAAATTTGGCTATTGGACTTTGCTATAGTCACACTAGTGCAAAGACATTTGCAGCACCTCTACCTGCATTGCACACTCCAACTCATTTTAACTTAGCCATTATACTAGCAAACACTCAGTGTACCTAGTGGCATCCTAAACGTGGCTATTGGACTGTTGTCTAGTCACACTAGTGCAAAGACATTTGCAGAGTACCTCTGCCTGCATTGCACACTCCAACTCATTATAACTAAGCCATTATACTAGCAATTTTTGCTGCCAGTTTAAGGGCCGTAGTTGCATTGTCAGGGATATTTATTCTTTATTATTCTGCTGTTAATAAAGCTAGACCACCACTGCAATCTACACCACCTCTCAATTTTTACTACCACATTTTCAGTCTCCAATCTTGTCGCAATCAACATGAGTGGCAAAATGACAGATGCTGGTGGAAAGGGGAAGAGGCGTGGTGGAAAAGGCAAAAAAGGTTTTGTCCGTGGGGAAGGTGGCAAAGCTCCATTATCATCTGCTGAAGATAGACCATCTACCAGCAAAAGTAAGATGTCTACTACTTACCGTGGACAATCCGATGTGCTCCCTATTTTACGGACACGAACAACAGGAACAAAGGTAGATGATGGGCAAAAAAGGAAAATGCTTGAATGGATCTCAAGTGGTCCAACAAGTGCCCTCTCAGCCACTTCAAGTACCGCATCCAAAAAACACCAGTCCTCTGAGTTGTCATCCCAATCAAACTTGATTTCTCCCAGCTCTGAAGTCTCCATCCGCCCTGCACAGTATGGTGGAACTGAGATGGCTGAGTCTGCAGAGCTGTTCAGTCACACTATAGCCTGGGAATCAGAGGTCTGCTCCCAAGCTACAGTGAGTACAGAACAGGAAATGGTCTGCAGTGATGCCCAGAACCTTTGTGACTCTGATTCAGGCCGTGAGGACAAAGTTTCGGAGCATAATGGGAGAAAAAACAGCAGACAAGAACATGCAACAGAAGGACAAACTAATCAAGGATACTAGATGCCGTAAAGAGGACCCAAGACAGGGTAATCAGAAGGAAGCTAAGAAAAGGGGAGCAAAACTTCTTTCCTGCATGCTGACCAATGCAAGAAGCCTGACCAATAAGATGGAGGAACTGGAGCTGGTAATGTATGAGGAGAAATACGACATAGTAGGGATAACTGAGACATGGTTAGATGATAGTTATGACTGGGCGGCTAACCTGCAAGGATATGAATTGTTTAGGAGGGATCGTAAAAAAAGGAAAGGGGGTGGAGTCTGTCTATATATAAAGTCCAGTTTAAAGCCCAGACTAAGAGAAGATATTCAAGAGGGAAATGAAGAGGTGGAGTCTCTATGGGTGGAGATACAAGGAGGGAAAACTAATAAAATCCTCATAGGGGTTTGTTATAAGCCACCAAATATAACAGAAACTACTGAAAATATATTATTGAAACAAATAGACAAAGCAGCAAATCACAATGAGGTGATTATTATGGGGGACTTCAATTACCCCGATATAGACTGGGAAACTGAAACCTGCGTATCTCAGAAAGGAAACCGGTTTCTGTCAGTAACTAAGGATAATTATCTGTCCCAACTTGTGCCGGGCCCAACTAGAGGGGCAGCCCTTCTGGACTTAATTTTAAGCAACAGGCCAGATAGAATAACAGACGTACGAGTGGATGGGCACCTAGGGAATAGTGACCACAATATAATACAATTCCACTTGTCCTTTAGTAAGGTGCCTTGGAGGGGGGTTACAAAAACGCTGAATTTCAGCAAAGCAAAGTTTGATCAGCTTAGAGAAGACCTTCGCCAAATTGATTGGGACAATGTCCTCAAAAATGGGAGCACAGAAAATAAGTGGGACATTTTTAAATCGGTATTAAACACCCACTGCGGGCTAGCCATACCATACAGAAATAAAAGGGCTAGGAACAGGAGAAAACCAATGTGGCTAAATAAGGATGTAAAAGGGGCAATGAATAATAAGAAAAAGGCATTTAAAAAGCTAAAACAAGAATGCAGCGAGGAAGCATTAAAAATATATAGAGAAAAAAATAAAATGTGTAAAAAACAAATATATTTAGCAAAAGTAGAAACTGAGAGACTCATTGCTAAGGAAAGCAAAACAAATCCCAAACTATTCTTTAATTATATAAACAGAAAAAAGATTAAAATTGATGGTGTTGGCCCATTAAAGAATAATGAGGGTAAAATCATAGAAAGCGATGTGGGAAAAGCAAATGTTTTAAATACTTTTTTCTCAACTGTGTTCACACAGGAAAAGCATATGCCAGGGGAAATGCAGAGTGATCATGTAAATGCCCCATTAAGTATGACCTGCCTAACCCAGGAAGAAGTGCAGAACCGACTTAGTAACATTAAAATTGACAAATCACCAGGCCCTGATGGCATTCACCCTCGGGTATTAAGGGAGTTAAGTAATGTGATAGACAGGCCTCTATTCCTTTTATTTAAAGACTCTATAGAAACTGGGTCTGTTCCACTGGATTGGCGGCTAGCAAATGTGGTACCAATATTCAAAAAAGGGTGCAAAAGGGAACCTGGAAACTATAGGCCGGTAAGCTTAACATCTGTTGTGGGTAAAATGTTTGAAGGGTTTTTAAGGGATACTATTATGGAATGTCTCAATGTTAATAACTGTTTAACTCCATATCAACATGGATTTATGAAGGATCGCTCCTGTCAAACTAACCTGATCAGCTTCTATGAGGATGTAAGCTCTCACATGGACCGAGGAGAATCATTGGATGTCATTTATCTCGACTTCGGTAAAGCATTTGACACTGTCCCACATAAAAGACTGCTAAGTAAAATGAGAAAGCTTGGGCTCGGGGAAAATGTGTGTAGATGGGTAGGTAGCTGGCTTAGTGGTAGAAAACAAAGAGTGGTTATTAATGGTGCATACTCAGATTGGGCCAGGGTTACTAGTGGGGTGCCACAGGGGTCTGTATTGGGCCCCCTACTATTTAATATATTTATTAATGATCTGGTGGATGGTTTACAGAGTAAAATATCAGTATTTGCAGATGATACAAAGCTATGTAAGGTAGTTAACACAAAGGAGGACAGTTTGCAACTACAGATGGATTTGAGTAAATTGGAGAATTGGGCTGAAAAATGGCAAATGAGGTTTAACACAGATAAGTGTAAGGTTATGCACATGGGAAGGAGAAACAGATGCTACGATTACTTACTAAATGGGAAACTGCTGGGGAAATCAGACATGGAAAAAGACTTAGGCATCTTAGTGAATAAGAATCTAAATTGGAGTGCCCAGTGTCAGGCAGCAGCCACCAAAGCAAATAGGGTGATGGGATGCATTAGAAGAGGTCTGGGGGCACGAGATGAAAACATCATTCTCCCTCTGTACAAATCACTAGTCAGACCACACTTGGAGTATTGTGTGCAATTCTGGGCGCCGGTGCTGAAGAAAGACATTACTGAACTTGAAAGGGTTCAGAGGCGGGCTACTAAAATAATAAATGGAATGGGTGCATTACAATACACGGAAAGGTTATCAAAATTAGGTCTATTTACTCTAGAAAAGAGAAGACTTAGGGGAGACCTAATAAATATGTACAAATATATCAGAGGGCCATATAGAGATCTCTCCCATGATCTGTTTGTACCAAGGACTATGACAAGAACAAGGGGGCATTCTTTTCGATTGGAGGAAAGAAAATTCCTACATCAGCATAGAAGAGGGTTCTTCACGGTAAGAGCAGTGAGGCTCTGGAACTCTCTTCCTGAGGAAGTGGTGATGGCCAACTCACTGAATGAATTTAAGAGAGGAATGGATGCATTTCTTGTTGGCAAAAGTATAGAAGGTTATAAATAGCATAATCTTACAGGTAGATAGAAGAGCGACCTAGATTATTAGAGGAATGGGGGGGGCTGCAATACCAAGACAGGTTATTAAACTTGGGGTTAGTTAGTTAGTTAGGAAAAACAAAGGCTTAGGGGGATCTAATCACAATGTATAAATATATGAGGGGACAGTACAGAGACCTTTCCAAAGATCCCTTTACACCTAGGCCTGCGACTGGAACAGGGGGCATCCGCTAAGTCTTGAGGAAAGAATGTTTAATCATAATCACAGATGAGGATTCTTTACTGTACGAGCAGTGAGACTATGGAGCTCTCTGCCGTATGATGTTGTAATGAGGGATTCACTAGTAAAATTTAAGCAGAGCCTGAACGCATTTCTTGAAAAATATAATATTACCAGTTATGTATATTAGATTTTATGACAGGGTGTTGATCCAGGGAACTAGTCTGATTGCCGTATGTGGAGTCAGGAAGGAATTTTTTTCCCCATTGGAGCTTATTTGACACATTGGGGTTTTTTTGCCTTCCTCTGGATCAACATGTTAGGCTACAGGTTGAACTAGATAGACTTAGAGTCTCCCTTCAACCTTAAAAACTATGAAACTATGAAACTATAATGTTGACCCTTTGTCACAAACTGTAACACCTGTGGTTATAGACAATGAGGAACATACTGATGAAGATGAGACTCAGATACCCGATTGGGATGACAACTTAAATATTCGGTCAGGGCAAGAAGAGGCTCGGTCAGAGGGGGAGGGGAGTGCAAACACAACAATTGATGATGAAGTTCTAGATCCCACCTACTGTCAACCCAAAGTCAGGCACTCGAGGAGGTCAACAGAGGTGGTGGAGGAGGATGCAACTGATGACGAAGTTACCTTGCGCCTTCCTGGACAGAGTCGGAGTACTGGTAGCACGTCTACAACTGCATCCTCAGCCACCACTCTGCCTCTGAGCATTATTCGGGGTGGATCATCAGGTCGCATGGCCTCTAAGCCTTGCCTAGCCTGGTCCTTTTTTGACATAGAAAAAGATCGCCCAAATTATGTGATCTGTAAAATTTTTCATGGTTCTCTTAGTAGAGGTCAAAACCTCAGCAGTTTGACAACTTCTTCCATGAATCGTCACATGAATAAATATCATATGGCCCGGTGGGAAGCTCACCGTGCTGCAATGCGGCCTAGCGGAGCGAACCATCCACCGTCTGCCCCTTCCAGTGCATCCGCGCGCTCGTCATCTTCTAGGACTGTGGGGACAGCTGTCACACCTGTTTTTCCACCCACAACTTCCACCACTGTAACCGCAACAGGCAGTTTGCTTGGTAGGTCGTCAGTTGTTTTGGAAGCGGAAACAAGTGAGTGTGTACAGCTCTCTCAGACATCGATAGCACCAACTTTGGATGAAGGCAACATCATGTCTCCGCCTGCACTTTCCTCACAAACCTGCATTTTTCCAGGGACACCCTACTCAACACCGTCTACACACAGCAGCCAGATCTCTGTCCCTCAGATGTGGACAAATAAAAGGCCATTTCCTGCGACCCATGACAAAGCTAAGAGGTTGACTCTATCCCTCTGTAAGCTGTTGGCTACAGAAATGCTGCCTTTCCGCCTAGTGGACACAGAGGATTTTAGAGACCTTATGTCTGTCGCTGTGCCCCAGTACCAGATGCCTAGTCGACACTACTTCTCTAAGAAAGGTATGCCCGCGCTACACCAGCATGTCACACACAACATCACCGCTTCCTTGAGAAACTCTGTGTGTCAACGGGTGCATTTCACCACCGATACTTGGACCAGTAAGCATGGACAGGGACGTTACATGTCGCTGACTGGGCACTGGGTAACTATGGTGATAGATGGTGAAGGGTCTGCTGCACAAGTCTTGCCGTCCCCACGACTTGTGTGTCAATCCTCTTTCTGTCCAAGTTCCGCCACTGCTTCTGCATCCTCCACCTCATCTGGGTCCTCCACCTCCGCCCCAAGCCTGCCTGGTCAGGCCACCAGCGTTCTCACTGCGCAGAAGGAATCACGCACCCCTCATTACTATGCTGGCAGCAGAGCGCAACGTCATCAGGCGGTCTTTAGCTTGACATGTCTTGGGAATAAGAGTCACACAGCTGAGGAGTTGTGGTCAGCTCTGCGGTCCGAGTTTAATAAATGGTTGTCTCCACTCAACCTGCAGCCTGGTAAGGCCGTGTGCGACAATGCTGCAAACCTGGGTGCGGCCCTTCGCCTGGGCAAGGTGACACACGTACCTTGTATGGCTCACGTGTTGAACCTTGTCGTGCAGCAATTTTTAACACAGTATCCCGGCCTAGATGGACTTCTGAACAGGGCACGAAAACTGTCTGCTCACTTCCGCCGTTCAAGCGCCGCAGCTGAGCGACTTGCATCGCTCCAGAAGTCTTTCGGCCTGCCGGTTCATCGCCTGAAATGCGATGTGGCGACACGCTGGAATTCAACTCTCCACATGTTACAGCGACTGTGGCAGCACCGCCGTGCCCTGGTGCAATACGTCATGACGTATAGCCTGGGCCAACGAGATGCAGAGGTGGGGCAGATCACCCTGATGGAGTGGTCTCAGATCAAGGACCTATGCACCCTTCTGCACAGTTTCGACATGGCGACGAATATGTTTAGCGCTGACAATGCCATTATCAGCATGACGATTCCAGTCATTTACATGCTGGAACACACGCTAAACACTATTCGGAGTCAGGGGGTGGGACAACAGGAAGGGGATGAACTACAGGAGGATTCATATGTGCAAGACACAACAACATCACCAAGGTCCAGACGTTCATCATCACCAAGGCGCCAGGCATGGGAGCATGGGGGACAGGGATCAACAAGGGCGCATGGTAGCAGGCGAGATGTTGAGGAAGGTGCAGGAGGACATGAAGAAATGGAGGACGAACTGTCCATGGACATGGAAGACTCAGCAGATGAGGGAGACCTTGGTCAAATTTCAGTTGAAAGAGGTTGGGGGGAGATGTCAGAGGAAGAAAGAATGGTTAGCACCTCTATGCCACAAACACAGCGTGGACTTGGTCCGCATGGCTGCGCAAGACACATGAGTGCCTTCTTGTTGCACTACCTCCAACATGACCCTCGTATTGTCAAAATTAGAAGTGATGATGACTACTGGCTTGCCACACTATTAGATCCCCGATACAAGTCCAAATTTTGTGACATAATTCCAGCCATAGAAAGGGACGCACGTATGCAGGAGTATCAGCAGAAGCTGTTACTCGATCTTAGATCCGCTTTTCCACCAAACAACCGTGCAGGTGCAGTGAGTGAATCTCCCAGTTGTAACTTGACAAACATGGGACGGTCTCGTCATCTTCAACAGTCTACACATACCAGTAGGACCGTATCTGGTGCTGGTAACAGCAATTTTATGGAATCTTTTCATAATTTTTTTAGACCCTCCTTTGCAAGGCCACCAGAGACAACAAGTCTGACACATAGTCAACGGCTGGAGAGGATGATACAGGAGAATCTCCAAATGAACATCGATGCCATGACTGTGCAACTGGAGCCTTGCTCCTTTTGGGCTTCAAACCTAGAAAAATGGCCAGAGCTCGCAACTTACGCCTTGGAGATTTTGTCGTGTCCAGCTGCCAGCGTTGTCTCTGAACGTGTCTTCAGTGCTGCTGGGTGTGTGCTGACAGATAAGCGCACGCGTCTGTCCAGTGACAATGTGGACAGACTGACGATCATCAAAATGAACAAGTCATGGATCCAGAAGGAATTTACAACCCCTGTGTCATCATGGGGAGAGTAAATGCTTGTGGATTTGAAATGTGCTTGATGCAAATCTAGCTGTGAAGTGTACAACTAGGGCACAAGTGCTGCCACTGAATGGGTGGGTGTGTGTGGGGCACAATTTTTGGAAAAAAAGGGAGACTCCGCTTGGAGTAACCCTTGCTTACATTGTTTTTAAAAGAAGCCAAGATGAACAAGTCATGGTTCAGCAAAGACTTTATCTACCTACCCCGGTGTCATGCTGGGGACGGTTAATTATGGCGTATTTTTGAATGTGCTTGATGCAAATCTAGCTGTGAAGTGTACAACTAGGGCACAAGTGCTGCCACTGAATGGGTGGGTGTGTGTGGGGCACAATTTTTGGAAAAAAAGGGAGACTCCGCTTGGAGTAACCCTTGCTTACATTGTTTTTAAAAGAAGCCAAGATGAACAAGTCATGGTTCAGCAAAGACTTTATCTACCTACCCCGGTGTCATCCTGGGTACGGATAAGAACGGCGTATTTTGGAATGTGCTTGATGCAAATCTAGCTGTGAAGTGTACAACTAGGGCACAAGTGCTGCCACTGAATGGGTGGGTGTGTGTGGGGCACAATTTTTGGAAAAAAAGGGAGACTCCGCTTGGAGTAACCCTTGCTTACATTGTTTTTAAAAGAAGCCAAGATGAACAAGTCATGGTTCAGCAAAGACTTTATCTACCTACCCCGGTGTCATCCTGGGGACGGATAAGAACGGCGTATTTTGGAATGTGCTTGATGCAAATCTAGCTGTGAAGTGTATAACTAGGGCACAAGTGCTGCCACTGAATGGGTGGGTGTGTGTGGGGCACAATTTTTGGAAAAAAAGAGAGACTCCGCTTGGAGTAACCCTTGCTTACATTGTTTTTAAAAGAAGCCAAGATGAACAGAGCTGGGATCAGAAAAGGCTTTGCTACCTACCCTGGTGTCATGCTGGGGACGGTTAATTATGGCGTATTTTTGAATGTGCTTGATGCAAATCTAGCTGTGAAGTGTACAACTAGGGCACAAGTGCTGCCACTGAATGGGTGGGTGTGTGTGGGGCACAATTTTTGGAAAAAAAGGGAGACTCCGCTTGGAGTAACCCTTGCTTGCTGTGTTTTTTAAAAGGAGCCAAGATGAACAAGTCATGGTTCAGCAAAGACTTTGCTACCTACCCCGGAGTCATCCTGGGGACGGTTAAGTATGGCGTATTTTTGAATGTGCTTGATGCAAATCTAGCTGTGAAGTGTACAACTAGGGCACAAGTGCTGCCACTGAATGGGTGGGTGTGTGTGGGGCCCAATTTTTGGAAAAAAGGGAGACTACTCTTGGAGTCACCTTGCGGTGTTTTACATGATTTTAGAAGGGCGTGCCATGCCTATATCTGTGTGTCCTCCTCTTTTTCCTTGTCCAGCTGTTTTGTTTTCGCATTAGTATATGTCCTTGTCACTTTCCCATGTGTTTGTGTTGTGTTGTGAGTTGTTTGTCACCTTTTGGACACCTTTGAGGGTGTTTTCTAGGTGTTTTTATGTGTTTGTGATTGCCTCCCATTGTTTCCTATGCAGTTCGAGTTCGGTTCGTCGAACGTTCGACGAGCCGAACTCGAACGGGACCTCCGTTTGGCGAACCGACCTCGAGCCGAACCGGGACCGGTTCGCTCATCTCTAGTAGCAACCATTACGACATGGACTCTGCTGCTGTGGACCCGAGAAGAGTGAGTGCAGATTCATTGCACCCACACTCCTCACATGAAGGGTCCGTACTCCTAGAAAATGGGGGATACGTTCCCTGAGTGTCTCCCCCCCCATATTCTAGACGGTCCAGAGTCGTCGTGGGACCCCTTTATTTTTTTTCTTACAATAAATTGGTGAAAGAGGAAATGTTTTGGGGACTGATTTTTCAAATAAATTTCTTTTGTCGATTTTTTTTTTTTTGTTAGTACTGACAGTTTATGATGTTGGGTATCTAATAGACGCCATGACATCACAAACTGCTGGGCTTGATCTCAGGTGACTTTACAGCTAGTATCAACCCGATTTATTACCCCATTTGCCACTGCACCAGGGCACGGGATGAGCTGGGGTGAAGCGCCAAGATTCGCATCTAGTGTATGTGCCACGTCTGGGGTGCATGCGGCCTGCTATTTTTAGGCTGTGAAGGCCCAATAACTATGGACCTTCCCACCCTGAGAATTCCAGACCACAGCTGTCCGCTTTACCTTGGCTGGTGATCCAATTTGGGGGGGACCCTACTTTTATTGTGTAATTATTAATATTTATAAAATAATTATAAAAAAGGGCCTGAGGGGACCTCCACATTGGATCCCCAACCACGGTAAAGCTGCCAGCTGTGGTTTTCAGGCTACAGCCGTCTGCTTTACCCTAGCTGGCTATCAAAAATGGGGGGAGCCAATGTCATTTTTTTTTTAACTATTTTTTAAATAGAAAAAATTAATGGGCTTCCCTGTATTTTGATTGCCAACCAAGGTAACGGCAGGCAGATGGGGGTGGCAACCCATAGCTGTCTGCTTTATCTGCGCTGAGAATCAAAAATACCGCGGAGCGCTACGTCATTTTTTTAAAGATTTATTTTTACAGCACTGTGATGTCCAGCAATCAAAATACAGGGAAGCCCATTTTATTTTTAGTTATTTAAATAAATAATTAAAAAAAATATATATGGGCTCCCGCTGCATTTTTTGTATTGCTAGCTAAGGGTAATCCAAGCAGCTACTGGCTGCTAACCCCCACTGCTTGGTGTTACCTTCACTGGCAATGGAAAATCCAGGGAAGCATTTTTTATTTTTTTTGCCAAAAAACTACAAAAAAAGGACGTGAGCTTCGCCATATTTTTGTATGCTAGCCAGGTATAGAAGGCAGGTGCTGGAAGAGTTGGATACAGCGCCAGAATATGGCGCTTCTATGAAAATGCCATTTTCTGAGGCGGCTGCAGACTGCAATTCGCAGCAGTGGGGCCCAGAAAGCTCAGGCCAACCTGTGCTGCGGATTCCAATCCCCAGCTGCCTAGTTGTACCTGGCTGGACACAAAAATGGGGCGAAGCCTACGTCATTTGTTTTCTAATTATTTCATGATATTCATGAAATAATAAAAAAAGGGCTTCCCTTTATTTTTGGTTCCCAGCCGGGTACAAATAGGCAACTGGGGGTTGGGGGCAGCCGTACCTGCCTGCTGTACCTGGCTAGCACACAAAAATATGGCGAAGCCCACATAATTTTTTCAGGGGGCAAAAAACTTCTGCATACAGTCCTGGATGGAGTATGCTGAGCCTTGTAGTTCTGCAGCTGCTTTCTATCTGTATGGAGAAGAGCAGACAGCAGCTGCAGAACTACAAGGCTCAGCATACTCCATCCAGGACTGTATGCAGAATTTTTTTGCCCACCAAAAAAATGACGTGGGCTTCGCCATATTTTTGTATGCTAGCCAGGTACAGCAGGCAGCCACGGGCTGCCTCCAACCCCCAGTTGCCTATTTGTACCCGGCTGGGAACCAAAAATATAGGGAAGCCCGTTTTTTTTAATTATTTCACTTATTTCATGAAATAATTAAAAAACAAATGACGTGGGCTTCGCCCCATTTTTGTGTCCAGCCGGGTACAACTAGGCAGCTGGGGATTGGAATCCGCAGCACAGGTTAGCCCGAGGTTTCTGGGCGCCTCTGCTGCGGATTTCAGTCCGCAGCCGTCCCAGAAAATGGTGCTCTCATAGAAGCGCCATCATCTGGCGCTGTATCCAACTCTTCCAACAGCCCTGGAGCCGGGTGGCTTGTTGGGTAATCATGAGTTAATACTGGCTTTGTTTTTTTAGCCAGTATTAAGCCAGAGATTCTTAATGTCAGGCACGTTTGACCAGGCCATTAAGAATCTCCAATAAGGGGTTAAAAAAACACCACACAGAGAAAAAATACTTTAATAGAAATAAATACACAGACACATTAGAGACTCCATCTTTATTACCCCTGTCAGCCCTCCACGATCCCGCTCTTCTGTTTCCTTTCTTTCTAGTGTAGTAGTAGTGACGATTGTAGTGAGGATGAGGTGCACCAGCCCATCACTTGGGGCTGCGGAACCTCATCTTCACTACAATCCTCACTACAATCGGGAAGCAGCGTGCAGCCTTCACTCCGTGAGTGATCAGTGCTGGCTGTCAGCGGTAACAGCGGTAACGCTGACAGACGCGTTACCATAGCAACGGTGCTCTCGGAACCGCGGTTAGCGGTGACGTCACCGCTAACTGCGTTGCTATGGCAACGGTGATCTCCGTTAATGACCGGCTGTGTCAGCCGGTCCCTAACGGAACGGGGAGTGGACCGTGTGCTAGAGCATGTCGCCGGTACACGGCGATACACATATGTGCACCGTGTACCGGAGAGATGCACTCGCAGGTCCTACATGACGTGTCATAGTCATGTGACCAGTCAGTAGCCAATGAGATAATAGCCACGTGACTGGTCACATGGCTATTTTGACGTCACGATAGGTCCTGCATCTCTGCTGGCAGTGCAGGTCAGCGGGAGGATTCATCGATCAGCGGATGGAATAGCGGCAGGAGACAGAGTGCAGAAGGGATCGCGAGGACCGGTAAGTGTTATGGCAATGTTTATTAACTGTTTGTGTACATTTATAATGCATTTTTATGTGTTTGTGATTGCCTCCCATTATAGCCTATACGTTTGAGTTCGGTTCGTCGAACGTTCGACGAACCGAACTCGAACGGGACCCCCGTTCGGCGAACCGACCTCGAGCCGAACCGGGACCGGTTCGCTCATCTCTAGTCTACACACAGCAGCCAGATCTCTGTCCCTCAGATGTGGACAAATAAAAGGCCATTTCCTGCGACCCATGACAAAGCTAAGAGGTTGACTTTATTCCTCTGTAAGCTCTTGGCTACCGAAATGCTGCCTTTCCGCCTGGTGGACACAGGATTTTAGAGACCTTATGTCTGTCGCTGTGCCCCAGTACCAGATGCCCAGTTGCCACTACTTCTCTAAGAAAGGTGTGCCCGCGCTACACCAGCATGTCGCACACAACATCACCGCTTCCTTGAGAAACTCTGTGTGTCCACGGGTGCATTTCACCACCGATACTTGGACAAGTAAGCATGGACAGGGACGTTACATGTCGCTGACTGGGCACTGGGTAACTATGGTGATAGATGGTGAAGGGTGTGCTGCACAAGTCTTGCCGTCCCCACGACTTGTGTGTCAATCCTCTGTCTGTCCAGGTTCCGCCACTGCTTCTGCCTCCTCCACCTCATCTGGGTCCTCCACCTCCGCCACAAGCCTGCCTGGTCAGGCCACCAGCGTTTGCACTGTGCAGAAAGAATCCCGCACCCCTCATTACTATGCTGGCAGCAGAGCGCAACGGCATCAGGCGGTCTTTAGCTTGACATGTCTTGGGAATAGGAGTCACACAGCTGAGGAGTTGTGGTAAGCTCTGCGGTCCGAGTTTAATAAATAGTTGTTTCCACTCAACTTGCAGCCTGGTAAGGCCGTGTGCGACAATGCTGCAAACCTGGGTGCGGCCCTTCGCCTGGGCAAGGTGACACACGTGCCTTGTATGGCTCACGTGTTGAACCTTGTTGTCCAGCAATTTTTAACACACTATCCCGGCCTAGATGGCCTACTGACCAGGGCACAAAAACTGTCTGCTCACTTCCGCCGTTCAACCGCTGCAGCTGAGCGACTTGCATCACTCCAGAAGTCTTTCGGCCTGCCGGTTCATCGCCTGAAATGCGATGTGTCGACACGCTGGAATTCGACTCTCCACATGTTACAGCGACTGTGGCAGCACCGCCGAGCCCTGGTGCAATACGTCATGACGTATAGCCTGGGCCAACGAGATGCAGAGGTGGGGCAGATCACCCTGATGGAGTGGTCTCAGATCAAGGACCTATGCACCCTTCTGCACAGTTTCGACATGGCGACGAATATGTTTAGCGCTGACAATGCCATTATCAGCATGACAATTCCAGTTATTTACATGCTGGAGCACACGCTAAACACTATTCGGAGTCAGGGGGTGGGACAACAGGAAGGGGAGGAACTACAGGAGGATTCATATGCGCAAGAAACAACAACATCACCAAGGTCCAGACGTTCATCATCACCAACGCGGCAGGCATGGGACCAAGGGGGACAGGGATCAACAAGGGCGCATGGTAGCAGGCGAAATTTTGAGGAAGGTGCAAGAGAACATGAAGAAATGGAGGACGAACTGTCCATGGACATGGAAGACTCAGCGGATGAGGGAGACCTTGGTCAAACTTCTGTTGAAAGAGGTTGGGGGGAGATGTCAGAGGAAGAAAGAACGGTTAGCACCTCTATGCCACAAACACAGCGTGGATTTGGTCCGCATGGCTGCGCAAGACACATGAGCGCCTTATTGCTGCACTACCTCCAACATGACCCTTGTATTGTCAAAATTAGAAGTGTTGATGATTACTGCCTTGCCACACTATTAGATCCCTGGTACAAGTCCAAATTTTGTGACATAATTCCAGCCATAGAAAGGGACGCACGTATGCAGGAGTATCAGCAGAAGCTATTACTCGATCTTAGCTCGGCTTTTCCACCAAACAACCGTGCAGGTGCAGGGAGTGAATCTCCCAGTTGTAACTTGACAAACATGGGACGGTCTCGTCATCTTCAACAGTCTACCCGCACCAGTAGCACCGTATCTGGTGCTGGTAACAGCAATTTTATGGAATCTTTTCATAATTTTTTTAGACCATCCTTTGCAAGGCCACCAGAGACAACAAGTCTGACACATAGTCAATGGCTGGACAGGATGATACAGGAGTATCTCCAAATGAACATCGATGCCATGACTTTGCAAATGGAGCCTTGCTCATTTTGGGCTTCAAATCTTGAAAAATGGCCAGAACTCTCAACTTACGCCTTGGAGATTTTGTCGTGTCAAGCTGCTAGCGTTGTCTTTGAACGTGTCTTCAGTGCTGCTGGGTGTGTGCTGACAGATAAGCGCACGCGTCTGTCCAGTGACAATGTGGACAGACTAACGTTCATCAAAATGAACAAGTCATGGATCCACAAGGAATTTACTACCCCTGTGTCATCCTGGGGAGAGTAAATGCTTGTGGATTTGGAATGTGCTTGATGCAAATCAAAACATTCTGTTTGCAACTAGGGCACAAGTGCTGCCAATGATGGGGTGTCTGTGTGGCCCAATTTTTTGAAAAAAGGGAGACTCCGCTTGGAGTAACCCTTTTTTGCTGTGTTTTTTAAAAGGAGCCAAGATGATCAAGTCATGGTTCAAGAAAGACTTTGCTACCTACCCCGGTGTCATCCTGGGGACGGTTAAGAATGGCGTATTTTTGAATGTGCTTGATGCAAATCTAGCTGTGAAGTGTACAACTGGGGCACAACTGCTGCCACTGAAGGGGTGGGTGTGTCTGTGGGGCCCAATTTTTGGAAAAAAGGGAGACTCCGCTTGGAGTAACCCTTGCTTGCTGTGTTTCTTAAAAGGAGCCAAGATGAACAAGTCATGGTTCAGCAAATACTTTGCTACCTACCCCGGTGTCATCCTGGGGACGGTTAAGAATGGCGTACTTTTGAATGTGCTTGATGAAAAAAGGGAGACTCCGCTTGGAGTCACCTTGCGGTGTTTTACATGACTTTAGAAGGGCATGCCATGCCTATATCTGTGTCTCCTCCTCTTTTTCCTTGTCCAGCTCTTTTGTTTTCGCATGAGTATATGTCCTTGTCACTTTCCCATGTGTTTGTGTTGTGTTGTGAGTTGTTTGTCACCTTTTGGACACCTTTGAGGGTGTTTTCTAGGGGTTTTTATGTGTTTTGAATGCCTGCCATTGTTTCCTATGCGGTTCGAGTTCGGTTCGTCGAACGTTCGACGAACTGAACTAGCACGAGACCTCTGTTCGACGAACCAAACTCGAGCCGAACCACGACCGGTTCGCTCATCTCTACTAAACAGTTGATTTCCACAACATATGAGCTTTCAACATAGTCAGGAGAAATTGAACAATTAATTGTATGTTGCACTTTCTTCCTGTTAATTTTATGAAAAAAGCTATCTGGTTGAATTAACAATTTTGGCTTAAAAATGTATTTTATTATTTTCATGGCTCAGTGTTGTAAATTTATGTGAAACACCTGGGGTTTCAAGGTGCACAACAAAGAGATCTAGATAAATTCATTGAGGGAAAATGGGGTCACTTGGGGTGAGCCCAACTTTATAAGCACATCAGGGGCTCTCCAAACTTGACATGCCATCTACTAACGATTGCAACTATTTTAGCATTCAAAAAGGGAAATGGTGCTCCTTCCATTCAGAGCTCTGCCATGCACCCAAACAGTTGATTTCTACCACATATGAGGTATTAGCGTACTTAGGAGAAATTGCACAATAAATTGCATAATGCATTTTTTCCTGTTACCCTTGTGAAAAAGCTATCTGGTTGAATACACAATTTTGTGGTAAAAATGTATTTTTCATTTTTACAGCTCAATGTCATAAAATTCTGTGAAACAGTTGGGGGTTCAAGGTGGTCACCAAAAATCTGGATACATTCCTTGAGGGGTAAAGTTTCCAAAATGGGGTTACTTGTTGGATAGCTTTACTGTTTACGCACATCAAGGGCTCTCCGAACGTGACATGTTGTTGGCTAATTATTCCAGCTAATTTTGCCTTCAAAAATTCAAATGGCGCTCTTTCCCTTCCGAGTCCTGCCATGCACCCAAACAGTAAATTTCCACTACATTTGAGGTATCGGCCTCTCCTCCTCTTACTGCACCTCAATATTACACACAGGTAATTGCTTAGAGGTGCCACCCCAATTACACTTATTTCCCCCGTGTCAAAAATCTCCAACCACCAAACTGACTTTGAGTAACAACACTTTGGCGAGTGTGCAGAGCTGTTCACATATTCTATCCCAAAGGCATTAGAGGCATGCTCTAATGATTTCCAGAAAGCATCTGGGAAAAGCATCTCCGCTGATGCCCAAAATCTTTGTCAGTTGGATCCTGACCCGGACAAAGTAGGGTCCAAACAGAATCTTGATCTTCGTCAAATGATGTTAATCACTGGAGGTGGAGGTGATGATGCTAAGACTCAGATATCTGAGGTGTACATGTACTGTGATGTGATGTCTGGTCAGGAGTATGAGACGTGGGACAATATAGAGCATGATGATAAAGTTGTACACTCCCTGACAGAAGTTCTATCGCTTATCCATTTTATGTAAATAAAAGCTTATAACCTGACTTTAAATTCATCCATTGTTTTCACAAATTACTCTTTTGGGAGCTGAAACTCTCCCAAATTTGGTTTAAGTTATGAAAATAAAGTTGCTGCAAAGCTGAAATATTGATCAGTTAATGAACACAGAAAGGTCAGATTTTGGCAAGACAAAAGTTTTGTCGCCCACAGAAAGTAATTTGAAATTCAAACAAATAATTAACTTCTAATACAAAGATATGTTGCATAACATTGGTGAATGAAGTTGTGGTGCTATTAGAGCCATAGTTAATATTTTGTGTGACTTCCATGAGCTTGAAGCACTGCATCAATGCGGTTCAACAATGATTCATACAATTTATTGATGAAGTCATCAGGAATAGCAAAGAATGCAGTCTTAAATGCCTCCCAGAGTTCATCTAGATTCTTTGGTTTTGTCTTCCAAGCTTCCTCTTTCATCCTACCCCAAAAATGCTCAATGATGTTCATGTGGGGTGACTGGATTGGCCAGTCCTTGAGCACCTTGATCTTCTTTGCCAGGAGGAACTTTGTTGTAGAGATGGATATATGAGATGGAGCACCATCCTGCTGCAGAATTTGACTCCTTTTATGATTGGGAATGTAAGAGGTAGCTAATACTGCTGGATATTTTAGGCTATTGATAGTGATGAGCAAGTACCAAAAAGCTCGGGTGCTCGAGGCTCGGGCCGAGCATCCCAAGATACTCGTGTACTCGGCCCGAGCACCGAGCCCAATGTTATCCTATGGGAGACCCGAGTATTTTTATGAAATGACCCCCGGCAGCATGTAGAAACCCTAAAAATGTCACAAAAGTCTCAGAAGAGTGCTCAAATGACATGGCAACAGCATGGGGAAGACCCCTTGAAGCATTTATCACTCAAAAGTCACAGCTGTGAACAATTTTGTCCGAGTTTTATGCCATTTTTACGGACTCACCAGAAAACCTTCCAAAATGACACCAAAATGAATTTTCATGTCGGAAATGTTAAGGGCACATACCCAATAGTGAGATAGAGCTGGTGTATGTTACTTTTTGAGATTATTACACGAAAGATTTTACGTAAAAACATTGTGTGGCACTCCGATGTCCAAAACGCACGTTTTGTGCTTTTACTAGCGATGTCGGTCATTTTTCATTCTATCGCTCGTCGGTCGGTCTCGCTCTGTCGGTCTCTCTCTGTCTTATCTGTCCCCCTCTCACAGTCTGTCGGTCATTCTCCCCCCTCTCTCTTACTTACCGTTGAGCTGTTCACTAAACTCCGGCGGCTTTTCCTCTTTTGAAAAAGCCGGCCGCTCATTAAACAATCTCGCATTCCCTGCCTTCCTGCTTTTCGGCACCTATGATTGGTTGCAGTGAGACATGCCCCCACGCTGAGTGACAGGTATCTCACTGCACCCAATCACAGCAGCCGGTGGGCGTGTCTATACTGTGCAGTGAAATAAATAATTAAATAATTAAAAAAAACGGCGTGCGGTTCCCCCAATTTTAATACCAGCCAGATAAAGCCATACGGCTGAAGGCTGGTATTCTCAGGATGGGGAGCTCCACGTTATGGGGAGCCCCCCAGCCTAACAATATCAGTCAGCAGCCGCCCAGAATTGCCGCATACATTAGATGCGACAGTTCTGGGACAGTACCCGGCTCTTCCCGATTTACCCTAGTGCGTTGGCAAATCGGGGTAATAAGGAGTTAATGGCAGCCCATAGCTGCCAATAAGTCCTAGATTAATCATGTCAGGCGTCTCCAAGAGATTCCTTCCATGATTAATCTGTAAATTACAGTTAAAAATCACACACACACAAAAAATCCTTTATTAGAAAAAAAAAACACTAACAAAGTCCCTCATCACCAATTTATTAACCCCGACAAACCCTCCATGTTCAGCGTAATCCACAGTCCTCCAGCGTCGCATCCAGCTGTGCTGCATGAAGGTGACAGGAGCTGCAGAATACGCCGCCGCTCCTGTCAGCTTCACACAGCAACTGAAGACAGCCGCGCGATCAGCTGAGCTGTCACTGAGGTTACCTGGATCCAGCGGTGGATGCAGCGGTGGCCGCGGGTAACCTCAGTGACAGCTCAGCTGATCGCGCTACTCACCGCCGCTCTGGCCAGCTCCACGCAGCAACTGAGGTGAGTATAGCAATCAGCTGAGCTGTCACTGAGGTTAATCGCGGCCACCGCTGGATCCAGCGGTGGCCGTGAGTTACCTGACTGACAGCAGCTGATCGCGCTACTCACCTCAGTTGCTGTGTGAAGCTGACAGGAGCGGCGGTGTATTCTGCAGCTCCTGTCACCTGAATGTAGCAGAGCTGGACGCGACGCTGGAGGTCCGTGGATTACGCCGGACATGGAGGGCTTTGTCGGGGTTAATAAATTGGTGATGAGTGACTTTGTTATTGTTTTTTATTTCTAATAAAGGATTTTTCGGGTGTGTGTGTTTTTTAACTGTAATTTACAGATTAATCATGGAAGGTTTCTCGGGGTGACGCCTGACATGATTAATCTAGGACTTATTGGCAGCTATGGGCTGCCATTAACTCCTTATTACCCCGATTTGCCAACGCACTAGGGTAAATTGGGAAGAGCCGGGTACAGTCCCAGAACTGTCGCATATAATGTATGCGTCAATTCTGGGCGGATGCTGACTGATATTGTTAGGCTGGGGGGCTCCCCATAACGTGGGGCTCCCCATCCTGAGAATACCAGCCTTCAGCTGTATGGCTTTATCTGGCTGGTATTAAAATTGGGGGGACCGCACGCCAGTTTTTTAAAATTATTTATTTATTTATTTTACTGCACAGTATAGACACGCCCACCGGCTGCTGTGATTGGGTGCAGTGAGACACCTGTCACTCAGCGTGGGGGCGTGTCTCACTGCAACCAATCATAGGCGCCTGTGGGTGGGGAAAGCAGGGAATATGAGATGGCTGTGTGCAGAGCACAGCGCGCCCGCCGGTATAAAGGCTCGGTCACGCTGTGCGGGCCGGCCAATCACTGCAATTCCACAACTAACAGGGCTGTGGCATTGCAGTGGTCTGCCAGCCAATCACTGCATGAGGGCTGGCTCTCAAAAGAGCGCCAACATGCAGGGATGAAGACCACGAGTACAGCACGAGTATCGCGAAATTACTCGATACCCACCGAGAAGCCCGAGTACAGTGATACTCGTGCGAGTACCGAGTAGTGACAAGCATACTCGCTCATCACTAGCTATTGATATTGCCTTCCACCTTGCAAATGTTTTGCACACCCCCATACTGAATGTAACCCCAGACCATGATCTTTCCACTACCAAACTTGACTGTTTTCTGGATCCATATGGGCTCCAATAGGTCTCCTGCAGTATTTGCAGCTGCTGTGGTGTAATTCAACTTAAGATTCATTAGAGAAATCCACCTTCTGCCACTTTTCCAGCGTCCATCTGTTTAGCAGGCTGTGGGACTTGGCAAATGCCATACTTTTTTTAATTGATTTTTATTTAGTGCTGGCTTCTGGGCACTGATTCAACCATGGAGGCCATTTTGAGACAGAATCCCACGAACTGTTCTAGTTGACATCAGGGCCTTGAGGTGATCAGGCCTTTTGGAGCTCTGCTGCAGTGGAAGAGGGGCTGGCTTTGGATTTTCTAACCAACAAACATTCCTCCTGAGCGGTTTTCTTGCGGGGTGTGCCGGACCTGGGCTTGTCAAAAACTTCTCCAGTCTCTTCAAATCTTTCTTTAATTCTTTGTACTTGACGCTGAGACACATTAAAGGTGCCAGCCACCTTTGCAGTGGATCTGGTCTTCAACCTCTTGATAATCAAAGCTTTGGTCGCAGGGTGGATTTTTGGCATGTTGTCAGAGGTCAAGTTGCAGTTCAAGTGAAGATTTGGGGTGCTGGGTTTCTTTTTATACACACCCACTAATTAACCGATCATTTAATGAGCAGAGGTGAGGATGTAAACTAGGATTGGGTGCATTATATGACAGGGCGACAAAACTTTTGTCTTGCCAAAATCTGACCTTTCTGTGTTCATTAATTCATCAATATTTCATCTTTGCAGAAACTTTATTTTAATAACCTAAACCAAATTTGGGAGGGTTTCTGCTTTCACAAAGTCAGGTATAAGCTTGTATTTACATAATATGGATAAGCGACAGAACTTCTGTCAGGCACTGTAGATCCCACTTGGTGTGAAAATAGAGGCATGTGGCAGACTAGCTTAGCAGATGAGGAGGAGGAAGATGAGGAGGCAATTCAAGCACAAATACATAGTACTACTACCATGGGAAGCACTGAATACTCAGCCACAACTCTGGCTGTGGCCAGCAGTGGTCACAGGTCTGCAGTTCGCTGGAAGGGTTGCCTAACCTGGGCCTTTTTTAAGAACTCAAAAGATGACCCAACTTTTGACTTCTGCCAAAGTTGTAAACAACTCAGTAGAGATAAAAATTCAAATAGTTTGACTACTACATGCATGAACCAGTATATGCGCATCCAACATGCATTACTGTAGGAAACTCACTGCACTAAAATGTGGACTACCAGGCCTATCCAAACACTGGCCACCAAATCAACCACGCCTGCTGCTGCTTCTTCCTCCTCCTGTGTAGCTGTCAAAACTATTTTTACATAGATTTTTGAGTGCAGAACTTGTTTACCTGCTACAGTAAGGGCAAGTGAGAGCCCATCAGCTGTTAAAAAAGTGACCATGCCTGATGTTTTTGACCCATGTGAAACACTGAGTACACCACATGTTTCTCAATCTAGCATAACATCTCCCCCTACACCTCCATCACAGTCCACCAGTTGGTCATGTACAATCTACTCCCCTCTCTTTCAGCAGAATATCCAGCCCTTGGTCCCGCAGTTTTGGTCTTGTGAAACATTACTTCCAACACATCTCAAAGCGAATAGCTTGAACTTCACCATATCTTCACCATATGTAAATGGTTAGCCACGGAAATGCTGCCTTTCCGCCGGCTGGATACAGACAGTTTCTGAAACCTGATGGCCATTGCAGTTCCTCAGTACCAGTTACCTAGTCGCCACTACTTTTCAAATAAAGACATCATTACCTTTTCCTTGAAAAACTCTGTGTATCTAAGTGTTGCATTTCTTCACCTGGACAAGCAAGCATGGCCAAGGGTGTAACACCTCCCTGACCGGGCACTGAGTTACCCTGTCCAAGCCTGGATTCCTATATGAATTTATGTATTCAGTTTTTGGTACTGATGCAGTTCTATAATCCACCAGCTAGAACAATGGTTCCTAAGATGAAGTTCTGTAGAATCCCACTGGTGACAGAAGCAAGCCCCTTTTTACATCCCTCAGTTCCCATTACAGTGCATTGTGCTAGACAAAATTGGGGGAGATAACATGGCTATTCCCTCATTGTTCGCCAGTTCAATTATCCTACAAATTATGCAGATAGTATTCTTCAGGGGGCTGATGCAATCTGTAGTCAGAAGTAGAGTTGAGCGCGGTTCGTGGTTCGAGGTTCTCCAGTTCTAGGCTCGAGTGATTTTGGGGCCTGTTCTAGATCGAACTAGAACTCGAGCTTTTTGCAAAAGCTCGATAGTTCTAGAAACGTTCGAGAAAGGTTCTAGCAGCAAAAAAATAGCTAATTCCTAGCTTGGTTACCGCTGTAATAGTGTAAGTCACTCTGTGAATCACACTATTATGAAATTTCAGTGTATAGTGTGCGTGAACAGCGCCTTCAGATCACTGCTGTTTCTATAATGGCGATCGCCAGTTTTTTTTTTTTTTCCTTGTCTTCCTTCCCTAAGCGCGCGCGTGTAGTGGGGCGGGCCAGCATGTCAGCCAATCCCAGACACACACACAGCTAAGTGGACGTTTAGCCAGAGAAGCAACGGCATGTGTGATAGGATGTCCATGTCACATGTCCCTGCATTATAAAACCGGACATTTTCCTCCAGGACGCCATTATCTCTTCTGCGTCTTTGGTGTCAGACATCACTGTCGCAGCTCCGTCCTCCTGAGTCCTATCGCCGATACAGCTGTATGCGCTCCATACACAGCGCTGGACAGCTTAGGGATAGCAATTTCTAGCAGTCCTTTTAAGGGCTCAAACCGTTAGGGTTAGAGCCATAGGTGACAGGTCCTGAAAACAGCGACAGCGTTTGTGTAGCCAAGGTCAGGGATTTCCTCCCTGCATTTCCCTATTAGGAGGGAATAGAAAGGCAGGCTTCCATTCCTCTACCCAGAGCCCCACAATCCTGCCACTGCACACTCCAACTCATTATAACTAAGCCATTATACTAGCAAACACTCAGTGTACCTAGTGGCATCCTAAACGTGGCTATTGGACTTTGCTATAGTCACACTAGGGCAAAGACATTTGCAGAGCACGTCTGCCTGCATTGCACACTCCAACTCATTATAACTAAGCCATTATACTAGCAAACACTCAGTGTACCTAGTGGCATCCTAAACGTGGCTATTGGACATTTGTCTAGTCACACTAGTGCAAAGACATTTGCAGCACCTCTGCCTGCATTGCACACTCCAACTCATTATAACTAAGCCATTAT
This sequence comes from Anomaloglossus baeobatrachus, assembly GCF_048569485.1. Taxonomy (NCBI): domain Eukaryota; kingdom Metazoa; phylum Chordata; class Amphibia; order Anura; family Aromobatidae; genus Anomaloglossus; species Anomaloglossus baeobatrachus. The sequence continues at coordinate 283,816,795 of NC_134358.1, forward strand.
ACTAGCAAACACTCAGTGTACCTAGTGGCATCCTAAACGTGGCAATTGGACTTTGCTATAGTCACACTAGTGCAAAGACATTTGCAGAGCACGTCTGCCTGCATTGCACACTCCAACTCATTTTAACTAAGCCATTATACTAGCAAACACTCAGTGTACCTAGTGGCATCCTAAACGTGGCTATTAGACTGTTGTCTAGTCCCACTAGTGCAAAGACATTTGCAGAGCACCTCTGCATGCATTGCACACTCCAACTCATTATAACTAAGCCATTATACTAGCAAACACTCAGTGTACCTAGTGGCATCCTACACGTGGCTATTGGACTTTGCTATAGTCCCACTAGTGCAAAGACATTTGCAGAGCACGTCTGCCTGCATTGCACACTACAACTCATTATAACTAAGCCATTATACTAGCAAACACTCAGTGTACCTAGTGGCATCCTAAACGTGGCTATTGGACTTTGCTATAGTCCCACTAGTGCAAAGACATTTGCAGAGCACATCTGCCTGCATTGCACACTCCAACTCATTATAACTAAGCCATTATACTAGCAAACACTCAGTGTACCTAGTGGCATCCTAAATGTGGCTATTGGACTGTTGTCTAGTCACACTAGTGCAACGACATTTGCAGAGCACCTCTGCCTGCATTGCACACTCCAACTCATTATAACTAAGCCATTATACTGGCAAACACTCAGTGTACCTAGTGGCATCCTAAACGTGGCTATTGGACTTTGCTATAGTCCCACTAGTGCAAAGACATTTGCAGAGCACGTCTGCCTGCATTGCACACTCCAACTCATTATAACTAAGCCATTATACTAGCAAACACTCAGTGTACCTAGTGGCATCCTAAACGTGGCTATTGGACTTTGCTATAGTCACACTAGTGCAAAGACATTTGCAGAGCACGTCTGCCTGCATTGCACACTCCAACTCATTATAACTAAGCCATTATACTAGCAAACACTCAGTGTACCTAGTGGCATCCTAAACGTGGCTATTGGACTGTTGTCTAGTCACACTAGTGCAAAGACATTTACAGGGCACGTCTGCCTGCATTGCACACTCCAACTCATTATAACTAAGCCATTATACTAGCAAACACTCAGTGTACCTAGTGGCATCCTAAACGTGGCTATTGGACTTTGCTATAGTCCCACTAGTGCAAAGACATTTGCAGAGCACGTCTGCCTGCATTGCACACTACAACTCATTATAACTAAGCCATTATACTAGCAAACACTCAGTGTACCTAGTGGCATCCTAAACATGGCTATTGGACTTTGCTATAGTCTTACTAGTGCAAAGACATTTGCAGAGCACGTCTGCCTGCATTGCACACTCCAACTCATTATAACTAAGCCATTATACTAGCAAACACTCAGTGTACCTAGTGGCATCCTAAACGTGGCTATTGGACTTTGCTATAGTCCCACTAGTGCAAAGACATTTGCAGAGCACGTCTGCCTGCATTGCACACTCCAACTCATTATAACTAAGCCATTATACTAGCAAACATCAGTGTACCTAGTGGCATCCTAAACGTGGCTATTGGACTTTGCTATAGTCACACTAGTGCAAAGACATTTGCAGAGCACGTCTGCCTGCATTGCACACTCCAACTCATTATAACTAAGCCATTATACTAGCAAACACTCAGTGTACCTAGTGGCATCCTAAACGTTGCTATTGGACTGTTGTCTAGTCCCACTAGTGCAAAGACATTTGCAGAGCACGTCTGCCTGCATTGCACACTACAACTCATTATAACTAAGCCATTATACTAGCAAACACTCAGTGTACCTAGTGGCATCCTAAACGTGGCTATTGGACTTTGCTATAGTCCCACTAGTGCAAAGACATTTTCAGAGCACATCTGCCTGCATTGCACACTCCAACTCATTATAACTAAGCCATTATACTTGCAAACACTCAGTGTACCTAGTGGCATCCTAAACGTGGCTACTGGACTGTTGTCTAGTCACACTAGTGCAAAGACATTTGCAGAGCACCTCTGCCTGCATTGCACACTCCAACTCATTATAACTAAGCCATTATACTAGCAAACACTCAGTGTACCTAGTGGCATCCTAAACGTGGCTATTGGACTTTGCTATAGTCCCACTAGTGCAAAGACATTTGCAGAGCACGTCTGCCTGCATTGCACACTCCAACTCATTATAACTAAGCCATTATACTAGCAAACACTCAGTGTACCTAGTGGCCTCCTAAACGTGGCTATTGGACTTTGCTATAGTCACACTAGTGCAAAGACATTTGCAGAGCACGTCTGCCTGCATTGCACACTCCAACTCATTATAACTAAGCCATTATACTAGCAAACACTCAGTGTACCTAGTGGCATCCTAAACGTGGCTATTGGACTGTTGTCTAGTCTCACTAGTGCAAAGACATTTGCAGAGCACCTCTGCCTGCATTGCACACTCCAACTCATTATAACTAAGCCATTATACTAGCAAACACTCAGTGTACCTAGTGGCATCCTAAACGTGGCTATTGGACATTTGTCTAGTCACACTAGTGAAAAGACATTTACAGCACCTCTGCCTGCCTTGCACACTACAACTCATTATAACTAAGCCATTATACTAGCAAACACTCAGTGTACCTAGTGGCATCCTAAACGTGGCTATTGGACTGTTGTCTAGTCACACTAGTGCAAAGACATTTGTAGAGCACCTCTGCCTGCATTGCACACTCCAAGTCATTATAACTAAGCCATTATACTAGCAAACACTCAGTGTACCTAGTGGCATCCTACACGTGGCTATTGGACTTTGCTATAGTCACACTAGTGCAAAGACATTTTCAGAGCACGTCTGCCTGCATTGCACACTCCAACTCATTATAACTAAGCCATTATACTAGCAAACACTCAGTGTACCTAGTGGCATCCTAAACGTGGCTATTGGACTGTTGTCTAGTCACACTAGTGCAAAGACATTTGCAGAGCACCTCTGCCTGCATTGCACACTCCAACTCATTATAACTAAGCCATTATACTAGCAAACACTCAGTGTACCTAGTGGCATCCTAAACGTGGCTATTGGACTTTGCTATAGTCACACTAGTGCAAAGACATTTGCAGAGCACGTCTGCCTGCATTGCACACTCCAACTCATTTTAACTAAGCCATTATACTAGCAAACACTCAGTGTACCTAGTGGCATCCTAAACGTGGCTATTGGACTGTTGTCTAGTCACACTAGTGCAAAGACATTTGCAGAGCACCTCTGCCTGCATTGCACACTCCAACTCATTATAACTAAGCCATTATACTAGCAAACACTCAGTGTACCTAGTGGCATCCTAAACGTGGCTATTGGACTTTGCTATAGTCCCACTAGTGCAAAGACATTTGCAGAGCACCTCTGCCTGCATTGCACACTCCAACTCATTATAACTAAGCCATTATACTAGCAAACACTCAGTGTACCTAGTGGCATCCTAAACGTGGCTATTGGACTTTGCTATAGTCCCACTAGTGCAAAGACATTTGCAGAGCACGTCTGCCTGCATTGCACACTCCAACTCATTATAACTTAGCCATTATACTAGCAAACACTCAGTGTACCTAGTGGCATCCTAAACGTGGCTATTGGACTTTGCTATAGTCACACTAGTGCAAAGACATTTGCAGAGCACGTCTGCCTGCATTGCACACTCCAACTCATTATAACTAAGCCATTATACTAGCAAACACTCAGTGTACCTACTGGCATCCTAAACGTGGCTATTGGACTGTTGTCTAGTCACACTAGTGCAAAGACATTTGCAGAGCACCTCTGCCTGCATTGCACACTCCAACTCATTATAACTAAGCCATTATACTAGCAAACACTCAGTGTACCTAGTGGCATCCTAAATTTGGCTATTGGACTTTGCTATAGTCACACTAGTGCAAAGACATTTGCAGCACCTCTACCTGCATTGCACACTCCAACTCATTTTAACTTAGCCATTATACTAGCAAACACTCAGTGTACCTAGTGGCATCCTAAACGTGGCTATTGGACTGTTGTCTAGTCACACTAGTGCAAAGACATTTGCAGAGTACCTCTGCCTGCATTGCACACTCCAACTCATTATAACTAAGCCATTATACTAGCAATTTTTGCTGCCAGTTTAAGGGCCGTAGTTGCATTGTCAGGGATATTTATTCTTTATTATTCTGCTGTTAATAAAGCTAGACCACCACTGCAATCTACACCACCTCTCAATTTTTACTACCACATTTTCAGTCCACAATCTTGTCGCAATCAACATGAGTGGCAAAATGACAGATGCTGGTGGAAAGGGGAAGAGGCGTGGTGGAAAAGGCAAAAAAGGTTTTGCCCGTGGGGAAGGTGGCAAAGCTCCATTATCATCTGCTGAAGATAGACCATCTACCAGCAAAAGTAAGATGTCTACTACTTACCGTGGACAATCTGATGTGCTCCCTTTTTTACGGACACGAACAACAGGAACAAAGGTAGATGATGGGCAAAAAAGGAAAATGCTTGAATGGATCTCAAGTGGTCCAACAAGTGCCCTCTCAGCCACTTCAAGTACCGCATCCAAAAAACACCAGTCCTCTGAGTTGTCATCCCAATCAAACTTGATTTCTCCCAGCTCTGAAGTCTCCATCAGCCCTGCACAGTATGGTGGAACTGAGATGGCTGAGTCTGCAGAGCTGTTCAGTCACACTATAGCCTGGGAATCAGAGGTCTGCTCCCAAGCTACAGTGAGTACAGAACAGGAAATGGTCTGCAGTGATGCCCAGAACCTTTGTGACTCTGATTCAGGCCGTGAGGACCAAGTTTCGGAGCATAATGTTGACCCTTTGTCACAAACTGTAACACCTGTGGTTATAGACAATGTGGAACATACTGATGAAGATGAGACTCAGATACCCGATAGGGATGACAACTTAAATATTCGGTCAGGGCAAGAAGAGGCTCGGTCAGAGGGGGAGGGGAGTGCAAACACAACAATTGATGATGAAGTTCTAGATCCCACCTACTGTCAACCCACAGTCAGGCACTCGAGGAGGTCAACAGAGGTGGTGGAGGAGGATGCAACTGATGATGAAGTTACCTTGCGCCTTCCTGGACAGAGTCGGAGTACTGGTAGCACGTCTACAACTGCATCCTCAGCCACCACTCTGCCTCTTAGCATTATTCGGGGTGGATCAACAGGTCGCATGGCCTCTAAGCCTTGCCTAGCCTGGTCCTTTTTTGACATAGAAAAAGATCGCCCAAATTATGTGATCTGTAAAATTTGTCATGGTTCTCTTAGTAGAGGTCAAAACCTCAGCAGTTTGACAACTTCTTCCATGAGTCGTCACATGAATAAATATCATATGGCCCGGTGGGAAGCTCACCGTGCTGCAATGCGGCCTAGCGGAGCGAACCATCCACCGCCTACCCCTTCCAGTGCATCCGCACGCTCGTCATCTTCTAGGACTGTGGGGACAGCTGTCACACCTGTTTTTCCACCCACAACTTCCACCACTGTAACCGCAACAGGCAGTTTGCTTGGTAGGTCGTCAGTTGTTTTGGAAGGGGAAACAAGTGAGTGTGTACAGCTCTCTCAGACATTGATAGCACCAACTTTGGATGAAGGCAACATCATGTCTCCGCCTGCACTTTCCTCACAAACCTGCATTTTTCCAGGGACACCCTACTCAACACCATCTACACACAGCAGCCAGATCTCTGTCCCTCAGATGTGGACAAATAAAAGGCCATTTCCTGCGACCCATGACAAAGCTAAGAGGTTGACTTTATCCCTCTGTAAGCTGTTGGCTACAGAAATGCTGCCTTTCCGCCTAGTGGACACACAGGATTTTAGAGACCTTATGTCTGTCGCTGTGCCCCAGTACCAGATGCCTAGTCGCCACTACTTCTCTAAGAAAGGTGTGCCCGCGCTACACCAGCATGTCGCACACAACATCACCGCTTCCTTGAGAAACTCTGTGTGTGAACGGGTGCATTTCACCACCGATACTTGGACCAGTAAGCATGGACAGGGATGTTACATGTCGCTGACTGGGCACTGGGTAACTATAGTAATAGATGGTGAAGGGTCTGCTGCACAAGTCTTGCCGTCCCCACGACTTGTGTGTCAATCCTCTGTCTGTCCAAGTTCCGCCACTGCTTCTGCATCCTCCACATCATTTGTGTCCTCCACCTCCGCCCCAAGCCTGCCTGGTCAGGCCACCAGCGTTCTCACTGCGCAGAAGGAATCACGCACCCCTCATTACTATGCTGGCAGCAGAGCGCAACGGCATCAGGCGGTCTTTAGCTTGACATGTTCTGGGAAAAAGAGTCACACAGCTGAGGAGTTGTGGTCAGCTCTGCGGTCCGAGTTTAATAAATGGTTGTCTCCACTCAACCTGCAGCCTGGTAAGGCCGTGTGCGACAATGCTGCAAACCTGGGTGCGGCCCTTCGCCTGGGCAAGGTGACACACGTACCTTGTATGGCTCACGTGTTGAACCTTGTCGTGCAGCAATTTTTAACACAGTATCCCGGCCTAGATGGCCTTCTGAACAGGGCACGAAAACTGTCTGCTCACTTCCGCCGTTCAAGCGCCGCAGCTGAGCGACTTGCATCGCTCCAGAAGTCTTTCGGCCTGCCGGTTCATCACCTGAAATGCGATGTGGCAACACGCTGGAATTCAACTCTCCACATGTTACAGCGACTGTGGCAGCACCGCCGTGCCCTGGTGCAATACGTCATGACGTATAGCCTGGGCCAACGAGATGCAGAGGTGGGGCAGATCACCCTGATGGAGTGGTCTCAGATCAAGGACCTATGCACCCTTCTGCACAGTTTCGACATGGCGACGAATATGTTTAGCGCTGACAATGCCATTATCAGCATGACGATTCCAGTCATTTACATGCTGGAACACACGCTAAACACTATTCGGAGTCAGGGGGTGGGACAACAGGAAGGGGATGAACTACAGGAGGATTCATATGCGCAAGACACAACAACATCACCAAGGTCCAGACGTTCATCATCACCAAGGCGCCAGGCATGGGAGCATGGGGGACAGGGATCAACAAGGGCGCATGGTAGCAGGCGAGATGTTGAGGAAGGTGCAGGAGGACATGAAGAAATGGAGGACGAACTGTCCATGGACATGGAAGACTCAGCAGATGAGGGAGACCTTGGTCAAATTTCAGTTGAAAGAGGTTGGGGGGAGATGTCAGAGGAAGAAAGAACGGTTAGCACCTCTATGCCACAAACACAGCGTGGACTTGGTCCGCATGGCTGCGCAAGACACATGAGTGCCTTCTTGTTGCACTACCTCCAACATGACCCTCGTATTGTCAAAATTAGAAGTGATGATGACTACTGGCTTGCCACACTATTAGATCCCCGGTACAAGTCCAAATTTTGTGACATAATTCCAGCCATAGAAAGGGACGCACGTATGCAGGAGTATCAGCAGAAGCTGTTACTCGATCTTAGATCCGCTTTTCCACCAAACAACCGTGCAGGTGCAGGGAGTGAATCTGCCAGTTGTAACTTGACAAACATGGGACGGTCTCGTCATCTTCAACAGTCTACCCGTACCAGTATGGTGAAAAGGTGGAATATCGGTCTTACGAGCGCTGATAATGCACTGGTTCCATTAAAGGTTGGATTGTTTTATTATTAAAATATTTTTTATATATAAAATATACAATTCTCCTGTTGGTTAAATCAATACAACGCGTTTCAGCATTACATCAATGCTTTCCTCAGGTATAACAGGAGTAAATAGCATGCAATAAATTTATAGAGATCCCACAGGTTAATTAGGTTTTTTGTTTCCTTTAGTATTATGGTGATATAAAATTTAATTGATTTATATAAAAATAATTGTTATACGTCCCTTTAGGGGTATTAAAAATATAATGTTTAAAAAATATGTAGTTTATAATGAAATTTATGATAAAATTTATTGTATATAAAAGTTATTCAAAATTAGTAAAAACAGTATTACAAAAGAATTTTTTCCTTTCTTTTTCCCCCCAGAGTTATTTCTAACCTGATTATATTAAAACTGTATTCTCCATATTTCTGCTATGTATACATATATTATAAAATCTTTGTGATTATGAAAAGGAATCATTTGAAGATTTTTTCTTCTTTTTTTTCCCTCTCTTAAAGGGATTTTTTTACTTGCTTAAAGGATCAGACATTTCATGATCTTATTTAGCTACATTCTCCAATGTTAAGTTGTGTCCTTCTGGGGCCAACGTGCCCAGTTTAAAAATCCAATAACTTTCTCTCCTATTTAGTTTCATTAATGCTCGCGGGTCTTTACTATCTATGGAGTCTATAATTGTAAGAGTCATTTTATTGTAATCTCTATTATGCTGGATATTGTAATGTTTTGAGATACTATGCTTCATATAGCCAGTTTTAATATTATGACGATGTTTGTTAAGTCTGGAATGCATTTCTTGTATTGTTCGACCCACATATTGGATGCCGCATGGGCATTCTAACAGATAGATTACATATGCAGATTTGCAATTCAAAGTGTATTTTATTGAGAAGGTTTCCCCGGTGGTTTTGGATGTAAAGGTTTTGGTTCCTTTTTTCATTGCTTGACAGCAGAGGCATTTAGATATTTTACAGGGGTAACATCCCCAGAGGTTCGGGTTATCTGTTTTAGTTATTTTTGGTTTTATAGTTGTGTTGCTGGGTGCAACCATATTTCCTATGCTCTTGTTTTTCCTGTAGATGACTGATGGTTTATAAGGTATATAGTCTGTCAGAATAGGATCGTTTTTTAAAATAAACCAATATTTGTTCAATAATTTTTCTATGTGGGTTCTTGGTTGGCAATAAGTGGTGATTAAACTCCATTTTGAATAGTTATTTTTTCTTTCTTTTTCCATTATACTCTCTTGTTTAGGTTGTAAGCATTTTTCCTGAGTGAGATAATTAGTTTTTTTAAAAGCATCTTGGATGAGTTTTTTTGGGTAGCCTTTTTCTGTAAACCGCTGCTTTAGAGTTTTAGATTCGTTTTTGTAATCTTCATCAGCCGTACAGTTTTTTCTAATTCTCCTGTATTGTCCATATGGGATGTTACGAATCCACCTTGGTAGGTGTCCACTGTCAAATTTCAGATAGCTATTGACATCTACAGTCTTAAAATGTGTTGATGTTGTAATATTACCATTTTCATTACGTATGATCTGTATATCTAGATATTGAATGGTTTTATCTGAATGGCTGGATGTAAAGGATAGACCCCAATTATTTTTATTTAATTCTTCTATAAATTCTTTTGCTTTTGTTAATGGACCCCTCCATAATATGAAGAGGTCGTCGATAAAGCGACGGTATAAAACTATATGATCTCTGTATTTAGACTGTGCGATGGAGACGGACTCAAACGCACCCATGAATAGGTTTGCATAACTAGGTGCGAATCGCGTCCCCATCGCACAGCCCTTAATTTGTCTATAGTAGGATCCCTCAAATGTAAATACATTATTCTCCAGTATGAATTTTATTGCTGTTAATATAAACTTTCTTTGGATTAGGGGGATTTCTAAATCTTTTTTCAATGTTTCCTCAATAGCGTGTAGTCCCCTAGCGTGTGCTATATTATTATATAGAGCGCACACGTCCAATGTGATTAAAATGCTGTCCTTTAAGGGGGGTATGTTCAATAATTCTTTTATTAGTTGGGTAGAGTCTTTTAAATATGAGTCCAGTTGGACTACATATTCTTGTAAGAATAGATCTACATAGTGGGAGAGGTTACTGGTGATAGAGTTTATCCCTGAAATTATCGGACGTCCTGGTGGGTTTATTGGGTCTTTGTGAATTTTGGGTAAATAGTAAAAATATGGTATCATAAAATTTGTGATATTTAAAAATAAAATAAATATAAAAAAAGTAACCAGGAATCTAATCATTTAATGTCAGAAACACAAAGGAAATACTATGAACAACATAAATCCAAACTTAAAAATAAAAATACAACAATCAAGAAATATACCACCCATAACGACAATGGAACATCATTCCTTGACCAAAGTATAATATCTATGGAAGTCGAAATTACCCCCAACAAAGGGACTAATCAAATGAAATTTCACGAGCCAGCTTCCAGTAATAATCCTCTAATAATAACATCCACAACAGAAATTAATAGCCATCTAAAGAATATAACTCCCAATAAAACCATAGTCCCCATTGATAGGACAAATACCAATACGATCAGTCCTATTATGACCAGTCCAAATAATAAAAATACATCACTAAAGATTAGTGAAATACAAAAAAGTATTATAGATAATGAGGATATTACACGATTTCTCGATCTTTCAATAATAACAGTACATGAAGAATCCTCCACAATTATAAAAAGCCCTATGCAAATAAATGGAACCATACATTCTTCAAAATCAGACAAAGAGATAAATAATCCAATAGAAAAAAGTCCTGTGGAATCCAATGAAATTAACAACATGAAAATTACTCATTATTTTCGGGTGATCCCAGGACGACAATCCAAAAGAAAAAGAGAAGGAGAGGATGTAGAGGAGGAACCAGACAACATAGAGGAGGATATAATGAAAAAACAAGAAATCATACCGAAAAAAATAAAGATGGTACAACATTAGAACAACAAAAACACGGAGAACCAAACAAAATAGATAAATTAGAGGAAAATAAAATAGCAGAAAAAACAGGGATTTTTAACATATCTGACCATGCACTAACGGAGGACGAAAAATCACTTTTGAATCATGGGCTGTCTTATAGCCCCAACTCAGGACTAGATATTTTTTCATTATATTTAGATTTGAACAATTATTTCAAAAAAATCACAATACAAAGACATTTTATAATAGAAGAAAAAGGAAAAGGAAAAGGACAGAACAACGAAGTATATAACAGACAAAAATGCCAGGATAATACTGAGGATCCACAGATAACTACCAAACATGTGAACCCGAGAAAAAATACAAGTAAATTCTATCCAATCCATCACAAGGGTTCTCATGTGGAAACCTTTCAGCAAATAATACTAAAAGAAATTAGATCGTATATCAATCCAAAAATAAAAAAGAATCTCACACCAGGAGAACTAAAAGCAATTGTTACGTTAAGAGAAAATGACAATATAATTATTAAAAGGGCTGACAAAGGGGGAGGGACAGTGATTATTAACAGAACATGGTACATTAACAAAGGTAATGAAATGCTTAACGACAATGAGTACTATGAACTGATAAAACAAGATCCCTCGACCCAAATTTTTACTAATTATAATTATATCATAAAGGAAGCTACAGAGATGGGAATATTAAATAAAAAAGAAGAGAAATTTTTAAATATCACAAATTTTATGATACCATATTTTTACTATTTACCCAAAATTCACAAAGACCCAATAAACCCACCAGGACGTCCGATAATTTCAGGGATAAACTCTATCACCAGTAACCTCTCCCACTATGTAGATCTATTCTTACAAGAATATGTAGTCCAACTGGACTCATATTTAAAAGACTCTACCCAACTAATAAAAGAATTATTGAACATACCCCCCTTAAAGGACAGCATTTTAATCACACTGGACGTGTGCGCTCTATATAATAATATAGCACACGCTAGGGGACTACACGCTATTGAGGAAACATTGAAAAAAGATTTAGAAATCCCCCTAATCCAAAGAAAGTTTATATTAACAGCAATAAAATTCATACTGGAGAATAATGTATTTACATTTGAGGGATCCTACTATAGACAAATTAAGGGCTGTGCGATGGGGACGCGATTCGCACCTAGTTATGCAAACCTATTCATGGGTGCGTTTGAGTCCGTCTCCATCGCACAGTCTAAATACAGAGATCATATAGTTTTATACCGTCGCTTTATCGACGACCTCTTCATATTATGGAGGGGTCCATTAACAAAAGCAAAAGAATTTATAGAAGAATTAAATAAAAATAATTGGGGTCTATCCTTTACATCCAGCCATTCAGATAAAACCATTCAATATCTAGATATACAGATCACACGTAATGAAAATGGTAATATTACAACATCAACACATTTTAAGACTGTAGATGTCAATAGCTATCTGAAATTTGACAGTGGACACCTACCAAGGTGGATTCGTAACATCCCATATGGACAATACAGGAGAATTAGAAAAAACTGTACGGCTGATGAAGATTACAAAAACGAATCTAAAACTCTAAAGCAGCGGTTTACAGAAAAAGGCTACCCAAAAAAACTCATCCAAGATGCTTTTAAAAAAACTAATTATCTCACTCAGGAAAAATGCTTACAACCTAAACAAGAGAGTATAATGGAAAAAGAAAGAAAAAATAACTATTCAAAATGGAGTTTAATCACCACTTATTGCCAACCAAGAACCCACATAGAAAAATTATTGAACAAATATTGGTTTATTTTAAAAAACGATCCTATTCTGACAGACTATATACCTTATAAACCATCAGTCATCTACAGGAAAAACAAGAGCATAGGAAATATGGTTGCACCCAGCAACACAACTATAAAACCAAAAATAACTAAAACAGATAACCCGAACCTCTGGGGATGTTACCCCTGTAAAATATCTAAATGCCTCTGCTGTCAAGCAATGAAAAAAGGAACCAAAACCTTTACATCCAAAACCACCGGGGAAACCTTCTCAATAAAATACACTTTGAATTGCAAATCTGCATATGTAATCTATCTGTTAGAATGCCCATGCGGCATCCAATATGTGGGTCGAACAATACAAGAAATGCATTCCAGACTTAACAAACATCGTCATAATATTAAAACTGGCTATATGAAGCATAGTATCTCAAAACATTACAATATCCAGCATAATAGAGATTACAATAAAATGACTCTTACAATTATAGACTCCATAGATAGTAAAGACCCGCGAGCATTAATGAAACTAAATAGGAGAGAAAGTTATTGGATTTTTAAACTGGGCACGTTGGCCCCAGAAGGACACAACTTAACATTGGAGAATGTAGCTAAATAAGATCATGAAATGTCTGATCCTTTAAGCAAGTAAAAAAATCCCTTTAAGAGAGGGAAAAAAAAGAAGAAAAAATCTTCAAATGATTCCTTTTCATAATCACAAAGATTTTATAATATATGTATACATAGCAGAAATATGGAGAATACAGTTTTAATATAATCAGGTTAGAAATAACTCTGGGGGGAAAAAGAAAGGAAAAAATTCTTTTGTAATACTGTTTTTACTAATTTTGAATAACTTTTATATACAATAAATTTTATCATAAATTTCATTATAAACTACATATTTTTTAAACATTATATTTTTAATACCCCTAAAGGGACGTATAACAATTATTTTTATATAAATCAATTAAATTTTATATCACCATAATACTAAAGGAAACAAAAAACCTAATTAACGGCACACCCACAGAAATTCCACCTGTGGGATCTCTATAAATTTATTGCATGCTATTTACTCCTGTTATACCTGAGGAAAGCATTGATGTAATGCTGAAACGCGTTGTATTGATTTAACCAACAGGAGAATTGTATATTTTATATATAAAAAATATTTTAATAATAAAACAATCCAACCTTTAATGGAACCAGTGCATTATCTGCGCTCGTAAGACCGATATTCCACCTTTTCACCATAAGCTCAATCCCCTAGAGGGAATCGGTCAGAGCTGCAGAAAGACACAGGTTATCCACTCCAAAGCGGAACTTTCAGCTGGAGAGCGGAGGATCGTTGCAGACTCCAAGACCCATAGTGCCGGGGATACTAGGAGGAACCAGCGGTCCTGAGTCCGGACATCTCCACTAAAGATTACAACCTAACAGCATTGATATCAAGGATCCAAATCCCCATCCATCCAGAGGATCTAATAAGCCAACACCGAGGTTGTGCGAGGGCGCACAACCTCACCAGGTGAGTAAATTCAAACTCTCCTTAATCTAACCCTAGATCATCGGGTACTTGTCATATGCGCTATATATATTTTTTTACAGGTACCCATACCAGTAGGACCGTATCTGTTGCTGGTAACAGCAATTTTATGGAATCTTTTCATAATTTTTTTAGACCCTCCTTTGCAAGGCCACCAGAGACAACAAGTCTGACACATAGTCAACGGCTGGAGAGGATGATACAGAAGTATCTCCAAATGAACATCGATGCCATGACTGTGCAACTGGAGCCTTGCTCCTTTTGGGCTTCAAACCTAGAAAAATGGCCAGAGCTCTCAACTTATGCCTTGGAGATTTTGTCGTGTCCAGCTGCCAGCGTTGTCTCTGAACGTGTCTTCAGTGCTGCTGGGTGTGTGCTGACAGATAAGCGCACGCGTCTGTCCAGTGACAATGTGGACAGACTGACGTTCATCAAAATGAACAAGTCATGGATCCAGAAGGAATTTACAACCCCTGTGTCATCCTGGGGAGAGTAAATGCTTGTGGATTTGGAATGTGCTTGATGCAAATCTAGCTGTGAAGTGTACAACTAGGGCCCAAGTGCTGCCACTGATGGGGTGGGTGTCTGTGTGGCCCAATTTTTGGAAAAAAGGGAGACTCCGCTTGGAGTAACCCTTGCTTACATTGTTTTTAAAAGAAGCCAAGATGAACAGAGCTGGGATCAGGAAAGACTTTGCTACCTACCCTGGTGTCATCCTGGGGACGGTTAATTATGGCGTATTTTTGAATGTGCTTGATGCAAATCTAGCTGTGAAGTGTACAACTAGGGCACAAGTGCTGCCACTGAATGGGTGGGTGTGTGTGTGGCCCAATTTTTGGAAAAAAGGGAGACTCCGCTTGGAGTAACCCTTGCTTACATTGTTTTTAAAAGAAGCCAAGATGAACAAGTCATGGTTCAGCAAAGACTTTAACTACCTACCCCGGTGTCATGCTGGGGACGGTTAATTATGGCGTATTTTTGAATGTGCTTGATGCAAATCAAAACATCCTGTTTGCAACTAGGGCCCAAGTGCTGCCACTGATGGGGTGGGTGTCTGTGTGGCCCAATTTTTGGAAAAAAGGGAGACTCCGCTTGGAGTAACCCTTGCTTACATTGTTTTTAAAAGAAGCCAAGATGAACAAGTCATGGTTCAGCAAAGACTTTATCTACCTACCCCGGTGTCATGCTGGGGACGGTTAATTATGGCGTATTTTTGAATGTGCTTGATGCAAATCAAAACATCCTGTTTGCAACTAGGGCTCAAGTGCTGCCACTGATGGGGTGGGTGTCTGTGTGGCCCAATTTTTGGAAAAAAGGGAGACTCCGCTTGGAGTAACCCTTGCTTACATTGTTTTTAAAAGAAGCCAAGATGAACAGAGCTGGGATCAGGAAAGACTTTGCTACCTACCCTGGTGTCATCCTGGGGACGGTTAATTATGGCGTATTTTTGAATGTGCTTGATGCAAATCTAGCTGTGAATTGTACAACTGGGGCACAACTGCTGCCACTGAATGGGTGGGTGTGTGTGGGGCCCAATTTTTGGAAAAAAAGGGAGACTACGCTTGGAGTCACCTTGCGGTGTTTTACATGATTTTAGAAGGGCGTGCCATGCCTATATCTGTGTGTCCTCCTCTTTTTCCTTGTCCAGCTGTTTTGTTTTCGCATGAGTATATGTCCTTGCCACTTTCCCATGTGTTTGTGTTGTTTGTCACCTTTTGGACACCTTTGAGGGTGTTTTCTAGGTGTTTTTATGTGTTTGTGATTGCCTGCCATTGTTTCCTATGCAGTTCGAGTTCGGTTCGTCGAACGTTCGACGATCCGAACTCGAACGGGAGCTCCGTTCGGCGAACCGACCTTGAGCCGAACCGGGACCGGTTCGCTCATCTCTAGTCAGAAGATCCACAAATGAGCATACAAGATGGGACACTGGACAGTCATGACATGGTACATATGGCATAATTAGGTATAGTTCACCCCACATAAGTGGTCACATAGTCCTCAATGATGCTGAGTTTAAATACCAGTAAATAAGGCTTACACAAATGGAAATGAGAATTCAGGCTCTATAAGGGTTCACAGCACATGACAAGAAGTATATGGTGGTGATATCATGTGATCCAGTCATGGTTCTTGGTATTATTTCTGTGTGGTATTAATGGAAATCAAGCTTGGTACAGGGGGGTTTGTTCAGTAATAGGATGATGCTTGTGTGACGACATGGACTCTGAGTGCCTAGCATGGGTTAACTTTTTTAACATTCAGCCAGACATGAAGACAGTTTGTTTATAGATGGGGATAATCCCTCATTGTTCTACAAGACTCTTGGGAGTTTATTATTGAAGTTTTTGTTGACTCATGTAATTGTTTTGGCCACTGACGGCCAGACACCCAGATATCTCAATTATGCGAACCTCCCATTGTATTACTAAGAGAATTGCTAGATGTAATGTAACTTACCTGTCTCACCCTTGTCTCTGGATATTTGAATATAGCTTGAAATTCATCCAATAAGAGAAGCAACCTTGTACAACCAATCCGATAAGGGCACAGTATATCCTAAGGGAAGACTAGGGCTATAAAAGGGGACTTGGAGTCACCAGGGTTGATGGATGTTGCATGATCCAGTCTAAGCTCTTAGGAGCTGGCTAGGGGATCAGAACCAGGATGCCTTGTGGACTCGGTCTAGGGACTTTGGCTCCGACTAGAGGATCACTTGGCTACATGGCTTCAATCTAGGGACTCCGATTCCAATTGGAGACTATAACCACAGTCTAGGGATTTCGACTCTGGCTGCCAGGATTATATAATATCATCATACCAGAGACTACTTAAGGAAGAAACCCAGGTTGGGGCAATTTGGTCACCTGGCTAAAGACTTTGATTTGCTCGGTAAGCTTCCTACGCTTGCCACTATTCTTTTCTCAGAGTAGCTGGCCCTGGAAACCCCAATGCACGAACAATCTAATCCCTGGTGAGCCAGCGGAAGGGTGAGACTCTGTTGCGTGTTACATTTGTGTGTGTTGCTGGTTATGTGCTATGTGTCGTTAATTGTTTGGAGATCCAATAAAGTCTTAATATTGTGATTCCCTCCCCCTGTGTTGTCTGAGTAGTGTTCCACCCGAGGTTAAGGAGGTCGGGTGTTCAGTTGGGATGAGCCCTGGGCCATGCTGTCTTTCTAAAGGCGGCCGGGCCAGCGGATGAGAGCATCCACTGACCCCCGTGTCTCCACAGCTTGTATTTACAGACTGTGGTAATAATATATGGTCATTGTGTAACAAATAATATTGTCTCTAAATGGTTAATTATTGATATATTAGTTTTTGTCACAGTTAACTTGTTCAGTAACAACAAGGTGATATTTGTTATTTGGAAACTGCATGACTACTTCTTAGTAGTATTATTTAAAAAATGGTCTTATTACTGTGTTTTCTATTAAATGCATTAATTTTATTTCTATTCTTTTTATTTTCTAAGGGATTCATACATCTGACTAACAGACCAGTGGGGGCACAGATCCAAATGTTGCACCTTGGCCAAAGGACTCAAGCTAAATTTCTGGTATTGTAGTATGTAGCTAATGTAGACAGATATTCCTTATTAATAGTAAATTATCTATTTTGCCAATCCTAGAAAGAACATTTTTGGAAAGTACTGTACCTCAGATTAGAGCTTATACCATTAGCATATTTTCCTATTTTATTCGTTCACAGAAGACTTTCAGGCTGGCATAAACTTATTTTAAGCATTCACTAAATGATAAGACAACAGCCTGGAGAGTAACTCATCACACAGAGGAGAAAAGCAAAAAAACATAGAAAAAGAAATAATGGAAACCCTAAGTGTTTGTACACTGGGAAAATATGCAGCTGTGCCAGGAGCACATTATAATAGTGTAGATGCATACTTATTTAGACAAACACAATTCCTGAGAAAGTTAGTCATGCAAACGCTTTTCCCGTTCTGAGTTTTTCTTGACAATTGAATCCTATCTGATAACACAAAGAAATAAATAACCAGATAGGCCAGCATATTCCATGTGCATGTTTTGATTTACAATTGTATTATATGCATATTATTATTGAACCTCAGGAGAACTTTATCATCTTTTTTTAATAAAAAGTCCTTTAAATTATTTAACTGCATGTACTGCATGACTGATATTAATATCTGGTAACTCAGGTGGTCCTAATATGTAAAATAAAAAAAATATTTAACCTAAAAATATAATAATCTCAATAGCTTTTTTTATTAAAAAAAAAATACAAAATAGTGTATAGAACAGTACTCAATTTCAAAAACTCAAATACTGAAAAAGAAAATTATTTTACAATATATAACAAAAAACCCCAAACAATATATTATGTTCCATGTATATTTTTTATTTGTTGCAACAAGTACTGTGAGATGACCTAAACATTTTGGAATTTCCAGAGTGCTAAGCCACGGAGGACTTGACTTTGGGAAGGAGGACTTGATTTTGGGATAGGGAAGCTCTAACTCCTTCGGTTTGGTGTAGAGATTTAAATCCTGTCTGCCGGATGATACATGAACCTTGGTCCACACAATTTAACAACAGGCTCCTTCATTGTTGACATTTATGTGTGATTATGGCCTACCGCAGTGTTTCAAGGAAACATAGTTTACCCAATATTAGGACAAACATCAGATTTTTAATGAAGCACATGAGGAGAACAACATTAGTATAAAGTATAGGGCTACAAACGTATATAGTGATACATATAGGTGGTAGAACAATGGAGAAAATCATGATATTATGAAGACATACATTACAAATTTATTGAGCAAGGCCATGCCCCTAAAGTTTCTAGTTGGGAGTGTATGCATATTCCATACTTGAAGTCATGTGATTCTCACCTCTGAAACTGGTGAATCTTCACAGCGCACAATAATATGAGGATTCATAAATTTGCAGTCACATATATTATGTTATCAATTTAGACCAGACAGCCCCTTTAAGCAAAGCATGGGCGTTTATTTGCTTTGCCTTGAATCTTTACAACCAATATACCGGAGCTCTGGTATGTTGCACTTTGTGATCATCTTATGGTCTCCACTCTTCACTTGGCATACCGTACGGCTCACATGAGTAAAGCCAGGTAATTGTTTATGTATTACAAATTTCTGTATGGCTATTGCTATTAAATTGGATTCAAAACATAATAAAATGGCAAGGATTTTTGAGACAGTTCATACCAGCTTCAATTGAAGTTTGGATTTGACAGATAGGATGTCTGGATTGAAAAACTTAATGACAATGGAAAACAAAGTATCATGGGACATGAACATCCTCTAAAATTATATTAATTAACACATGATTCAGAGAGGTTTTTGTTCTAAAAAATTACCACTACTCTTACAAAAAAAATGAAAAAAAAAATAAAACAAATTAAAATGAATTTGACATGTACTCTAAAACACTGAAGTCATTTAAGAACAATGAGGACTTTATATTTCTTTATTAAAATAAGTGATGGACAACAATAACATCTTGGCATATACCATCAAACAGCCCAAATTTCAAAGAGACAATCAAAACTATGCCAGTAATCAGGTATACAGCTGGAAAAAATGTGAGAAACAATTTTCTACCTCAAATTAGAAATAAAAATCAATGTGTCACTTTCAGCTCATCTGAGTTCGATGTCTCAGAAACTATGAGTGATATTTTAGACAAAGAGCACTTTGATGTACCAACAAATAAAACAAAAACACATCTTCAAAAATTGATAAATACAACAGAGCAGAGAACTAAGGAACACATGTAAGTCAGCATCTGAGGAATCGGAAATAACTAGTTTATGTTTGGAAGCTTTTCATTTATCCTCCACTATATTATCATCTGAACCGGTTGAAGTATTATCTTTTATACTTAATTTAACTACCACTTGAAACTCTGATTTATTTTCCACTTCATCAGATGTGAATATATTTCTTCATGATTTCACAGTTAAAGGCACATTTTTAATGATAATGATGTTGATTTGTCTAACAAAATTATTTTTTGCATGTCTGGAGAGCACAATATTCTCAGGTACAACAATTTTAAGAAGCAGTATGCCTTAGTAGGTTTGTAACTAGGGCTGAGCGGATCCGGATTGTAAAACTCCGGATCCGCGCGGTTTCAAAGATTTCCGGGTGCTGGATCAGGATCCGTAATTCCAGGTGCATGATCCAGATCCGGCACTGGGGAAAATAATTGAAAAATAAAGAAAAACAGAAATTAAACAGCGTTACCGAGACTCGGTGTCATGGCAGCACACTGCTTCCGGGTCGCGCATTTACTTCCTGCACTATGCATCATAAACACTCAGCTTTCCATGCATTCTCTGCCCACTGGCTGTCCTCTTGTCTGTGATTGGTTGCAGTCAACCACGCCCCCCGCCTGTGACACTATCTGCATGTTCTGCAGTCATCGTGACACAGTCATTGTCTGCAGAGCCTGCGGTCATGGTCTATGGCTGCTGGCTGTGTAATGTAGCAGAGCTGAAGCGGCATGGGACCTCATGTGGATTACGCTGGACCTGCAGGGTGTTGGGGTTTAATGAAGTGGTGAAGGAGGTTATGTGTTTGTATTTTTTTCCAAATAAAGGATTTTTCTCTGAGTCTATGCTTATTTACTTTCATTTACAGGTTAGTGTGAAGCAGGTATCTCATAGACGCCTGTGCCATCACTAACCTAGGGCTTAGTATCAGCTGTGCATTGTTAATAACCCCTTATTGCCACCGCACCCTGGCAATCAAGAAGAGGCGGTAAAGCACCAGGGTTATCACATCTAATAGATGCGGCAATACCGGGCGGTTGCGGGCTGAGAATACCAATCCCCAGTCGGTTTTATCTTGGATGGGGATGAAAATTAGGGGGGACCGCACATCATTTTTTATTTTTATTTTTACCATATTCCGGCACCCAATATATCCCTCCTGGTAAAAACAAAATTGCAAACTTGGTGCTGAAGCCTGGTGCAGTCGATTTCAGCACCAAATGTGCACCTCCTGGCACAAAACCATGGCAAAAACAGTTGAAAAAAAAAACGCGGGAAAAAAATGCGTCAAAAATTGTGTTTTTATGCCAGGAGGTGTAGATTGGATACAGGAATATGGTGTCAAAATTTCAGCATGAAATTTGCATTCCTTTGCCCAAAAATGTTTTTTATTTTTTTTTTGCCAGGAGGTGGAAATTTGGTGCTGAAATCTGGTGCAGACGACTTCAGCACCAAATGTGCACTTCCTGGCACAAAACCACAGCAAAAATCACGCCAAAAACAGCGGCAAAAAAACGCGGCAAAAATTGTAGCAAAAAAATGCGTAAGAAAAACTTTTTTTGCCAAGTGATGTAGCTTGGATGCAGAAATATGGTGTAAAAATTTCAACCTCAAATTTGAATCACTTGTGCACCTCCTGGCAAAAAACTGCAGCAAACATCGTGACAAAAGCAGCAGCATGAAAACTGTGGCAAAAAAATGTGTAAAAAAAAAAAGCTTCTTTTGCCAGAAGGTGTAGATTGGATGCAGAAATATGGTGTAAAAATTTCAGCATCGAATTTGCGTCCCTTGGCCCAAAAAGGATAATTATTATTTTTTTACCAGGAGGTGGAAACTTGGTGCTAAAATCTGGTGCAGGAAATTTCAGCACCAAATGTGCACCTCCTGGCAAAAAAAACTGCAGCAAAAAGCCCCCTGCAAAAACTGCGGCACAAAAAACGGCTAAAAACACTTTTTTTTGCCAGGAGGTGTAGATTGGGTGCAGAAATATGGTGTAACAATTTCAGCACCAAATCTGCATCTCTTGGCCAAAATAACTGTGATTTTCTGCTAGGAGATTCAGGTCTGTTAACTCAGTGACCTCCACCTGAGGTTAGGTTACCTGTGATCACAGGTGAAAGACTATGGGAACCTCCAGGTGTGACCGCAAATGACCTGAGTGATATCACCGCTCTTAGCGGAGCTCATTCATTCTCTGGAGCTTACAGAGAGCGGTCATTCTCTATGGCCTCTCTCTGTGATATTCAGATGTAACAGAGCTGGATGCAGCATGGGACCTCGTGTAGGTTACGCCGGACCTGCAGGGTGTTGGGGGTTAATAAAGTGGTGAAGGAGGGCTTGTGTTTGTATTTTATTCCAAATAAAGGATTTTTCACTTCTTTTGTTCTTATATACTTTCATGTACAGGTTAATACTGTAGGGTGTCTCATAGGCGCCTATGCGTTCATTAACCTGGGGCTTAGTAGCAGCTGTGCGCTGTTATTAACCCTCATAACCCGACTGCCACCGCACCAGGGCAATGGGAAAAGACAATATTGCACCGGGATTGTCACATCTAATAGATGTGGCAATACCGGACTGCTGCGGGCTGACAATACCAACCCATAGCCGGCTTTATCATGGCTGGGAATCAAATTGTGGGGGACCGCATGTTGTTATTTTTTTTAAAGTACTTATTTAAATAACTAAAAGAAAAAAAAAACGCCCAGGGTTTCTTTTAGGCCACATTCAAACTTGCAAGGGACTCCCGCGAGTCTGACTTGGCAGCACAGCCACACACTTCTGACAGGAGCGTGCATGTATTTCTGTGTACAGAAACACATGCACGCTCCTGTCAGAAGTGTGCGGCTGTACCGGTGATGCGATGTCAGACTCATACAAGTCTGACATTACATGCACACTCATGTTCAAAGAGCAAAGGCTGTGCCAGCTGATGTCATGTCAGACTTGTACGAGTCTGACAGCTCATCACCGACACAACCGCAAGCTTCTGACAGCAACGTGCATGTGTTTGTGAGACACATGCACGTTCACCATACTGACCCGCATACACTTGCACTGCTTTCCCCACCCACTGGCCGTCCTGCCGCCTGTGATTCATTGCAGTCAGCTGACACGCTGCCACTCAGGGTGGGGGCGTATCTAACTGCAACCAATTACATGTGCCGGTGGGCAGGCAAAAAAATGAATATTGAATTGTTGGCTCCGGAAGGGAAAAGCGTGACCCGGAAGGAGTTTGCTGCCATGACACAGCCTCGGGTGAGTATACCGCACACGCTCATACCCCCCTATGCCTTCCACCACCATTTTTAATCTCCGGATTCTGGTCCCCATAGACTTATAAGGGCACGAAATTCGGAGCGGATCCAGATTTTTTTTTCAATCTAACAGTGATCCCCCAGTCCCGGATTTTGGCGGATTCGATCAACTCTATTTGTAACAAATATAAAATTCAGGTATTTCACCCATTCCAAAATCAAACAATCCCACTTCATTCCCACTTCCATTGTTCTTTTTTATCCATTGAAGTCCAGAGCTGACCCTATGGATTATATTATGTTTCTGGAAAGTATGGCATATTTCTAATCTATCTATGAAGAATCACCAATCATTACAACCATTATTAAAACACATCAAAAACAAACTCTACCAATCAAAATTTCTGATAAAAAAGCATCACTACTGTTTTAGACAGCAAAATAATTGTAATCATATAGGAAAAAAAATGCTGTCTGATGTTAACACCTAATGTTAATTAAGGGATGATGCAATTTTCAAGAAAGTACCAGGAGGAATTGATATCTTTTAGGCCCCCTTTACACGTCAGTGATTCTGGTACGTTTGTTCATCTGATCATCACTGAGCATCACTGATGTCACACGGAACACACAGTGGTGTAATCTGTTTAACAAAAATCAGAAAAAACACGTATCTTTGAAATAAAATGATTTTTCTATTCATCTGTCTCCATCGATGATGTCCCTGGCCGCTGCTGTCTCCTGCTTCCAGGCTGGCTAATTATGCTCATGAATATTTAGTGCACTGCAACCTGGAAGTAACAGCAGTGGTGAGACAGCGGGGGACACAGGAGAGCTAGAGAAATCAGCACCACAAAGAAAAGTGTCGGGGACAGGTGAGTATAAATGCCTGATCTCCATGTTCTATCATAGATAACACACGGAGGACACACATGTGCCAAACTCATGGCACAAGGAGGGCCATATGCATCTTTAAAATGTCGATTAAAAACGTATGTGTTTTTCACTGACGTGTGAAAGAGGCCTTAGAGAAACGAGTTTTGCAATTTTTTTTCTTTAGAAAAAGCAAAAGCATTTTTTACTTAATTCTCCACCACTGAGACCAATTTATGCAGCTATAACCTACTTTATTAAAAATCTTGGGTAGTTGTTTGAATCCAATGTTGCAATCTTTGGCAAAGCATGTCCCTAGCTTTTTGCAAGACACTTGTGATAAACTGAGGGATTACTCTTTATGAAGTGACATAGGATCACTTATACAGCTAGTGGAGCTGTGATATCAATTCCCTTTTACATTTAAGTTCCTGAGTCTACCCTACTCTATCTATAGTGATTTTTTTCCCTGATCTTATACATTGTGTGCAGAATTATTAGGCAAGTTGTATTTTAGAGGATTTTTTTACTGATCAACAACTATGCTCTAAATCAACCCAAAAGACTCATAAATATCAAAGCTTAATATTTTTGGAAGTTGGAGTGAGGGTTTTTTTAGATTTGGCTATCTTAGGAGGATATCTGTTTGTGTAGGTAACTATCACTGTGCAAAATTATTAGGCAACTTACTAAAAACCGAATATATTCCCATCTCACTTGTTTATTTTCACCAGGTTTAATTTCAACAAACCAATATAAGGGCTCATGCGCCTGTTGCGTACTCACATGCATTTACGCTGTGTATTGCACTGCAGCGTAAATGCATGCATCCTGCGTCCCCTGCACAATCTATATAGATTGTGCATAAGACGTGCGCATGATGCTTTTATGAACGCAGCAATTTTGATGCTAAAATTTTGACCCAAAACTGTGCATTCATAAAATGAGCATGTCAATTATTTCTGCTTTCTGGATGCAGTTCCCACTCTGTCTATGGTCTGGGGCAGCAGCCAGAGATAATGAAATCGGCTTTTTTAAACAAAAAAAAACTGCATTCATTGTACAGTCTTTCTGTACATGTGCTGTCAAATCGCTGCAGAATATTCATCAGTTATGTGCGCATGAGCCCTAACTGCAAAAAAATTAGAAATAAACATTTATGACATGCACATACAAAACCCCAAAAAAATTAGTGACCAATATAGTCACTTTTCTTTATGATGACACTCAATAGACTACTATCCATAGATTCTGTCAGTTGCTTGATCTGTTTATGATCATCATTGCGTGCAGCAGCCACCAAAGGCTCCCAGACACTGTTTCGAGAGGTGTACTGTTTTCCCTCCCTGTAGACCTAACATTTTATGAGGGACCACAGGTTCTCTATGGGGTTCACATCAGGTGAACAAGGGGGCCATGTCATTATTTTTTCATCTTTCAGACCTTTACTGGCCAGCCACGCTGTGGAGTAGTTGGATGCATGTGATGGAGCATTGTCCTGCATGAAAATCATGTTTTTCTTGAATGATACCGACTTCTTCCTGTACCAATGCTTGAAGAAGTTGTCTTGCAGAAACTGGCAGTAGGTCTGGGAGTTGAGCTTCACTCCATCATCAACCCGAAAAGGTCCCACAAGTTCATCTTTGATGATACCAGCCCATACCAGTAATCCACCTCCACCTTGCTGGCGTATAAGTCAGAGTGGAGCTCTCTGCTCTTTACTGACCCAGCCTCTGGCCCATCCATCTGGCCCATCAAGAGTCCCTCTCATTTCATCAGCCCATAAAATCTTTGAAAAATCAGTCTTGGATATTTCTCGGCCCAGTCTTGACATTTTAACTTATGTTTCTTGTTCAAAGGTGATCGTTATTCAGCCTTCTTTTCCTTGGCCATGTCCCTGAGTATGGCACACCTTGTGCTTTTTGATACTCTAGTAACGTTGCAGCTCTGAAATATGGCAAAACTGGTGGCAAATGGCATCTTGGCAGCTTCACGCTTGATTTTCCTCAATTCATGGGCAGTTATTTTGCTTCTTTTTTGCTCAACGCGCTTCTTACGACTTTGTTGGCTATTTGCCATGAAATTCTTGATTGTTCATTGATCACACTTCAAATGTTTGGCATTATCAAGACTGCTGCATCCCTTTGCCAGACATCTCACAAGTTTGGACTTTTTAGAGCCCGTGAAATCTCTCTTCTGACCCATTTTGTCAAAGGAAAGGAAGTTGCCTAATAATTAAGCACACCTTATATAAGGTGTTAATGTCATTACACCACACCCCTCCTCATTACAGATATGCACATCATCACCTGATTTACTTAATTGGTAGATGGCTCTCAAGCCTATACAGCTTGGAGTAGGACCACATGTATAAAAATTATCATGTGATCAAAATACTCATTTGCCTAATAATTCTGCACACAGTGTGGACTATAATTGGCAAGTACCTTCTTATATGTTATTACACATTTATTTCCAGTTCAAAACCAAATTTTATTTACAGAGTTTGAATTAGGGCAACATTTTTATCCTCCCTCGGAAATCTGGTTATGTCATGATGGGAGGCAAAACTTTTTTTTACTGACAGTAATCTGTTTGACCCCTTACAACAAAAAGTATAAAAATTTCATCCGGTAAGGGGCCTTATTCCTCACTGCTGTATAAGGCAAACCCCGCAGATGAAAATGCCACGTGTCACAGCTGTATATGACAGCTTACACCCATTGTAATTTTTCCCAACAAGTTTTGAAACTGATCATGGCCAGTTAACACATTAAATACTGCTGTTTCAATATCAAATGGGCTAAAAGACATCTTTTGACAGAATCTCCCCCCCCCCCCCCCCGCAATTGTATTTGCGTGATACGATCTTTGCCATGGTACCCCAAGGCCATCTGGTCATGCTTTATTACATCATTTTTCTAGACTTAACATTAGGACTAGTGATGGCTGGACCTGGACTTTAAAAAAAACCTAAGCAAAGACCCCGGCCCTGTACTTCTCACGGAACTCCAGGTAATAATTTGAGTAAAGCCACCAGGTAATAAAAAAAATAAGAATAAAATAAGTGCATTTTACTTACTAGTCTTCACGTTGCTGTAACTCAGCTTCCAGGCTGCTCACTCTACTTCCGGGGTCACTAATTATCTATGGCATATACAATGCTTTCCCTGCTCACTGGCAGTCCCAATGTCTCAGATTGTGTCTGACTGCAACCAATCAGAGGTGCTGTGTCTGCTTCTAGATTGGTGCACAAATAAATAAATTAATTAAAAAATCACGTCGGGTCTCCCCATATTATGATACCCAGCAAAGAAAAAGCATACGGCTACAGGCTTCAGCCCCCAGCCATGCATATATACATATATATTCTGTGTATCAAAATAAGAAGAACCACATGTGGCTTTTAAAAATAAATAACTTAAAAAAAAACGCCGTGTGATCGCCCAAGTTTGAGACCCAGCCATGATAACACCGACAGCTGGGAGCTGGTATTCTAAGGCTGGGGAGGGCCTGGTGCAGCGGCAATCGGGTAATACGGGGCTAATGACAGCTCACAGCTGCCAATAAGCACTAGATTAGTAATGTGAGGCATCTATGAGCCCCTCATTACTAATCTATAAGTGAAAAGAAATAAACACTAACACCAAAAAAATCATTTTTCCGGTATATGTCACACGGATGTCACACGGATGCCATCCATGTGATGTCCAACGGATGCCATCCGTGTGAATTCTGTATTTCATCCGTGCTGCCAGCAAAAAATTGACTTGTCTTTGTGTGACTCATACAGGCACGCAGGTGTTTTACATGGACACATGGGGAAAACACTGAGGCATGAAGATCTCTATTGACTTTAATTAGTGTGCGTGTGTACATGCGGCTGTAGGTGGGAAAACGGACACCACATGAAAGGGAGACACGGAGAGGTGAAAGAAGCCTTAAGTAATATTGATGGTGTTGTAGAAAAAATGCAGGCAACACCATATTAAGAGCTAACGGTCCATCCCTCATATGGCATTAGGACATACCAGTGGGAGACTTAACAAAACACAAACACAGTTGCAAAGATGACCATGAAGCAGAAACTGCTAAGCAGTTTTCATGTAATTAACATTGTGGGTATGCAGACTAGATGCTACTGCTTGCAAAAAGCCTGGTTGCAAATAAAACAAGACATAATCTTTTTCCTTTTTTTTAAAGAAACAGCTACAAATCAAATGATAAACTAATATTTATTTTTAGATTTCAGTATCCATTTTTCAGCTACCAGCGTCTTAGCTAAATATTCTTACCAGTTATCTTTTAGGACAATAGCAAAACAAATTTGTTCCCTCCAAAAAAACATTTATTAAAACTGATAATACTGATACCTTTCACATTTATCCCAATCACTACAATGCAATTGTCAATTTCTTGTTTACGTTTTTTCCACCCTTTTTTCCAAGAGTGATAGATTTTTTATTTTTTTCAGCAATATAGCCATGTAAGGTCTCTTTCACACGCCCATGAAAATCATGCACGTGTTTCACGGACGTGTCAAAGGTGCGTATTGCCGTCGGTGTGCTGTGTGTATGGCCTACGTGTGTTCTCCGTGTGTTATCCGTGATAACACACGGAGAACAGGAACTTTCTACTCACCTGTCCCTGGCATCGCTGTCCGTGGTGCTGATCTTTGGTCTCCGGTCCTGCCGACTCCCCGCTGCTGCTGCTTACGGCCACAGTGAAGTGAATATTCTATTAGCATAATGAGTGGCGGTCGGCAGCAAGTGACAGCAGCAGCAGAGACTGCAGGGCCGAAGAAGGTGAGTAAAGTTTTGTTTTTTTTCTCGCAGACAAATGTCTTTTCTCCGGTGCGTGTCACACAGAACACATCCGTGTGGTCTGTGTGTGTTATGCGTGACCAGATTGTGTTCCGTGTTACACCCATAATGCCGGAGATAAAACAGACATGTTGGTGTGAGAAACACACGGACACACGTATGTACAGAACGGACACACGTTCCGTATGAAAATACATACGTGTGTCCGACACCATAGGAAGGCATAGGTCTCCGTGTGTACATGTCTCAGGTACGTGAGAAAACTGTCAAACACGTACCGGATGCACGTACGTGTGAAAGAGGCCTAAGGGTGTGTTTTTTGCTAGAAGTGTTCTACTTTTGAATAACACCATTTTTTCTGCCACATATTTTACTGAAAAATTAGAAAAAAGTACAAGTCCTTTCAAATTAGAAAAAAAGTGCAATTCTACAATGTTCTTTTTGTTTTTTTTTTTTTTAGTTTTTTTTTACTATAAGGAAACTCTGGCTAAGCAGTGTGATTCCCCTGGTCAGTACAAGTTTGCAGAAACCAAAGATGTATAGTGAAAAAAATGTCAGAAATTTATCAGAAAAAAAAGAATTGCGCTTTTTTGGTAATTAACTGAGAATAGTAGCATTCTCCTTTTTTGGGGTCAGGGTTAGAGATGAGCAAACCGGTCATGGTTTGGTTCGAGTTTGGTTCGCCGAACCGAGGTCTGGTTCGTGTTCGGTTCGGTGAACCACTCGAACCGCATAGGAAACAATGGGAGGCAATCACAAACACATAAAAACACCTAGAAAACACCCTCAAAGGTGTCCAAAAGGTGACAAACAACTCACAACACAACACAAACACACGGGAAAGTGACAAGGACATATACTCATGCGAAAACAAAAGAGCTGCTCAATGAAAAAGAGGAGGAGACACAGATATAGGCATGGCATGCCCTTTTAAAATGATGTAAAACACAGCAAGGAGACTCCAAGCGGAGTCTCCCTTTTCTCCTAAAATTGGGCCACACAGACACCCACCTCTTCAGTGGCAGCACTTGTGCCCCAGTTGTAAACTTCACAGGTAGATTTGCATCAAGCACATTCAAAAATAGGCCATCCTTAACTGTCCCCAGGATGACACCGAGGTAGGTAGCAAAGTTTTTACTGATCCCAGATCTGTTCATCTTGGATCATTTTTAGAAACACAGCAAGCAAGGGTTACTCCAAGCGTAGTCTCCCTTTTTTCCAAAAATTGGGCCACACAGACACCCACCCCTTTAGTGGCAGCACTTGTGCCCCAGTTGTACACTTCACAGGTAGATTTACATCAAGCACATTCAAATATACGCCATCCTTAACCGTCCCCAGAATCGCACCGGGGTAGGTAGCAAAGTCTTTGCTGAAACATGACTTGTTCATCTTGGCTCCTTTTTAAAAACACAGCAAGCAAGGGTTACTCCAAGCAGAGTCTCCCTTTTTTCCAAAAATTGGGCCACACAGACACCCACCCCTTCAGTGGCAGCACTTGTGCCCAGTTGTACACTTCACAGGTAGATTTGCATCAAGCACATTCAAAAATACGCCATCCTTAACTGTCCCCAGGATGACACCGGGATAGGTAGCAAAGTCTTTACTGATCCCAGATCTGTTCATCTTGGATCATTTTTAGAAACACAACAAGCAAGGGTTACTCCAAGCTGAGTTTCCCTTTTTTCCAAAAATTGGGCCACACAGACACCCACCCCTTCAGTGGCAGCACTTGTGCCCCAGTTGTACACTACACAGGTACATTTGCATCAAGCACATTCAAAAATACGCCAACCTTAACTGTTCCCAAGATGACACCGGGGTAGGTAGCAAAGTCTTTACTGATCCCAAATCTTTTCATCTGGGATCATTTTTAGAAACACAGGAAGCAAGAGTTGCTCCAAGCGGAGTCTCCCTTTTTTTCAAAAATTGGGCCACACAGACACCCACCCCTTCAGTGGCAGCACTAGTGCCCCAGTTGTAGACTTCACAGGTAGATTTGCATCAAGCACATTAAAAAATACGCCATCCTTAACCTTTCCCAGGATGGCACCGGGGTAGGTAGCAAAGTCTTTGCTAAACATGACTTGTTCATCTTGGCTCCTTTTTAAAAACACAGCAAGCAAGGGTTACTCCAAGCGAAGTCTCCCTTTTTTTCAAAAATTGGGCCACACAGACACCCACCCCTTCAGTGGCAGCACTTTTGCCCCAGTTGTACACTTCACAAGTAAATTTGCATCAAGCACATTCAAAAATACGCCATTCTTAACTGTCCCCAGGATGACACCGGGGTAGGTAGCAAAGTCTTTACTGATCCCAGATCTGTTCATCTTGGATCATTTTTAGAAACACAGCAAGAAAGGGTTACTCAAAAGCGGAGTCTCCCTTTTTTGCAAAAATTGGGCCCCACACACACCCACCCCTTCAGTGGCAGCACTTGTGCCCCAGTTGTACACTTCACAGGTAGATTTGCACATTCAAAATACACAAGCATTTACTCTCCCCTGGATGACACTGGGGTAGTATATTCCTTGTGGATCCATGACTTGTTCATTTTGATGAACGTTCGTCTGTCCACATTGTCACTGGACAGATGCGTGCGCTTATCTGTCAGCACACACCCAGCAGCACTGAAGACACGTTCAGAGACAACGCTGGCAGCTGGACACGATAAGATCTCCAAGGCATAAGTGGAGAGCTCTGGCCATTTTTCAAGATTTGAAGCCCAAAATGAGCAAGGTTCCAGTTGCAAAGTCATGGCATTGATGTTCATTTGCAGATACTCCTGTATCATCCTCTCCAGCCGTTGACTATGTGTCAGACTTGTTGTCTCTGGTGGCCTTGCAAAGGATGGTCTAAAAAAATTATGAAAAGATTCAATAAAATTGCTGTTACCAGCACCAGATACGGTGCTGCTGGTATGGTTAGACTGTTGAAGATGACGAGACTGTCCCATATTTGTCGAGTTACAACTGGGAGATTCACTCCGTGCACCACAGGTGTTTGGTGGAAAAGCCGAGTTAAGATCGAGAAACAGCTTTTGCTGATACTACTGCATACGTGCGTCCCTTTCTATGGCTGGAATTATGTCACAAAATTTGGACTTGTACCGGGGATCTAATAGTGTGGCAAGCAAGTATTCATCATCACTTCTAATTTTGACAATACGAGGGTCATGTTGGAGGTAGTGCAGCAAGAAGGCGCTCATGTGTCTGGTGCAGCCATGCGGACCAAGTGCACGCTGTGTTTGTGGCATAGAGGTGCTAACCGTTCTTTCTTCCTCTGACATCTCCCCCCAATCTCTTTCAACTGAAATTTGACCAAGGTCTCCCTCATCCGCTGAGTCTTCCATATCCATGGACAGTTCGTCCTCCATTTCTTCATGTTCTCCTGCACCTTCCTAAACATTTCGCCTGCTACCATGCACCCTTGTTGATCCCTGTCCCCCATGGTCCCATGCCTGCCGCCTTGGTGATGATGAACGTCTGGACATTGGTGATGTTGTTGTCTCTTGCGCATATGAATCCTCCTGTAGTTCCTCTTCTTCCTGTTGTCCCCCCCCCTGAGTCCGAATAGTGTTCAGCCTGTGCTCCAGCATGTAAATGACTGGAATTGTCATGCTGATAATGGCATTGTCAGCGCTAAACATAATCGTCACCATGTCGAAACTGTGCAGAAGGATGCATAGGTCCTTGATCTGAGACCACTCCATCAGGGTGATCTGCCCCACCTCTGCATCTCGTTGGCCCAGGCTATACGTCATGACGTATTGCACCAGGGCTCGGCGGTGCTGCCACAGTCGCTGTAACATGTGAAGAGTCGAATTCCAGTGTGTCGGCACATCGCATTTCAGGCGATGAACCGGCAGGCCGAAAGACTTCTGGAGCGATGCAAGTCGCTCAGCTGCAGCGGTTGAATGGCGGAAGTGAGCAGACAGTTTTCTTGCCATGTTCAGAAGGCCATCTAGGCCGGGATAGTGTGTTCAAAATTGCTGGACAAGAAGGTTCAACACGTGAGCCATGCAAGGCACGTGTGTCACCTTGCCCAGGCGAAGGGCCGCACCCAGGTTTGCAGCATTGTCGCACACTGCCTTACCAGGATGCAGGTTGAGTGGATACAACCATTTACCAAAATCAATCTCTAGAGCTGCCCACAACTCAGCCGCTGTGTGACTCTTAGTTCCAAGACATTTCAAGACAAAGACCGCCTGATGCCGTTGCGCTCTGCTGCCAGCATAGTGATGAGGGTTGCACGATTCCTTTTGCGCAGTTACAATGCTAGTGGCCTGACCAGGCAGGCTTGGGGCGGAGGTGTTGGACCCAGACGAGGTTGAGGAGGCAGAAGTGGTGGAGGAACTTGGACAAACAGAGGATTGACACACAAGTCATGGGGACGGCAAGACTTGTGCAGCAGACCCTTCACCATCTATCACCATAGTTACCCAGTGCCCAGTCAGCGACATGTAACATCCCTGTCCATGCTTACTGGTCCAAGTATCGGTGGTGAAATGCACCTGTTCACACACAGAGTTTCTAAACCTATTCTGGATATTAAAGTAGAGATTGTGCCAAAACCAATTGCTTACTACTTGTATATAAAATCATATAATTTTATTAGTATCAAATCACGTACATAACATACAATTAAAATCAAGATGCAGATAGAGGAAGGATTGTCTATCCCTGTCGCTCTTCCTTCCTCACTACGGGGGTCGGCGTCCTAATGTAAAGACGCCCCCGTTCCAACGACGGCTATCCCTGGGTTTTGCCCTCCCTGATGGTAACCGTGATCCCTCTCAGATGGAAACAACCCCTACAGCAGTAACACCACAGTGAGGAAGAGGTGCTCAGTCCGCAGTGGCTAATTTGTCTGTATCACCACTCAAACGAGTAGGGATGCGGGGCATAGGGAAGTCGTCAGATGTTCAATATATCTATGTGCTCAACTAAAGGTATAGATGAGTCAAATTTCTGTCAACATGCTCAGTAAAGGATAGACAGATAAGTCACACATGATGAGAAACCAAGAAATGCTCAATAAAGGTATTTAGCATTTCTCATGGAACTCAAATCAAGAAATGCCCGACGCATTTCGCCCTTGTCAATATTGAGGGCTCATCAGGGGCTTTTCAACAATTTCTTGAGAGAATTTCCCGTCTTTGGACAGATCAATAATCGCTGATTGCCACTTCAAAGCAATGTAGGGGGACAACCGTGCTGTTTGTATGGTTGATTATCATATAATGTGTCAGGATAACTTTATCACCTTTCTGATCAATAATTCATGAATTACTCATAACCCACTGAAGTTAGGGTCCTACTAAGTGCTAATCTGGTTATAGATGCCCACATTAGACCATGCAATATGTTAACATGACCTCCCAGAGTATCAAATAACTCCAAAGACGGGAAATTCTCTCAAGAAATTGTTGAAAAGCCCCTGATGAGCCCTCAATATTGACAAGGGCGAAACGCATCGGGCATTTCTTGATTTGAGTTCCATGAGAAATGCTAAATACCTTTATTGAGCATTTCTTGGTTTCTCATCATGTGTGACTTATCTGTCTATCCTTTACTGAGCACGTTGACAGAAATTTGACTCATCTATACCTTTAGTTGAGCACATAGATATATTGAACATCTGACGACTTCCCTATGCCCCGCATCCCTACTCGTTTGAGTGGTGATACAGACAAATTAGCCACTGCGGACTGAGCACCTCTTCCTCACTGTGGTGTTACTGCTGTAGGGGTTGTTTCCATCTGAGAGGGATCACGGTTACCATCAGGGAGGGCAAAACCCAGGGATAGCCGTCGTTGGAACGGGGGCGTCTTTACATTAGGACGCCGACCCCCGTAGTGAGGAAGGAAGAGCGACAGGGATAGACAATCCTTCCTCTATCTGCATCTTGATTTTAATTGTATGTTATGTACGTGATTTGATACTAATAAAATTATATGATTTTATATACAAGTAGTAAGCAATTGGTTTTGGCACACACAGAGTTTCTCAAGGAAGCGGTAATGTTGTGTGCGATATGCTGGTGTAGCGCAGGCACACCTTTCTTAGAGAAGTAGTGGCGACTTGGCATCTGGTACTGGGGCACAGCGACAGACATAAGGTCTCTAAAATCCTGTGTGTCCACCAGGCGAAAAGGCAGCATTTCGGTAGCCAAGAGCTTACAGAGGGATAAAGTCAACCTCTTAGCTTTGTCATGGGTCGCAGGAAATGGCCTTTTATTTGTCCACATCTGAGGGACAGAGATCTGGCTGCTATGTGTAGACGGTGGTGAGTAGAGTGTCCCTGGAAAAATGCAGGTTTGGGAGGAAAGTGCAGGCATAGACATGATGTTGCCTTCATCCAATGTTGGTGCTATCGATGTCTGAGAGAGCTGTACACACGCACTTGTTTCCTCTTCCAAACAAACTGACGACCTTCCAAGCAAACTGCCTGTTGCGGTTACAGTGGTGGAAATTGTGCGTGGAAAACCAGGTGTGACAGCTGTCCCCACAGTCCTATAAGATGAAGAGCGTGCGGATGCACTTGAAGGGGCAGGCGGTGGATGGTTCGCTCCGCTAGGCCGCATTGCAGCACGTTGAGCTTCCCACTGGGACATATGATATTTATTCATGTGACGATTCATGGAAGAAGTTGTCAAACTGCTGAGGTTTTGCCCTCTACTAACAGAATCACGACAAATTTTACTTATCACATGATTTGGGCGATCTTTTGCTATGTCAAAAAAAGGAACAGGCTAGGCAAGGCTTAGAGGGCATGCGACCTGCTGAGCCACCCCGTCTAGTGCTCAGAGGCAGAGTGGTGGCTGAGGATGCAGTTGTAGACGTGCTACCAGTACTCCAACTCTGTCCAGGAAGGCGCAAGGTAACTTCGTCGTCAGTAGCATCCTCCTCCACCGCCTCTGTTGACCTCCTCGAGTGCCTTACTGTGGGTTGACAGTAGGTGGGATCTAGAAGTTCCTAATAAAGCATTGTGTTTGCACTCCCCTCCCCCTCAGACCGAGCCTCTTCCTGCCCTGAACGAATATTTAAGTTGTCATCCCAATCTGGTATCTGCATCTCGTCATCTGTATGTTCCTCATTGTCTATTACAACAGGTGTTTCAGTTTGTGAATAAGGGTCAACATTATGCTCAGAAACTTGGTCATCATGGCCTGAATCTGAGTCACAAAGGTTCTGGGCATCATTGCAGACCATTTCCTGGTCTGTACTCACTGTAGCTTGGGAGCAGACCTCTGATTCCCAGGCTATAGTGTGACTGTACAGCTCTGCAGACTCAGCCATCTCTGTTCCACCATACTGTGCAGGGCGGATAGAGACTTGAGAGCTGGGAGAAAGCAAGTGTGATTGAGATGACAACTCAGAGGACTGGTGTTTTTTGGATGCGGTAGTTGAAATGGAGGAGAGGGCACTTGTTGGACCACTTGAGATCCTTTCAAGCATTTTCTTTTTTTGGGCAACATCTACCTTTGTTCCAGTTTTTCATGTTAGTAAAAAAGGGAGCACATCCGATTGTCCATGGAAAGTAGTAGACATCTTACTTTTGCTGGAAGATGGCCTATCTTCATCAGATGTTAATGGAGCTTTGCCACCTTCCCCACGGACACAAACTTTTTTTCCTTTTCCAAAATGCCTGTTCCCTTTTCCACCATCATCTGTCATTTTGCCACTCATTTTGCAAGCGACAAGATTGTCCACTTAAAATGTGGTAGTAAAAATTGAGAGGTGGTGTAGATTGCAGCAGTGGTCTACCTTTATTGACAGCAGAATAAACAACAATAACTATCCTGGACAATGAAACTATGGCCCTTAAATTTGCAGCACAGTTTGCTAGTATAATAGCTTAGTAAAAATGAGTTTGAGTGTGCAATGCAGAGGTGCTTCAAATATCTTTGCACTAGTGGGACACTAATGAAGTCCAACAACCACTTTTAGGATGCCACTAAGTTTCCTCAGTGTTTGGTATTATAATGGCTTTGTAACAATGAGCTTCAGTGTGCAATGCAGAGGTGCTGCAAATATCTTTGCACTAGTGGGACACTAATGAAGTTCAACAGCCACTTTTTTGATGCCACTAAGTTTCCTCAGTGTTTGCTAGTATAATGGCTTAGTAAAAATGAGCTTGAGTGTGCAAAAGGCAGAAGGGTACAGTGGCCGGGTTGTGGGTCAGTGTAGAGGAAAGGAAGCCTCACTTTCTATCCCTCCTAATGGTGAAATGCAGCAAGGAACTCGCTGAGCTTAGCTACACAGACACTCTTATCTGTAGCTGCTAAACAACGGTTTCCACTGACTGACTGACACGCAGAAGGCAGATAATGCCGTGCTGGAACAAAATGTCCGTTTTTATAATACAAGGACATGTGACATGGACATCCTATCACACATGCCGTTGCTTCTCTGGCTAAAAGTCCACTTAGCTGTGTGTGTGTGTGTCTGGGATTGGCTGACATGCTGGCCCACCCCACTACACGCGCGCTTAGGGAGGGAAGGAAGAACAGAAAAAAAAAATCATTATCCCAGCAGCAGTGATCTGAACGCGCTGTTCCCGCACACTATACGCTGAAATTTCATAATAGTTTGAGTCACAGAGTGACTTACACTATTACAGCGGAAAGCCAGCTAGGAATTAGCTTGGCTTTTTGCTGCTAGAACCGTTCTTGAACGTAACTAGAACCATCAAGCTTTTAGCCCACGAACTGGAGAACCACGAACCGCGCTCAACTCTAGTCAGGGGCTGTGTAAAGGCTTAATTTCTGTGTCTTTATCTTATGTTTTAAATTATACCATTTTGGTGTAGATGTGATATCTTGATCGCCTCTTACTGCATTTTATTGCAATGTTGTGGCAACAAAGAAAATGAAATTCTGGCTTTTTGATTTTTTTTCTCCTTACACCCTTTAACGATCATAATAATTGTATATTTTGATAGATCGGTATTTCTGAACTTAGCAATACCAACGTGTATTTTGTATTTTTTTTATTGTTTTATATACAATGGGAAAAAGGAGATTATTTCAACTTTTGTGGGTTTTTTATTTTTTTCAGATTTTTTTAAACCTTTTTTTCTAATTTTTATTATTTTTACTAGTTGGGACTTGAAGCTATTATCTTATGATCTCTTGTGCTTTACAGAGCAGGGGATTAGCACCTCACTATACAGCATAAATGCTGTCTAACTATGCCCTCACTCAGCTGGCATTCACTGGAACTACATTATGACAGTGGCAGAGCTGTTGAGCTAAC
This sequence comes from Anomaloglossus baeobatrachus, assembly GCF_048569485.1. Classification (NCBI taxonomy): domain Eukaryota; kingdom Metazoa; phylum Chordata; class Amphibia; order Anura; family Aromobatidae; genus Anomaloglossus; species Anomaloglossus baeobatrachus. Next base: position 283,854,767 of record NC_134358.1, read on the forward strand.
ACCTGCTTGGGATTACAACCTATCGGCTCCATGGGGGCATGGTATGATGAGTTCCCCACTGGCATGTGTTAAATCTCATTGTCAGAGATTGACAGCGAGATTTAACTACTTAACAGGTGTGGGTGGATCTTCACCAGCTCCTTTTGTAGACACATGTCGGCTGATCATTGGTCATGAAGGGATTAAAATGATGTTAATTACAATTCTGATAACACTTTATTATTACTTGTACAATTTAATATAATTTACATTGCTTACACAACATGTCTGCAAAAAAACCACACATTTTGGAACATCTAAGCTATAAATAAACCTATGCAACGAAGCATGTGTAATTCAGCCAGACATTTTATTTCACATAATTCTGGCAATACTAGTTAATTACAAGCTACAGGAATTGAAAAATTAAAGAAACCTTAAATATTAAGTAATCCAAAGCATTTATTACATACTAGAGAAACCTATTATTTTATACAGAAGGCTTCCAAAAAGGATGAATCTTAAAAGAGATGTTTTATTTGATTACTACCAAAATATCCCTGGTGTCACGTGTGGAAAATGATATGTTAAATTGTTTGTTGTGCTTGCTAAGGTTACATTTTCAGTTTCACCACGAAGTTCTAATCTTCAGCATTTAAAATGAGTTCTTTTACCTCTTCTTTTCTCTGACTTTGACATTAATAGTTGTAAATGTTACAATTTTGTCATAACAGTGAGGTGAAAAAAACAGTCCTTAATATAACCCTTAGTAATCACTAGAATCACTAGAGATAAGCAAACCTCCCAAAGTTCAATTTCGTTTATGTTCGTCAAGTTCACTTGTGTTCATCGAACGGTTCATCGAATGGCAAAAACAAATGCAAAGACACCACCTTGGGGGAGGGCAAAAACTGTGAAAACATCTCAAATGTTTTACCGTGCAGTTACACTTTTGTGGCATAGTAATTGGCTTCATAGACTACTAACATAAAGAATATTAAGGTGCATGAGTGACAGGTATAGGCCTGGTGCTATGAGACTTATACCACAACAGGCAACACTCAACTTGGAGACTTAACTTTGAGTCTCCACATTTCCAAAAATTAGAAATATAAATAATAAATGTAAATCCAGAGCCCTGGACTTATAAATCTTCAAAGTTTGAAGCAGATAACCACATCTCAAGAATTTGTCACACATCTCATTTAACCATACATCCACAATCTCTTCTGAAGAGACAACCCTCCTGACTCTAACTGTCATCTTGATGAAAGCTAGGCACTCTACACTTTCAGAGGTCAGCAGGATGAGCTTATCCATCAGAACACCAGCAGCAGCACAGAAGATACATTCTGAGAGAACGCTAGCTTTTGGGCATGACAAAACCTCCAAGGCGCTACTTATGAGCTCATGCCAATATTCCATTTTTGAAGACCAAAATTAAAAAGGGTCCAAACTTCCGCTGATGACATCAATATTGAGCTCTAGATACTCCTACACTATCCTCATCCTCTCTAGTCACTGTAACTGACACCAAGGTAAAGAATTAATCATTTTTCTTGGGTGGCAGCTGTGAAACTGTAGAATACCATTCCTATCTGTTTCCTTCATAAAAATATCCGTCTGGAGAACCGAACCTGTTTTATACACTAGAGTGTCTAAAAATTGGATACTATCTCTTGACCACGTCAAGGTAATCTTCAATTCATGAAATATCCCATTGAGGTAATCCTTGAATCCCAAAAGATCCTCACTTATCCCCCGACATAGGAGGAAGATGTTGTCGATGTAGCGCCACCATCCCCGCCACAGTCCCAAAATGGTGAGGAGCACACATACTTGTCCTCGAGGACAGCCATATAGATGTTTGCATAAGTGGAGGCCACATTGGATCCCATTACTGTCCCCAGGTGCTGCAAGAAATATTCATCACCAAAGAGAAAAAAATTCCTCCTTAGGATGAACTCCAACAGCGCCAGGACAAAACGTGTACTCCTCGGGGTCATGTCGGAGCCAGCAAGCGCCACCCCGATGGCATCCAACCCCCTATCATGGTTAATCAACATATACAGGGAAACCACATCAAATGAGGCCAGAATTGTAGTCTCATCCACCCATATCCCAATTTTCTCAAGAAGTCACTAGTTTCCCTAATGTACGACGGAGCACCCGTTGCAAACCTACGTAATACTCGGTCCAGAAAAATGGCCACTCCACTTGATAATGACCCCCTCCCTGATGCAATGGGTCGACCCGGGGAACCCATTAGGTAGGTTGCAGTCACAGTCAGTGGTACCCACGGTCCTCCATCTGTGACCGCCAGTAACTTGACTTCAGGGAACCTTCTGAGATGGGGTCACTGAGTTCATTGAGGTACGCTGAGGTCAGCTTACCCGCAGTCACAGGTGAAGGACCTTGGGAACCTCCAGCTGTGACCGCAAGATACCTGAGTGTTGTCACCGCTGATCATACGGCTCATTCATTCTCTGCCTGGAGCTCACAGTAGGTGCTCATGTTCTATGGCGCTTGCTGGGACTCATATGTAGCAGAGCTGGAATAGTAATGGGGCCTCATAGTGTAGATTATGTCAGACCTGGATGTTTTGGGCCTTAATGAATTGGTGAAGGAAGGTGTTGTTTTATTTTTTTAAATAAATAATTTTTCTGTGTGTTTACTTCTTTTTACTTTTAGGATTAGTGGTTGGGGGTCTCAAATTCCTACCCATCACTAAACTAGGGCTTTGTGGCAGCTGTGAGCTGCCATTAACCACTTATTGCCAAGATTGCCACTGCACAAGGGCAATCAGGAAGAGTCAGTAAAATGCTGGGATTCTCACATCTAATAGATGCAACAATTCTGGGCAGCTGCAGGCTGCTAATTTTAGGCTAAGGGGCTCCCAATAAGCATCGGTCTCCCCAGCCCAGCCTGAGAATACCAGCTTCCAGCTGTCGGGCTTTATGATTGCTGGTTATCAAAATTGAGGGGGACAGTAAGTCGTTTTTTTAAATTATTTATTTATTTAAATAATTTTTCAAAAAAGCTGCATGCGGTTCCTCTTATTTTGATACACAGCCACGATAAGTGCACAGCTGGGGCTGAAGCCTGTAACTGTTTACTTTATCTGTGCTGATATCAATACAGGGGGGACCGTATGCATTTTTTTCATTTATTTTATTTTAATCTTACAATACTATAAGGAAACAGACAGCGTTTGTGATTCCAACCAATCACAGACGCTTATTCATAGTTTCATAGTTTTTAAGGTTGAAGGGAGACTCTAAGTCCATCTAGTTCAACCCGTAGCCTAACATGTTGATCCAGAGGAAGGCAAAAAAACCCCAATGTGTCAAATAAGCTCCAATGGGGAAAAAAATTCCTTCCTGACTCCACATCCGGCAATCAGACTAGTTCCCTGGATCAACACCCTGTCATAAAATCCAATATACATAACTGGTAATATTATATTTTTCAATTAATGCGATCAGGCTCTGCTTAAATTTTACTTGTGAATCCCTCAATACAACATCATACGGCAGAGAGCTCCATAGTCTCACTGCTCGTACAGTAAAGAGTCCTCATCTGTGATTATGATTAAACATTCTTTCCTCAAGACGTAGCGGATGCCCCCGTGTTCCAGTCGCAGGCCTAGGTGTAAAGAGATCTTTGGAAAGGTCTCTGTACTGTCCCCTCATATATTTATACATTGTGATTAGATCCCCCTAAGCCTTTGTTTTTCCTAACTAACTAACCCCAAGTTTAATAACCTGTCTTGGTATTGCAGCCCACCCATTCCTCTAATAATCTTGGTCGCTCTTCTATCTACCTGTAAGATTATGCTATTTATAACCTTCTATACTTTTGCTAACAAGAAATGCATCCATTCCTCTCTTAAATTCATTCAGTGAGTTGGCCATCACCACTTCCTCAGGAAGAGAGTTCCAGAGCCTCACTGCTCTTACCGTGAAGAACCCTCTTCTATGCTGATGTAGGAATTTTCTTTCCTCCAATCGAAAAGAATGCCCCCTTGTTCTTGTCATAGTCCTTGGTACAAACAGATCATGGGAGAGATCTCTATATGGCCCTCTGATATATTTGTACATATTTATTAGGTCTCCCCTAAGTCTTCTCTTTTCTAGAGTAAATAGACCTAATTTTGATAACCTTTCCGTGTATTGTAATGCACCCATTCCATTTATTATTTTAGTAGCCCGCCTCTGAACCCTTTCAAGTTCAGTAATGTCTTTCTTCAGCACCGGTGCCCAAAATTGCACACAATACTCCAAGTGTGGTCTGACTAGTGATTTGTACAGAGGGAGAATGATGTTTTCATCTCGTGCCCCCAGACCTCTTCTAATGCATCCCATCACCCTATTTGCTTTGGTGGCTGCTGCCTGACACTGGGCACTCCAATTTAGATTCTTATTCACTAAGATGCCTAAGTCTTTTTCCATGTCTGATTTCCCCAGCAGTTTCCCATTTAGTAAGTAATCGTAGCATCTGTTTCTCCTTCCCATGTGCATAACCTTACACTTATCTGTGTTAAACCTCATTTGCCATTTTTCAGCCCAATTCTCCAATTTACTCAAGTCCATCTGTAGTTGCAAACTGTCCTCCTTTGTGTTAACTACCTTACATAGTTTTGTATCATCTGCAAATACTGATATTTTACTCTGTAAACCATCCACCAGATCATTAATAAATATATTAAATAGTAGGGGGCCCAATACAGACCCCTGTGGCACCCCACTAGTAACCCTGGCCCAATCTGAGTATGCACCATTAATAACCACTCTTTGTTTTCTACCACTATGCCAGCTACCTACCCATCTACACACATTTTCCCCGAGCCCAAGCTTTCTCATTTTACTTAGCAGTCTTTTATGTGGGACAGTGTCAAATGCTTTACCGAAGTCGAGATAAATGACATCCAATGATTCTCCTCGGTCCATGTGAGAGCTTACATCCTCATAGAAGCTGATCACGTTAGTTTGACAGGAGCGATCCTTCATAAATCCATGTTGATATGGAGTTAAACAGTTATTAACATTGAGACATTCCATAATAGTATCCCTTAAAAACCCTTCAAACATTTTACCCACAACAGATGTTAAGCTTACCGGCCTATAGTTTCCAGGTTCCCTTTTGCACCCTTTTTTGAATATTGGTACCACATTTGCTAGCCGCCAATCCAGTGGAACAGACCCAGTTTCTATAGAGTCTTTAAATAAAAGGAATAGAGGCCTGTCTATCACATTACTTAACTCCCTTAATACCCGAGGCTGAATGCCATCAGGGCCTGGTGATTTGTCAATTTTAATGTTACTAAGTCGGTTCTGCACTTCTTCCTGGGTTAGGCAGGTCATACTTAATGGGGCATTTACATGATCACTCTGCATTTCCCCTGGCATATGCTTTTCCTGTGTGAACACAGTTGAGAAAAAAGTATTTAAAACATTTGCTTTTCCCACATCGCTTTCTATGATTTTACCCTCATTATTCTTTAAAGGGCCAACACCATCAATTTTAATCTTTTTTCTGTTTATATAATTAAAGAATAGTTTGGGATTTGTTTTGCTTTCCTTAGCAATGAGTCTCTCAGTTTCTACTTTTGCTAAATATATTTGTTTTTTACACATTTTATTTTTTTCTCTATATATTTTTAATGCTTCCTCGCTGCCTTCTTGTTTTAGCTTTTTAAATGCCTTTTTCTTATTATTCATTGCCCCTTTTACATCATTATTAAGCCACATTGGTTTTCTCCTGTTCCTAGCCCTTTTATTTCTGTATGGTATGGCTAGCTCGCAGTGGGTGTTTAATACCGATTTAAAAATTTCCCACTTATTTTCTGTGCTCCCATTTTTGAGGACATTGTCCCAATCAATTTGGCGAAGGTCTTCTCTAAGTTGATCAAACTTTGCTTTCCTGAAATTCAGCGTTTTTGTAACCCCCCTCCAAGGCACCTTACTAAAGGACAAGTGGAATTGTATTATATTGTGGTCACTATTCCCTAGGTGCCCATCCACTCGTACGTCTGTTATTCTATCTGGCCTGTTGCTTAAAATTAAGTCCAGAAGGGCTGCCCCTCTAGTTGGGCCCGGCACAAGTTGGGACAGATAATTATCCTTAGTTACTGACAGAAACCGGTTTCCTTTCTGAGATACACAGGTTTCAGTTTCCCAGTCTATATCGGGGTAATTGAAGTCCCCCATAATAATCACCTCATTGTGATTTGCTGCTTTGTCTATTTGTTTCAATAATACATTTTCAGTGGTTTCTGTTATATTTGGTGGCTTATAACAAACCCCTATGAGGATTTTATTAGTTTTCCCTCCTTGTATCTCCACCCATAGAGACTCCACCTCTTCATTTCCCTCTTGAATATCTTCTCTTAGTCTGGGCTTTAAACTGGACTTTATATATAGACAGACTCCACCCCCTTTCCTTTTTTTACGATCCCTCCTAAACAATTCATATCCTTGCAGGTTAGCCGCCCAGTCATAACTATCATCTAACCATGTCTCAGTTATTCCTACTATGTCGTATTTCTCCTCATACATTACCAGCTCCAGTTCCTCCATCTTATTGGTCAGGCTTCTTGCATTGGTCAGCATGCAGGAAAGAAGTTTTGCTCCCCTTTTCTCAGCTTCCTTCTTAGTACCCTGTCTTGGGTCCTCTTTACGGCATCTAGTATCCTTGATTAGTTTGTCCTTCTGCTGCATGTTCTTGTCTGCTGTTTTTTCTCCCATCCCCTCTTCTTCTAGTTTAAAGCCCTCCTGATGAGTTTGGCAAGCCTTCTGGCGAACGTGTGTTTCCCAGGTTTTGTGAGGTGTATCCCGTCTCTTGCGAGAAGTCCATCGTAGAGGTAATTCACTCCATGGTCTAAGAATCCAAATCCTTGCTGCCTGCACCACCGTCGTAGCCAGTTGTTCAAATCTAGTATCCTATTCCATCTTCTGACACCATGGCCATCGACTGGGAGGATTGATGAGAAAACAACCTGTACGTTCCGTTCCTTTATTTTCTTCCCCAGAATTTCAAAGTCTTCACAAATAGTTGGCAGATCATTTCTTGCCGTGTCGTTTGTTCCTACATGTATCAATAGGAATGGGTATTCGTCCTTGGATCCAAGGATAGTTGGTATCCTGTTGGCCACATCCTTGATTTTTGCTCCAGGGAGGCAGCATACTTCTCGTGCGGTTATGTCCGGCCTGCAGATAGTTGCCTCCGTGCCTCTTAGTAGTGAGTCGCCCATAACTACCACTCTTCTTTTCTTTCTGGACGCACTGCTTGTTGCTCCTGAGTGCTTTTGAGTGTCTTTTGTTTCTGCTTTTGTTGACAAAGTAACTTCTTTTGATGATACTGTGTCTTCTCCTGTAGAGACGGTATCATCCTGAGCTGTGCCATTTTCGTTCTCCAGCATGAGGGCTTCATATTGGTTGCTAAGCTGTGTGGGTGGTGCCGACCACTTGATCCGCTGGCTTCTTTTGGTCACATGTGTCCACTTTTCAGCCTCTGTATGTGTTCTGAAGCTTTTCTCACTTTCCATATCCTGAATTGTTGCTTCTGCCTCGTCCAAGAAGTCCTCATGTTCTTTAATTAGCTTCAAAGTTGCTATTCTTTCTTCCAGTCCCCGCACCTTTTCCTCTAAGAGGGCAACAAGTTTGCACTTTTGACAGGTGAAGTTGAATTTCTTGTGCGGCAGATCCGTAAACATGTAGCATGTGTTGCAGGTGACCATGTGGATTTTCTTCTCTTCCTTAATGCTGATGTAGCGTATGACAGGCGAAAGTCGCGCGCCTGCGGCGCGCGGTTTTGCGATGTCCTCAAACAGCGAGACCCGGCAAGTCCCAGCAATCGATCAGCTTACGGCGACTCTTCTCTTCTTAAACAGCTACAGTTATCACCACTATGAGATTGTGTTAAAACTATGCCACACTTATCTTCAGTCGCCTCCCTTTACTTCAGTACCTCGCACTCTCAGCACCTCGCTAGCTCTGGCTGGTTTATATAGTTCTACAAGGACTACTAGAAGCTGCTAGAAGCTTCTAGAAACAGGTGTGGCTAATACTACTGACTAAATCACTAGACACACTTTTTTTTTTTTACGCTGTGTAAGAGGGTTGGGGCATGTTCCAATGGCAGCAAATCAGAGATGCCAGTGGCCGGAGAAAGCAGTGAATAAGCATTAGAGATAATTATCGGACCCAAAAGAAGTCCTGCAGCCACGGGGACTCAGTAAGTATGTACTGCTTTAACTCTTTTTTATTTTATTTCTTTTACAGCCCCTACACAATTTTACAACACATCCCTTTTGCCTCCCATTTATTTCATTGGGTTCGCCTAGGATCAACAATCAGATCAGCTAGGATTGCCGATCCAATTGCAATCTCAGACTGTATTGGCGATCCTTAACTAATCTCATTCTTGGCAAGATCGCTCATCTTTACCCATCACCTCTTCCTAGTTGTCCTCCTCTATTCGTTCGGCGGCTCCTACACCTTCACTCACAATTTGTATGGTACTATAAGCCTTTCTCATTCACTGTCCTCCACCCCCCATGCTAGTGAAGTGTGTGACAACAGTGCGGACCTTAGATATATCTCCATTCAGCAACCTACTCTCCTTCTTCATCTTCTTCTGTGACCACCACCTCCTCTCACACACTATTCAAAGTTTGCTCCAGAATGTAGCTGACCGGAATAGTGATGCTGGTGATGGCATCATCGGTACTAACCTCTTAGTAGCCGTTTCAAAGCTCTGCAGAAAGATACAGAGCTCTTTCATCTGTGCCCACCCCACAAGCATGATTTGACCGGACTGCATTGGCAAGGCTGTGTGTCATGACATATTTCACCCGGGCTTGTCACTTCAGCCACAAAAAAAGCCCAGAAATTGCTGTACAACAAGGTTGAGGACTTGAGCCATGAAATGCACTTGTATGAGGTAGAGCCGACATAGGGCCGTCACCACGTTTGCACCGTTATTGCATATGTCCTTCCCTGGCTTCAGGTTTAGTGGAGACAGCCATTGCTGAATCTTGACCTAGATAGCTGGCCACAACCTTTAAGCCTTTATTCTCCAATGCATTTTAATGTCAACACTGCCTGATTGCAGTGAACCTTTGTCAGTGCTGTACGGGGGTTGGAGGATTCTCTTTGATGGAACAAATGTTACATTAACACTAGAACTACTGGACTCGTGACACCTATATAGAAATACATGGTGCAAAGTAGTCAAAATGACTACCTCAGTAGTTCTAGTGTTAAGGGAGAGGTTGAGGCCCTGTAGAAGGTGGAGGAGGGAGAAGTAGTGGGGGAAGTGGTAGATACAGACATTTGTCCCATAAGCCTTGGGAATTTCAAGATTTGTGGATCAGCCCCTTGCCATGCTTGCTCGTCCAGGTGGTGAAATGCACCCTGTCAGACACAGAATTTTTCACAAAACGAATGATGTTGTCTGCCACATTGTGGCGTAGAACTAGCACAGCTTTATTAGAGAAGTAATGGTGACTTGGCAAATAGTACTGGGGGACTGCCACAGCTATCAAGTTTCAGAAATCGTATATTTCCACCAGGCAAAAAGGCAGCATATTCATGGGCAACAGTTTAAAGATGGTTAAATTTAAGCTCATAACTTTAGAATGTGTAGGGGCAAAAAATCTTTCACGTGACTACAACTGCAGGACCAAGGGCTGGCTGCTGTCCTGCAAGAAGGTGGAGTAAGGTGTACACAATAAACTAGTGAACTGTGAAGGAGCTGCAGGGGAAGATGGTATAGTGGATTGAAAAATATACAGTGTGTTCGGTGTCTGAAATTATTCAAAAACACCAGGCATCTCCAGTTCTGCAACAGCTGATGGGCTATCACTCACCCCTGACTGTAGCAAGAAAACAAGGTGAGGTTCTGCAGCTGGAGACCTGTTTGAGATCACTTGCCACAATAACATAGGAGGAAGAAGCAGCAGATGTGGTGGATGAGGTGGCTGGTGGTTGCTGTTGACATTTTAGCGTAGTAAAATTCCCAGAATAACGCATTTCTGCCTCTACTCAGTCTTTTTGTTTACAAAGTTTGCAGATAACATAAGGTATGTCAGTCTTTGCGGTCTTAAAAAAGCCAAGGCTAGGCAACCCTTGCCACCCATGCAAATGAAAGACTTGAGACCGATGCTGGCCACAGCCAGAGTTGTGACTGAGCATGTAATGCTTGTCATGGTTGCATCATTATATGTTTGTGCGGTAAGTGGCAACGTAACCTCCACATCTTTCTCCTCCACCTCCTCTGCTGAGCTAGTCAGCTGTGTACTTCTGGGTTCACACCAAGTGGGATCTACAACCTCATCATAATCTTCTCTGTTGTCACACTCCTCATTCTGACATTCACCCTCATCCTCTTCCTGCCCTGTCAGCACAGTACAGTAGGCGTGCACCTCAGGTATCAGTCATCCTCATCGCCTCCACCCTCTGAGGTTGTCTGTCGAAGAGGGTCTGGGTTCTGCTTGGACCATACTTTGTCTGACCCTAGATACAAATTACAAAGATTTGGGCATCGGTGCAGATGCTTTCCTCCTCTTGAGTCTGTGAATCTTTGGAGCAGACCTCTGATACCCATGAAATAGAATGCCAATGGAAAAGCTCTGAAGACTTGCCCATCTGTGTTTCCCCACAGTCAATTGGCTGGTTAAATAGTTTTAACGTGGGGGGAACAAGGGTAATTGGGGTGTCATCTCCAAGGACTGTGATTTGTGTAATGTTGAGGTGGAGGAAGAGGAGGAGAGGCCACTTGATGCAGTTCTTGCCATCCACTGTAGCGCATGCTCTTTTTGGTTTTCATCTACAAGTCATAGTGCTGTGCGGCTGCCTAAGAAAGGGAGTCGAGTAGTCTGTCTAGTAACAGAAGTTGCCAGTTGTCTTTGAATAGGACGAACCAGTGTTTTATTTAATAGAGCTTTCAGTAAAATTAGCACCTATCCCAAGTACACTCGAACACCATGCCTATTCCCCCCCTCCACCATGACCATGGTATTTCCCACTCATGTTTGATGTACCTTTTCCCTCTTTTAACTATCTGTTTCACAACATTAGGCAAACAACTGTCAGTCACCTGTCTCTAAATTAACAATGACAGTTTAGATGATGAAATGGAAATTTTTGGCTTAACCATAGCTTTTGCAATCTCTATTTATATGATGAAATGGCAGTTTTTGGCTGGACCACAGATTTAGAAATCTTTAGATGATGAAATGACATTTTTTGGCTGGACCATAGATTTCACAATCTTTATTTATGTGATAAAATGGCAATTATTGGTTGGACCCACTAGAAATATCTATTAGGTTGATGAAATGGCAATTTGGGGCTGGCCTAGATAATTTGTTATCACTGATGAAAAGATGATTTATGGCACAAAACATTCCCCACACTGCACACCCCTGCACTTCCCTACTTTACACTATTGCCCCCTATCAATCTGAACTAGCTAGAATTAAACCCCTTAGCTAAACTATATGTCTAGCAGCAGCGCCGTCCCTTAGCAGTAGCAATAAAAAAATGGTGCCGATGCCGCATGTCCACTTTTAATATGTCAATTATCATTTGACTTAGGCAGCCAATTAACGTTGTGGATGTTTTATACACCCTGATTAACTGCCGGAACATTCACAGATAAAATGAAAAAAAAAAAACAGTCCGCCACTCCTTTGACCTCTCCCCAACCCCTTTTCTCATTAAACACATGTCCCTGCTCATCATACAGCACCATTATCCTAGCCAAAGGGATAAAAAGGTAGAAGACAAGTCCATATATATGATATTCAGCTCACCGTGTATGAACTCACTCCTTTTAGCATCTTCCCTGGAGCACAGATAGGCACCGTCATGACCCAAAATAATTAAAAAAAGCAAAGAGAATACAGCTCTTCAGGTGAGAAAGACCAGGTTTATTTCAACATGCCCATCTGTCTCTTTCTAGGGCTGTCTCTTTGCCTGGCTGTCTCTGTGCACGGCTTTTTCTTTGCCCGGCTTTCTCTTTGCGCGGCTGTCTCTTTCCAGGGCTGTTACTTTCCAGGGCTGTCACTTTCCAGGGCTGTCTCTTTCCCCATCTGTCTCTTTCCCCAGTCTGTCTTTTTCCCGGTCTGTCACTTTCCAGGTCTGTCTCTTTGACCGTCTGTCTCTTTGACCGTCTATCTCTTTGACCGTCTGTCTCTTTCCAGGGCTCTTTGCCCATCTGTCTCTTTCCAGGCCTGTCTCTTTGTCCATCTGTCTCTTTCCAGGGCCGTCTCTTTCCAGGGCTCTCTCTTTCCATGGCTGTCGCTTTGACTGTCGGTCTCTTTGCCCATCTGTCTCTTTTTAGGTCTGTTTCTTTCTAGGTCTGTCACTTTGCCCGTCTGTCTCTTTGCCCTTCTGTCTCTTTGCCAGTCTGTCTCTTTCCAGGGCTGTCTCTTTCCCATCTGTCTCTTTCCCCATCTGTCTCTTTCCCCATCTGTTTCTTTCCCTCTGTTTCTTTCCCCATCTGTCTCTTTCCAGGGCTGTCTTTTTCCAGGGCTGTCTTTTTCCAGGGCTCTCTCTTTCCAGGGCTGTCTCTTTGCCCGGCTGTCTCTTTCCCCATCTGTCTCTTTCCCGTCTGTCTCTTTCCCGTCTGTCTCTTTCCCATCTGTCTCTTTCCCCGTCTGTCTCCTTCCAGGTCTGTCTCTTTCCAGGGCTTTCTCTTTGCCCAGTTGTCTCTTCCCCCGGCTGTCTCTTTCCCGTCTGTCTCTTTCCCGTCTGTCTCTTTCCTGTCTGGCTCTTTCCCATCTGTCTCTTTCCAGGTCTGTCTCCTTCCAGGTCTGTCTCTTTCCAGGGCTTTCTCTTTGCCCGGTTGTCTCTTCCCCCAGCTGTCTCTTTCCCCATCTGTCTCTTTCCCCATCTGTCTCTTTCCCCGTCTGTCTCTTTCAAGGGTTGTCTCTTTCAAGGGCTGTCTCTTTCAAGGGCTGTCTCTTTGACCGTCGGTCTCTTTGTCCATCTGTCTCTTTCTAGGTCTGTTTCTTTCTAGGTCTGTCTCTTTGCCTACCTGTCTCTTTACCTGTCTGTCACTTTTCCCGTCCGTTCTTTTTGCCCGGCTGTCTCTTTTCACGGCTGTCTCTTTCCAGGCTGTGTCTTTCCAGGCTGTCCCTTTGCCCGGCTGTCTCTTTCCAGGGCTGTCTCTTTGCTCGGCTGGGTCTTTGCACGGCTGTCTCTTTCCAGGGCTGTCTCTTTCCAGGGCTGTCTCTTTGCTCGGCTGTCTCTTTGCCCGGCTGTCTCTTTCTTTCTCTTTCCCTGTCTGTCTCTGTCTTTTTCGGTCTCTCTCTCACACTTAAGCCTGTGCAAAATTTCGTGATTGCAAATGCGACGGTGCGGATTCCTTTAGCGGACTTACACAAATACACACACACACACACACACACACATACACTCAGCTTTATATATTATATATATACAGTACATACAAAATGTTTGGACACACCTTCTCATTCAAAGAGTTTTCTTTATTTTCATGACTCTAAAAATTGTAGATTCACATTAAAGGCATCAAAACTATGAATGAAAACATGTGGAATGAAATACTTAAAAAAGTGTGAAACAACTGAAAATATGTCTTATATTCTAGGTTCTTCAAAGTAGCCACCTTTTGCTTTGATTACTGCTTTGCACACTCTTGGCATTCTCTTGATGAGCTTCAAGAGGTAGTCACCAGAAATGGTTTTCCAACAGTCTTGAAGGAGTTCCCAGATATGCTTAGCACTTAACAACACCCAAGACAGTCACAACAGACTTCAATGAAGTGAAAGGCAACAACTTCAGGAACATATAAAAACGACAAAAAAGAGAAGTCTTTGGATTTGCCTCATATACCATTATATCCCATGGCCCAAAAACCACCAACAACAATGCAAATTGCACATAGAAAAATCTTTAATTGATTGGGTCAAGCATATAATTTTACATGGGATATAAAACATTATAACAGGTAAGGAGGTAAAAAGACACATGAGAGCGAACAAGAAATCCCCATGTGAGGCTGCATGGATCTAGCAGGGTAAACACAAGGGTATATTCCCAGCAGGGCCAGTGTAAGTGCCTTCACAGCAAACAGATTCAATGTGAAAGACAGAGCAGTACTAAGTAAAGAATCATAGGCACATTTACCCAAACACATAGCCCGGCAAGGAATCCACCAAATGTAAAACTCACATGCAGACGCACAGGGGGAACAGTCCCAATACGTATTTCGTGATGACTTCCTCAGGGGACCGTGGACAAGGAGGGGAATGGACAAATTTATACACTAGTGTATATCAAATCATTTGCAGCACCTGTCACGGCTGCAGAGCTAAAGCACACTGAGCAGGTGTGGGCGGCTACTCCAGCATCACCTGGGCTAGGGAAAACCCTATGATGACGTCACTTTTACCCAGAAGACGCTTCAGGGAGAGCCGTACACACTGCACATGTGCAGAGCCGCAAACAGGAAGTAAAGCTGCAAATGCCATGTCTACTCCTGGCAGAAGAAAGGGCAAATCACATTAGGAATCACAGATAATATAGAACACTGTACAGGGACAAGAATATATACAATTACATCATAATAGCATCCAAAAAAGATGTACATGAAAGACATTAACACTGTTTATACAATATCAGATATAACAACATTTTCATCAATAAAACAGAGTCTAATAAAGAATCACATATGGAGGACATGAGCATATTGTATTCCTTCCCAGATCATGTTCAATGCAGACGGACCACCAGGTTAATGACACAGAAAGATATGCACCAAGGGTACAAAGTAAAAAACTGTAAAGAAAAAGAGACATAAAGGGAGTCCAGTTAAAAATTTTTTTAAAAACCATTATATACAGAGCAGATTCAGTGCAGGGAACCCGCAGCCAAAACCAATTACACCCTATAACGGGAACCACATCAACCGCAGATGAGATCAACTGATTTATAAATAGGAAATAAAGGTCTGCCTCTCATTCAATCCCCGAGGGACCACTGTGTCAAGGAGAAATATCCAGCGACATTCCACCCGTGCCAACGCCTTATGGATGTTACCACCCCTCAGTCCAAGGTGCACACGGTCAATCCCCCTCACCTTAAAACTTGAGGGGTCAGACCCATGATACAACCTAAAATGGCGGGGGATGGTCTTAAGGGAATCAACATCCTCAGATTTCGCTTGTTTGGCAGCGATGATATCTCTAATATGCTCCCTCGTCCGGACCCGTAATTCACGACTAGTGAGTCCGACATATATTAAGTCACAGGCAAACAGAACCAGTGCTGAAAGATATGCTTCCCGACCGACCCCTCATGACGGCACGTCGGGGCCGAAGCCTGCGCGACATGTTGGTCCAAAGCCATTATGTGGCACAAAAGAAACCACCATTCATGATGGGACGTCCTATCTGTGGATCATATCCATGTGGCTCATGCATTGCGTGTCGTCATGGGAACATCCTCAGGGCAACATCCTTTACTTCCTCGGACGGCTCCAAAACATTTGAGATCCGACAATATATTTCTTGCAGTAGCACGGGCGTAATTTATCACGCCACGTGTGCCTGTGACTTAATATATGTCGGACTCACTAGTCGTGAATTACGGGTCCGGACGAGGGAGCATATTAGAGATATCATCGCTGCCAAACAAGCGAAATCTGAGGATGTTGATTCCCTTAAGACCATCCCCCGCCATTTTAGGTTGTATCATGGGTCTGACCCCTCAAGTTTTAAGGTGAGGGGGATTGACCGTGTGCACCTTGGACTGAGGGGTGGTAACATCCATAAGGCGTTGGCACGGGTGGAATGTCGCTGGATATTTCTCCTTGACACAGTGGTCCCTCGGGGATTGAATGAGAGGCAGACCTTTATTTCCTATTTATAAATCAGTTGATCTCATCTGCGGTTGATGTGGTTCCCGTTATAGGGTGTAATTGGTTTTGGCTGCGGGTTCCCTGCACTGAATCTGCTCTGTATATAATGGTTTTTAAAAAAATTTTTAACTGGACTCCCTTTATGTCTCTTTTTCTTTACAGTTTTTTACTTTGTACCCTTGGTGCATATCTTTCTGTGTCATTAACCTGGTGGTCCGTCTGCATTGAACATGATCTGGGAAGGAATACAATATGCTCATGTCCTCCATATGTGATTCTTTATTAGACTCTGTTTTATTGATGAAAATGTTGTTATATCTGATATTGTATAAACAGTGTTAATGTCTTTCATGTACATCTTTTTTGGATGCTATTATGATGTAATTGTATATATTCTTGTCCCTGTACAGTGTTCTATATTATCTGTGATTCCTAATGTGATTTGCCCTTTCTTCTGCCAGGAGTAGACATGGCATTTGCAGCTTTACTTCCTGTTTGCGGCTCTGCACATGTGCAGTGTGTACGGCTCTCCCTGAAGCGTCTTCTGGGTAAAAGTGACGTCATCATAGGGTTTTCCCTAGCCCAGGTGATGCTGGAGTAGCCGCCCACACCTGCTCAGTGTGCTTTAGCTCTGCAGCCGTGACAGGTGCTGCAAATGATTTGATATACACTAGTGTATAAATTTGTCCATTCCCCTCCTTGTCCACGGTCCCCTGAGGAAGTCATCACGAAATACGTATTGGGACTGTTCCCCCTGTGCGTCTGCATGTGAGTTTTACATTTGGTGGATTCCTTGCCGGGCTATGTGTTTGGGTAAATGTGCCTATGATTCTTTACTTAGTACTGCTCTGTCTTTCACATTGAATCTGTTTGCTGTGAAGGCACTTACACTGGCCCTGCTGGGAATATACCCTTGTGTTTACCCTGCTAGATCCATGCAGCCTCACATGGGGATTTCTTGTTCGCTCTCATGTGTCTTTTTACCTCCTTACCTGTTATAATGTTTTATATCCCATGTAAAATTATATGCTTGACCCAATCAATTAAAGATTTTTCTATGTGCAATTTGCATTGTTGTTGGTGGTTTTTGGGCCATGGGATATAATGGTATATGAGGCAAATCCAAAGACTTCTCTTTTTTGTCGTTTTTATATGCTTAGCACTTGTTGGCCTTCACTCTGCGGTTCAGCTCACTCCAAACCATCTCTATTGGGTTCAGGTCTGGTGACTGTGGAGGCCAGGTCTTCTGATGTACACCCCATCAATCTCCTTCTTAGCCAAATAGCCCTTACACAGCCTGGAGGTATGTTTGAGGTCATTGTCCTGTTAAAAAATAAATGATTGTCCAACTAAGCGCAAACTGGATGGAATAGCATGCTCCTTCTGCAAGATGCTGTGGTAGCCATGCTGGTTCAGTATGCCTTCAATTTTGAATAAGTCCCCAACAGTGTCACCAGCAAAGCACCCCCACACCATCACACCTCCTCCTCCATGCTTCACGGTGGGAACCAGGCATGTAGAGTCCATCCGTTCACCTTTTCTACAAAGACACAGTGGTTGGATCCAAAGATCTCCAATTCATCAGACCATAGCACAGATTTCCACTGGTCTAATGTCCATTCCTTGTGTTCTTTAGCCCAAAATAAGTCTCTTCTGTTTGTTGCTTGTCCTTAGCAGTGGTTTCCTAGCAGCTATTTAACATGAAGGCCTACTGCACAAAGTCTCCTCTTAATAGTTGATCTAGAGATGAGAAGGTGTGTCCAAACTTTTGGTCTGTACTTTATGTATCATGGTATCATAGAGAAATAGCACAATAAATTGTATGGTGTATTTTTTCCTTTTTTTTTGTAAAAAAAAAAAACACTATCTGGTAGATTTTCCCAACATGTGAGATATTGGTGTACTCCAGAGAAATTGCTCAATGAATTCTGTGGTGCATTTTCTCCTGTTACTTTTGTGAAAATGCAAAATTTTCTGGCTATAAGAACATTTTTGTGGGAAAAAGTAAAATTATATTTTTTTTCCTCCACATAGCTTATAGTTCCTGTGACTCACCACCTGAATAGTTAATAAGCTTCTTGGATGTGATTTTGAGCAGTGTGAGGGGTGCAGTTTTTAGAATGTTAGAATGGTGTAATTTTTGGGTATTTTTTGTTTCCTAGGCCTCTCAAATTCACTTGAAATGGGATGTGGTCCCTAAAAAGTTGGTTTTGTAAATTCTGTTGAACAAAATAGAAATTGATGATAAACTTTGAACCCTTCTAAAAAAAATGATGCTTCAGAAATTGTGCTAATGTAAAGACATGTGGGAAATAATATTTATTAATGATTTTGTGTGACATAATTCTCAGAATTATGGGCATAAAAATTCAAAGTTTAAAAATTGTGAAATGTTTGCCAAATTTCCAATATTTTTACAAATAAACGCAAAAAATATTGGCCTAAATTTACCACTATGATGAAGTACAATGTGTCATTAAAAAAAGAATCCCAGTATCACCAGGATCCATTGAAGTGACACTGGTCAAAATTGCAAAAAATTACCTGTTCATGAAGGTGAAGACAGGCTTGAGGTGAAGGGATTAAAAACATAATTATACATTCAATCAAATACATATATTATTTACTTCCAAATAAATGGTAAATGAGTGTTATTTAGTAGAAACTATTCCTTACTTTATACACATTTATGTCAAATAAAAGATTTACTGATTTTTATAAATAAGTGCCATTTTAGACAACACATTTCAAAGTAGTTTTGCACTGAATGCTATTAAGTTGTACAATTGATAAAATAATTATAAATTAGAATCTGAATATTTGCTTATATTGCATATGTAATCTCAGCATTGAGTGTGTATTTATGTTTTTCAATGGTTACACTTGAGCTTATTCCTTTAAAATATCATTTTATTCCTATGTTAGGGAATAACAGATCGTGTAACATATAAATCTTTTAATAAAAGTATTTCATATTAGTAACCCAGGTAGTGGGCAAAACATAAGACATGAGGGAACCAAAGAAGAACCTCAAGCTCACAAAGTAAATTCTTGAATTTTATTGTACAAACCCTATAAATCACAATAGAATTAAGGGTAAAGGTCAGGTCCAGAAAGGCTATGTCAAATATATATGAAGTTGAAATATGAACTTTCACAACAAGGCATATTATTAACTTTCCAGAAGTCAACTATAAAATATTACTGTATATATAATATATTGTATTTAGTAGGCTGTAATAGCAAACCATAGCTATAAAGTAGTTTAAGGTAATAAAAAAGTGAAGCTTCCATCATCAGATAATTTTCGATTTTAGCATTTTTTCCCCTCATCTTTCACAACTTTATCATCATTCTGTCGACAAAGCTATATGAGGGTATATTGTTTTGAAAGACATGTAGTTTTGAACAACATTGTACTTTTTTTGTAAAATGTACTATGGAAAAAGCAAACAATATTCCAAGTGTAGGAAAAAGGTGAAAAAAGCATACTTCCACACAAATTTTTTTCTATCACATTCATTGTATTATAAAAATTCTCAAACATCATAATTCACCAGTAGAGATGAGCGGACCCCTGTGTGTTCAGGTTAACCGGGTTCTGCCAGACATTAGTTAAAAGTTCATTTTGGGACCTACACAAAACCTGAACTTGTTCACGGACTCTGAACCCAATATAAGACAGTGGGGATCCAAACTAATGGGTTCAACTAGAGTAGCCAGTATAATGGAAGTCAATGATTGGGCAATTTGGCTCTCTATCCACATGCAGCCAGTCATAAACAAATCATTTTCGGGGGCATGAGGGCAGAGGTTTTTTGTTTTCTTTTTAGACACAGCATTGGAAAATGTAGTTTTTATGCTCAGTGACAGCCATTCAGAGACTGCAAGTGGCTCTCACTTGGCCGAACTCTGAGTTTATCTGAGCACCCTGATGCTTAGTCAAATGGTTAGCAACCAAACAGCACAAAACTCAGACACTGACTTTTTTTTAAAAAGTCTGTGTTCAGGTTTGAGCTTTGGACACCCAGTGTTTAGTAAGAACCCCAAATTTTACAGTGTGGGTTTGCTCATCCCTATTTACCTAGTTAATAAAGTTATGGCATTACCAAACTTGTGAAGGTTATTTTAGGTGGAGAAAAAAAAATCAGAAAACAATTTGTGGCATCAGTTTCTAAGACCAATATTTTTTTCACTTTTGCAACAATGGATCTGTATGAGGATTTTTTGTGAGGTGAGATGACATTTTTAGTGGTATCAGTGTGCAGTAAATACGCAGTTTTAATTTTTTTAATATATATATATATATATATATATATATATATATATATATATATACAGTGCCTACAAGTAGTATTCAACCCCCTGCAGATTTAGCAAGTTTACACATTCGGAATTAACTTGGCATTGTGACATTTGGACTGTAGATCAGCCTGGAAGTGTGAAATGCACTGCAGCAAAAAAGAATGTTATTTCTTTTTTTATTTTTTTTTTTAAATTGTGAAAAGTTTATTCAGAGGGTCATTTATTATTCAGCCCCTCAAACCACCAGAATTCTGTTTGGTTCCCCTAAAGTATTAAGAAGCTTTTCAGGCACAAAGAACAATGACCTTCACATGTTTGGATTAATTATCTCTTTTTCCAGCCTTTTCTGACTAATTAAGACCCTCCCCAAACTTGTGGACAGCACTCATACTTGGTCAACATGGGAAAGACAAAGGAGCATTCCAAGGCCATCAGAGACAAGATCATGGAGGGTCACAAGGCTGGCAAGGGGTACAAAACCCTTTCCAAGGAGTTGGGCCTACCTGTCTCCACTGTTGGGAGCATCATCCGGAAGTGGAAGGCTTATGGAACTACTGTTAGCCTTCCACGGCCTGGACAGCCTTTGAAAGTTTCCACCCGTGCCGAGGCCAGGCTTGTCCGAAGAGTCAAGGCTAACCCAAGGACAACAAGGAAGGAGCTCTGGGTAGATCTCATGGCAGTGGGGACATTGGTTTCAGTCAATACCATAAGTAACGTACTCCACCGCAATGGTCTCCGTTCCAGACAAGCCCATAAGGTAACTTTACTTTCAAAGCGTCATGTCAAGGCTCGTCTACAGTTTGCTCATGATCACTTGGAGGACTCTGAGACTGACTGGTTCAAGGTTCTCTGGTCTGATGAGACCAAGATCGAGATCTTTGGTGCCAACCACACACGTGACGTTTGGAGACTGGATGGCACTGCATATGACCCCAAGAATACCATCCCTACAGTCAAGCATGGTGGTGGCAGCATCATGCTGTGGGGCTGTTTCTCAGCCAAGGGGCCTGGCCATCTGGTCCGCATCCATGGGAAGATGGATAGCACTGCCTACCTGGAAATTTTGGCCAAGAACCTCCGCTCCTCCATCAAGGATCTTAAGATGGGTCGTCATTTCATTTTCCAACAAGATAACGACCCAAAGCACACAGCCAAGAAAACCAAGGCCTGGTTCAAGAGGGAAAAAATCAAGGTGTTGCAGTGGCCTAGTCAGTCTCCTGACCTTAACCCAATTGAAAACTTGTGGAAGGAGCTCAAGATTAAAGTCCACATGAGACATTCAAAGAACCTAGATAACTTGGAGAAGATCTGCATGGAGGAGTGGGCCAAGATAACTCCAGAGACCTGTGCCGGCCTGATCAGGTCTTATAAAAGACGATTATTAGCTGTAATTGCAAACAAGGGTTATTCCACAAAATATTAAACCTAGGGGTTGAATAATAATTGACCCACACTTTTATGTTGAAAATGTATTAAAATTTAACTGAGCAACATAACTTGTTGGTTTGTAAGATATATGCATCTGTTAATAAATCCTACTCTTGTTTGAAGTTTGCAGGCTCTAACTTATTTGCATCTTATCAAACCTGCTAAATCTGCAGGGGGTTGAATACTACTTGTAGGCACTGTATATATATATATACAAATATATTATAGCATATGTAAGCCATTAATGTCTAAACCTTTAACAACAAAAATGCAAAAATGAGTATGCCATTTTTGCCCCACAATGTCATGTAACTCATTGGTGTTACAATGCCTCAGGAGTGAACGAGGGGCTGGTGTGTTAAATTTGGTGTTATCACTCACACATTCTTATAGTACTCACTGGAAGTTCAACATGGCACCTCATGCCACAATATTTTGATCTGAAAAAAAAAATTGTTGCTTTTTTTCTTATCACCTAAGATAGCTAGAGGATTTCCTACACCCTAATCCTGAGCAAAATCACAGTGGCCAAGACAATACAGCAGTATAACAAGACAGGTTTCCACTCAGAACATGCCTGCCCATGGTCAACTAAAGAACTTGAGTGCACTTGCTCAGTGTCATATCAAAATGTTGTCTTTTCAAAGTAGATGTACAAGTCCTGCCAGCATTGCTGCAGAGGTTAAAATGGTGGGGTTCAGCCTGTCAGTGCTCTGACAGCATCAGACCCGCTCAATTCAAGTACCGAGCATTAGAAAACTTTAGTACTCGCTCTTCACTAGTACAAGTGCATCTCAATAAATTAGAATATTATCAAAAAGTTATTTTATTTCAGTAATTCAATGCAGAAAGGGAAATACATTATATTGGGTCATTGCAAAAAGAGTGATCGATTTCAAGTGTTTATTTCTGTTAATGTTGATGATTATGGCTTACAGCTAATGAAAACCCAAAAGTCATCTCAGAAAAGTAGACTAATTACACAAAACATCTGCAAAGGCTTCCAAAGCATTTAAAATGGTCCTTTAGTCTTGTTCAGTAGGCTACACAATCATGAGGAAGACTGCTGACTTGATAGACATCCAGAAGGCAATCATTGACACACTGCACAAGGAGGGTAAACTACAAAAGGTTATTGCTAAAGAAGCTGGCTAATCCCAAGCAGTGCTGTATCCAAGCATATTAATGGAGAGTTGAATGGAAGAAAAAAGTGTGGTAGAAACAGGTGCACAAGCAACCGGAATAAATGCATCTTTGATAAGATTGTTAATAAAAGGCTATTCAAAAATTTAGGGGAGATTCACAAGGAGTGGACTGCTGCTGGAGTCAGTGCTTCAAGAGCCACCACACACAGATGTATCCAGGACATGGGCTACAACTGTCGCATTCCTTGTGTCAAGCCTCTCATGACCAATAGACAGTACCAGAAGCGTCTTACCTAGGCCAAGGAGAAAAAGAACTAGACTGTGGCTCAGTGGTTCAAGGTGTTGTTTTCAGACGAAAGGAAATTTTGTATTTCATTTGGAAATCAAAGTCCCAGAGTCAGGAGGAAGAGTGGAGAGGCGCACAATCCAAGCTGCTTGAGGCCTAGTGTGAATTTTCCACAATCAGTGATGGTATAGGGAGCCATATCATCTGCTGGTGTAGGTCCACTGTGTTTTATCAAGATTAAAGTCAGCGCAGCCGTCTACCAGGATATTTTAGAGCGCTTCATGCTTCCCTCTGCCGACAAGCTTTTTAGAGATGGAAATTTCATTTTTCAGCAGGACTTGGCACTTGTCCACACTGCCAATAGTACCAATACCTGGTTTAATAATCACAGTATCACTGTGCTTGATTGGCCTGCAAACTCACCTGACCCATACTCCATAGAGAATCTATGGGGTATTGTCAAGAGGAAGATGAAAGACACCAGACCCAATAATGCAGATGAGCTGAAGGCTTCTATCAAAGCAACTTGGGCTTACATAACACCTCAGCAGTGCCACAGGCAGAGCGCCTCCATGCAACGCTGCATTTATGCATTAATTCATGCAAAAGGAGCCCCAACCAAGCATTGAGTGCATTTACAGTACTGTACATACTTTTCAGAAGGCTAACATTTTGTAGTTTAAAAACTTTTTTTAGTTGGTCTTATATAGTATTCTAATTTTCTGAGATAATGTCTTTTTGGTTTTCATTAGCTGTAAGGGTACTTTGCACACTACGACATTGCAGGTGCGATGTCGGTGGGGTCAAATCGAAAGTGACGCACATCCGGCGTCGCTGTCGACATCGGAGTATGTGAATCCTATCTACTACGATTAACAATTGCAAAAGCATCGAAATTGTATGATCGGTATAGCGTCGGTCATTTCCATAATTTCGGAAGGACCGATGTTACGATGCTGTTCCTCGTTCCTGCGGCAGCACACATCGCTGTGTGTGAAGCCGAAGGAGCGAGGAACATCGCCTTAACTGCGTCCCAGCTGCAATGAGGAAGGAAGGAGGTGGGCGGGATGTTTATGTCCCGCTCATCTCCGCCTCTCTGCTTCTATTGGCCGCCTGCCGTGTGACGTCACTGTGACGTCGCACGACCCGCCCCCTTAGGAAGGAGGCAGTTCGCCGGCCAGAGCGATGTCGCAGGGCAGGTAAGTGCATGTGAAACTGCCGTAGCGATAATGTTCGCTACGGCAGCTATCACAAGATATCACATGTGCTTTGGGGGCAGGGACTATCACGCTCGGCATCACTACCATCGGCTTGCAATGTCGTAGTGTGCAAAGTACCCCTAAGCCATAATCATCAACATTAACAGAAATAAACACTTGAAATAGATCATTCTTTGTGTAACGACTCTATATAATACATGTGTTTCCCTTTTTGTATTGAATTACTGAAATAAATTAAATTTTTGATGATATTCTAATTTATTGAGATGCACTTGTAGCTCCACCAGTGAAAAAATGAAACAGCTAAAGCTCTAAGACTACAACAATGCAACACTAATTTTTTTATAAAAATAGTTTTTATGAAGTAATAGCTGCAAAACAATGAATACAAATGTAGTAAATCTGTAATCTCAAGGCCGCTTTACACGCTGCGACATTGCTCAAGCGATCTCGGTGGGGTCACGGAATTTGTGATGCACATCCGGCCACTTTAGCTATGTCGTTGCGTTTAACACCTATGAGCGATTTTGAATCATCGCAAAAACATTCAAAATCGCTAATCGGTGACATGCCCCCCTATTCTCGATTATCGCTGCTGCTGCAGCTAGCAATGTAGTTCCTCGTTGCTGCGGCACCACACATCGCTATGTGTGACACCGCAGGAACAAGAAACCTCACCTTACCTGCGCCCGCTGGCAATGAGGAAGGAAGCAAGTGGGCGGGATGTTACGTCCCGCTCATCTCCGACCCTCCGCTTCTATTGGGCGGCGGTTCAGTGACGCTGCTGTGATGTCGCTGTGACGATGAACGAACCGCCCCCTTAGAAAGGAGGCAGTTCGCCGGTCACAGTGACGTCGCTAGGCAGGTAAGTAGTGTGACGGGTCCGCGTGATGTTGTGCGCCACGGGCAGCAATTTGCCCATGTCGCACAACCGATGGGGGTGGGTACGCACGCTACCGATCTCAGTCACGATATCGCAGCGTGTAAAGTGGCCTTTACTGACCCAAAGAGTAAATTTGTCTTATCCTTTTAATGACACAGTAAATGGCATAAAAAAAACAAAAACTATTACTGACATATGATGCAGCATCCCTAGCTGCAGCATGTCAATTTATGCTTGCGGAGACACGAGTGTTCTCCAAAGAAAAAAACAGAGCAAAAGTCCCACAGCACCCCAACTGCAGTCTTCTGGGGAGAACACTTACGTCTCCGCAGGAGAAGACATGCTACGGCAGGACACAGCGTGTGCGGATAATGGGTACATACCATAAATCTTTGAAAAACATGATTCAGATAAAATTCCTAATGTAAAACTCCCTTTAATGAAGCAAATGGAGTAACTTTGACCTAGTTTCTGGCCTGTGATACAGTAGTGTCGATCTTTTTATGTCTCTTTTTAGGCATGCTGAAAAAAGTGCAGTAATCAACAGTTTGTTCACCCTTGAAAGGACGGACATCTCTGAACAGAGGCCAAACAGGGTCCAGAGTAAATGCTGCCTCATTAATGAATTTTGTTGTCATGGGTTTAACCTGAATCACAGATTTCAGAGCTGCAGTTGGAAAAACTGATGTGGAGCACAAGATAAATGTGAACTAATGCAAAATGTTCTGTAGCAAAACCCCAATTAAATAGCATTAAAACCAACCTACAAAAACACAAGTCCCCATAAAGGTCCATCATCGGTTAATGAACATATAGGGGGCTTCCACGTTACTGGTAACACAGAGGTTCTGGAAATATTTCAGGGCTTCCCTTCTAAAAAAAAAATCCAACAAAGTCTCCGCTGCAATATACAAATGCCCCCTCCCTTCTGAGCACCACAATATGCTTAAATCACAGACAGCATCCACATGTTTGGCATTATTGTAGTGAGGAGAGCATGCTTAAATGTAAGGAGTACAGGTTTCTAGAAGCAAAAGCTGGGCACAATATATGGGAACTACAATCTACTGGGCACAACAGGAACTTATTTCAATCTTTAATTCTGCAACATTCAATGTGTTTCTCAACATGGGTGTTTTCCAGAAACTAAATTGTCACTACACCCAGAGATTAATTCCCAGAGAAGTCTAATTTCCAAAATGTATCACTTGAAGGGATTTATTCTGTTCTGGCACTTAGAGGCTCAGGAAATGCAAGCAGAAAACTATTCTAGGAAAATCTGTGCTCCAAAAATCAAATGCGCTCCTTCTCTCACGGGCCCTTTGGTGCAGCCAAGCAGTACTGTACAGTCACATCTGAGGTATTGCCATATTCAGGACACATTGTGTAACATTTTATGAGGCATTTTTAACCTATTTCCTTTGTGAAAAATTTAAATTTGGGGTTAAAGCAACATTTTTGAGGTTAAAAATGTAGTTTTTATTTTCCCGGCTCAACGTTATAAAAATCTGTGAAGCACCTGGGGGTTCAACATGCTCAACAAATATCTAGATAAAGTCTTGAGGGTGTCTAGTTTTCAAAATTGGGTCACTTTTGGGGGAGTTCTACTGTTTGAGCAAAACAGGGCTCTCCAAACGCGACATGGTGTCCACTAATGATTCCAGCCAATTTTGAAGTCAAAGGCGTTCTTTCCCTTTTGAGCCCTGCCATGTGCCCAAACAGTTGATTTCCACCATTTATAGGGTATCAACTTACTCAGGAGAAATTTTGAATATATGGTGTATTTTTCCTGTTAACCTTGTGAAACAAAATAACAATTTTGTGGTAAAAATGTGATTTTTTTTATTTTCACAGCTCAACGTTATAAATTCTGTGAAACAACTGAAGGTTCAAAAAGTGCTCACCAAACATCTTGATAAATTCCTTGATGTGTCTAGTTTCCAAAATGGGGTCACTTGTGGGGAACCTGAACCTCAGGGGCTTTCCAAACGTGACATGGTGTACACGAATGATTTCAGCTGATTTTTGTGTTCAAAAATTCAAATGGCGCTCCTTCTATTCCGAGCCCTGTCAAGCACCCAAACAGTAGATTTCCACCACATGTGAGATAACAGTGTACTAAGGAGAAATTGCACAATAAATTTTTTTGTGCATTTTCTCGTGTTACCCTTTTGAAAATACAACATTTTATGACTAATATTTGTGGGAAAAAAATAAAATTAAATTTTTTTTCCTCCCATATTGCTTTATAATTTGCTATACTCATGCACAAACACTGGACCTACTTTCCCATGAGTAAGCTGTATTAACTACAGTGAAACGTGCGTTGGGGACATTTCTATGCCTGGCTGCTCCAGCTACTACTTCCAATTTCCTTCTTTACTGGTATGTGTTTATAGGTACATTGTCGCAGAAAAGCCCGGGGACACAACCTTATTTATGGGACTTCTAATCTCTTTGGTAGACTGGGAATTCCTTACTAGTACTGATAAGCACCTTAAATGGGGGGGGGGGGGCCTTTGTCTCCAAAACATTTTTTTTCTAGTTATTTAATACTTTAATGTTTGGTTATGTTTTACACCTTAACCCCTCATGCACTATAATTTATACTATTATTGCAGCTTGAGCATTTACATCTCCTTTGTCTATTTTCCCTCCTCACCCTTGTCACCATGTCATCCTGTTTTTATCAGATTATACTGTTCTGATAAAGATTTTGATATTTGTTGTACTATACACTCCCTGTCTTCCTTTTTATTTATATTAGTACATTTGTAGTGAATCCATTGTGGAGTTCTCGTAGACCTCTGACAAGAATTAAAGCATTAACCCCATAACAACTGCAATACGTTTTAAAATGGGGGAAGTTAAGGGGACTTCTACCTTAGTGTAGTTTGAAAACGGCTGTAAGATAAAAGTGTATAGCGCCCCCTAGGGTTGGAAAATCTCCTGGGTTTTAGCTACCGGAGGTAGCTGAGACCCTGGAGATCACAGTCACATTTTTTTCTGGTCACCAGTCACGTGACCTTTGTTATACACAGTATAATGGCAATGATGTAAAAGTAAACTATAGCACCAGTGAAACCTGATTTCTCTGCCATCTGACATGATTAAACATGTCAGATGGAAAAGAAATATCCTCCCTTGGTCCCCTTGATCTGCCAGTGTGGCCAAGTCTCCACTTGCCTCTCTCCTCCTCCTGATCTTCTACAATGAGTTGGGTTTCCGCCATAATCATCCTCCTCCTCTGATTTCTCTCCAATCTGACATGTCAGATGGGAGAGAAAAGTCATCCTCAGGTCCACCATGTCACCCTCTGTCACCCCCTGTCCTCCCCTGGTACTTCGGTGACATGAGTGTGGTGATTTCACTGACATTACTGTAGTTCACACTGCCGTGAGTGTGGCACGGAAAGTGGATTATGCCAGACTGGATTGGAATTTTTTTTTCCTTGTAATATTTTTTGATAACTTGATGAAAGAAGGAATGTGTTGGGGAGTGTTTCTTCAAATATTTTTTTTGTCGCCTTTTTTTATTACTGACTGGGTTAGTAATGTTAGGTATCTGATAGGTGCCTCAACATTGCTAGCCCCAGGAGGGCTTAATACCAGCTGACATTACAAAGTTGGCATCAACCCATTATTATTACACCGTTTGCCACTGCACTAGGGCAAAAGGATGAGCTTGGGTGAAGCGCCAGGATTAGCGCATCTAATGGATGCGCCACTTCTGGGGAGAATGTGAATGGCTATTTTTAGGCTGGGAAGGACCAAATAAACATGGGCCTCCCAATCCTGAGAATAGCAAACTGCAGTTGTCAGCTTCC
The DNA here is from genome assembly GCF_048569485.1 of Anomaloglossus baeobatrachus. Classification (NCBI taxonomy): domain Eukaryota; kingdom Metazoa; phylum Chordata; class Amphibia; order Anura; family Aromobatidae; genus Anomaloglossus; species Anomaloglossus baeobatrachus. Next base: position 283,883,730 of record NC_134358.1, read on the forward strand.
CCTTGGCTGGTGATCCAACTTGGGTGGGACCCTTCAGAGGTTTTTTTCTTTATAAATTATAAAAAACTGCATGAGTTCCCATCAAAATTGGATCACCAGCCAAGGTGAATCTGACAGCTGCAGTCTGCAGGCTGCAGCCATCTGCTTTACCCTAGCTGGCTGTCAAAAATAGGAGGGAACCCACAAGTATTTATTTATTTTTTGGCTAAATACAAGGCTAAACACCCTTTAGTGCCATATGAAAATCACTAAATGGTGAAAGATTAGAATAAGTTGGCATTGGAACATTATATATGTGTTTAACCTATTTATCTATTTACATATCTCATCTTTTTTGGCTGCATGCCCACAATAAGGGTTGCAGTGTTTTGTAAACAGAGTGTTTTTGCTGTGTCCAAAATGCTGTGTTGTACAGTTCAAGCACAGTGGATATGATTTATTGAAATTTCCTGTGCACTGTGATTCTTGTCTCTACAGTGTAAACTGACATGTTGTATGGCTTCCTGAGCCTCAGCATGTCAATTTATGCTGCAGAAATGCAAGTGTTCTCCTTGGGGAGAATAGAGCTAAAGTCCACAGCGGCCCAAACCCTGATCATTGGCACAGACTGCTGGGGTCTCCCGTGGACAACACTTACATTTCCACAGAAGGGCTGACACTGCATGCTATACTCATTGTCACCAGATCATGGGCACCAAGCCTAAAAGTGAGATATTTGGTGGTACAGCAACATTTTTCTGAAAAAAAGAAAAATTTCAATTTAAGACCTATTGTTATCAAATTTTGTGAAGCAAAATAGTTCAAAATGCTTACTATACCCCTGAATAAAATTCTTGAGGGGTCTAGTAGTTTCTAAAATAAGGTAACTTGAAGGAGGTTTGTGCTGTGTACCTTAGGGGCCCTGCAAAAGTGACATGGTGCCCACAATTTATTTCAACTTTTCCAAAATTCAAATGGTGTTTCTTCTACTTTGAGCCCCCTCATTTGTCCAAACAGAGGTTTCTGATAGCATGATAATATGATAAGATTGTGCTCATAAGAAATTGGGTAACAGACTATGGTGTTCACTTTTTGGTGTTGACTCTTGAAAAAGTGAGACATTTTGTGCTAAAGCAACATTTTTCTAAAAAAAAAAAAAGAAAACTTTCAATATGACGATCTAATGTTATCAGATACTGTGAAGTACCTCTGGGTTCAAAATGCTCAGTATACCTCTGAATAAAATCCCAGAGGGATCTAGTTTCCAGAATGTGGTCACTTGAGGGGGGTTTCAGCTATTAGGTATCCTAGGGACCCTGCAAATGTGACATGGTGCCCGCAATTTATTTCAGTTTTTGAAAAATGCAAATATTGCTCCTTCAGTTCTGAGCATTCCTATTTGTCCAAACAGAAGTTTCTGACCCCATGTGGGGTATACCTGTGCTCATAAGAAATTGAGTAACAAACAGTGGAGTCCAATTTCTTGTTTTGCCTTTTAAAAAAGTGATAAATTTAGTGCTAAAGCAAGATTTTTGTGATAAAAATGAACATTTTCAATATGACAACCTAATGTTATCAAATTCTGTGACGTAAGTGTTCGTTAAAAAGGCCCACTAACCCCTGAATAAAATCCTTGATGAGTCTAGTTTCCAGGCAGCCATCACTTAAGCTGGATTTTTACTGTTTAAGTACCTTGGGGGCCCTGCAACTGCAAAATTTCAGCCAATTTTGTGTTTCAAAATGCTCCTCTATTCTGAGCCCTCCCGTTTGTCCAAACAGAGGTTTATGACCACTTGGGGAGTATCAGTGCACTCAGAAGAACGTGGGTAACAAACATTGGGGTCCGTTTTGTCATGTTATCGATTGTAAAAGTGAATAAATTTAAGATAAATCAACATTTTAAGATAAAATGAAAATGTTTTATTTGTTCATTTCATTTTGCATTTAATCCCGTAAAGCATCTGAAGGGTTAATAACCTTGTTGATTATGATTTTGAGCAATTTGAGGAGTGCAGTTTTTAAGATGGTGTTACTTTGGCCATTTTATGTCAACTAGGCCTCTTAAAGTCACTTTATAAGTGATGCTTTCCATAAAAAAAATAGTTTTGTATATTTTGTTGGAAAAATGAGAAATTGCTGATAAACCTCGAACCCCTCTAACCTCCTTACAAAAAAATGATGTTTCAAAAATTGTGCTGATATAAAGTATACATGTGGAAAATGTTATTTATCACCTATTTTATGTGACATATCTTTCTAGTTTAAGGACATAGCAATTCAAATTTTGAAAACTACAAAAGTTTTAACATTTTAGACAAATTTCTGATTTTTTCACAAATAAATACAAAAGATATACAAAATTTACCATTGTTATGAATTACAATATATCATGAAAAAACATTCTCAGTATCATTGAGATCTGTTGAAGTGTTCCAGAGTTATAACGTCATATACTGACACTGTTCAGAATTGTAAAATGTGGCCCCGGCATTAAGGACAAAATTGGCTATGGCTCTAAGGGATTAAATTATTAGTGCACTGTCAGGGCTAATTGAAATATATATGAGGGGCTGCAGAAGAATCTTTGACTTTGTGATCTTTTTTTTTCTATGGTAACAAATATTACATCACATGAAAGGCTTATGTGTCTAATATATGTTTTCAAAATTCAGTTTTTTACTTATGGTAACAGTGTTCTTCACATGCGGAAAAACAAAATGGCCGAGTCTAATGCCCTATTCACAGCAGCTGAGAGCAGAGGAGGCATAAAATGCTTACTTCTGCAAGGATATTCCGAGAAGGATATTCATGGTGATATGTCGCACACATTGAGGGATCAATGCCATTCATTTCCACAGTTAAGAACTGGGTTGCCAAATTTAAAACGGACCATTTCAGCACCAATGATGAGGAACATCCTGAATGACCGAGAGTGGTTGTTGTTCTAGAGATTGTCGATGCTGTGCACAATCTCATACTGGAGAATCGACAAATTTCAGCTAAAGCAAGAGCAAACATCATGGGAATTTCCTGTGAACGTGTTTGTGTCATTATCCATGAACATTTGGATATAATGAAGCTATCTTCAAAGTGGGTCTGCAATTGTTTGACAACAAATCAGAGAAGAATGCGAGTAAAAACTTACTGGTCCATTAGTCAGCGTTTCTGGACTGATAAGAACTTGCTGGATCGACTGGTCACTATGCATGTGACTTGGATTTATTTTTATAACCCTGAAAACAAGAAGCAGTCAAAAGAGTGGAGGCACAGTGCTTCTCCTTGTCCAAAGAAGTTCAGGGTGCAAAAATCAGCCACTAAAGTGAAGGTGTCTGTTTTCTAAGATAAGGCTAGCATGCGGCTAGTGGACTACCTTCAAAAGGGTTCCACCATCAATGCAAGGTATTACATATTACATTGAACTTTTGGACCAATTGAAGGCAGCTCTGTAGGCCAAAAGGCGTGGCAAGCTGTCCAAAGGAAACTTGCTTCTTCAAGACAATGTCTCCACTCATATTGCACAAGAAACAACAGCAAAACTGGCAGAGCTGGGCTTCCAGCTGGTTGACCACCCACCTTATTCACCAGAACTAGCTCCATATGAATATCATCTGTTTCCAAACCTGAAGAAACAGCTCAAGGGTAAAAAAAAAATCACACCATTTCGGATGCCATGGCTGGTACGGATGCCTGGTTTGAGGCACAAGGGAAATCCTTCTTTTTGGTAGGCTTACAGAACTTGGAATACCGATGAAAGAAGTGTGTTGACTTCAGTGGAGAGTATGTGCAATAAATGTAAAGTTTCATCAGCCTATGTTGTTTTTTTCTGGGTAAAGCCAAAGACTTATCAGTAGCCCCTCGTATCATACTTAATTTTATCCTTTTGATGTAATACATTACAGATTAACTAATTCTTTAATTGACTATAGCTTTGATTTGAATATTTATATAATAAAATGTAATTTTCTTTAACTTGAACATGGCAAGGAATATTTTTTGAGTAGGGCTGAGTGGATCCGGACTGTAAAAGTCCAGATCCGCGCAGTTTCAAAGATGTCCCTGGGTGCCGGACCCGGACGTGGAATTCCGGGTGCATGATCCAGATCTGGAACTGGAGAAATTAATTGAAAAATAAAGAAAACAAGAGTTAAGTGAGAGTTTCATACTTACGGAAAATCGGTGACATGGCGGCAAACTGCTTCCAGGTTGCGCATTAATTTCCTGTACTGCGCAGCTTTCCATGCTTTCTCTGCCCACCTGCCATCCTGTCATCTGTGATTGGTTGAAGTCAGACGCGCCCCCAGCCTGTGACAGCGTCTGCCTGCAATCATTGCTGATCGTGGCTCAGTCATAGGCTACACTCACAGCTAGGGGTCGTTCTCTATGGCTGCTAGCTGTAAGATTTAGCAGAGCTGAATGCATTGCTGTGGAACCTCTTGTGGATTACACCGGAACATGCAGGGTGTTGAGGGTTAATAAAGTGGTGAAGGAGGGAGCGTTTTTTTATTTTATTCCAAATAAAGTATTTTTTCTCAGTGTTTGTGCTTATTTACTTTCATGTACAGGTTAATGATGCAGGCATCTCATAGACGCCTGTACCATCATGAACCTAGGGTTTAGTAGAAACTGTGCACTGTTATTAACCTCTCATTGCCCTGATTGCCATCGCACCAGGGCAATTCAGGAAAAGCCGGTAAAGCACCGAGATTGTCACATCTAATGGATGCAGCAATACCGGGTGGATGTGGGCTGAGAATACCAGCCCCCAGCTGGCTTTATCTTGGAAGAGGATGAAAATTAGGTTAGACCACACTTAATTTTTTTTAAAGTATTTATTTGAATAAAAAAAATGTGCATGCGGTTTCTCTTAGGCCAGAGTCATACTTGCGAGGGACTCGCACGAGTCTGACATTGCAACACTGGCACAGCCGCACACACTAGGTACATGCACGCTCATGCTCAGAAAGTGCCCAGCCGTGCCGGGTGATGTCATACCAGACTTGTACGAGTCTGACATTGCGTCACTGGCACAGCCACACACCCTGACAGCAGCGTGCATGTGTTTCTGTCTACATGCACACCCACCATAGTGATCCGCAGACACTTGCACTGCTTTCCCTGCTCACTGACCAGCCTGGTGCCTGTGATTGGTTGCAGTCAGCTGACATGCGGCCACTCAGGGTGGGGGCACGTCTAGCTGCAACCAATTACATGCGTTGGTGGGCGGCAAAACAGTGAATATTGAATTCTTGGCTCCAGAAGGGCTAAAGCGTGATCCGGAATGAATTTGCCGCCATGACACAGCCTGGGTGACTATACAGTGCGCGCTCTTACCCCCCTCTCTCTTCCACCCATGTTTTTAATCTTAAGATTCTGGTCCCCATTGATTTTTATGAGCACCGGATTCCGGAGTGGATAGGGCTTTTTTTTAATTAAGCAGTAATCTGCCGGTCCCGATTTTTTTCTGATCCAATCAGCTCTATTCTTGAGGTTCTTCTTGTTTATTTATTTTTGTTGCTTCCCATAGAGCTAATATTTCCTACTAGGCTAAATGGAAAGATTGTGAGACTTCTATCAATCAGTGTCTCCAAAGTAATTCACAATATATGTTACCTATGAAAAGGAGGGAATTTTGTACTTACCGTAAATTCCTTTTCTTCTAGCTCTTATTGGGAGACCCAGACAATTGGGGTGTATAGCTACTGCCTCCGGAGGTCACACAAAGTATTACACTAAAAAGTGTAAGGCCCCTCCCCTTCTGGCTATACACCCCCCGTGGGATCACGGGCTTACTCAGTTTTAGTGCCAAAGCAAGAAGGAGGAAAGCCAATAACTGGTTTAAACAAATTCACTCCGAATAACATCGGAGAACTGCAAACCGTTCAACATGAATAACATGTGTACCCGCAACAAACCAAGAATCCCGAAGGACAACAGGGCGGGTGCTGGGTCTCCCAATAAGAGCTAGAAGAAAAGGAATTTACGGTAAGTACAAAATTCCCTTCTTCTTCAGCGCTCTATTGGGAGACCCAGACAATTGGGACGTTCAAAAGCTGTCCCTGGGTGGGTAAATAAATACCTCTTGATAGGGCTGCAAGACAGCGCTCCCCTACGGGGAGGCCCCTGCCGCCTGCAGTACTCTTCTACCTAGGCCGGCATCCGCCGAAGCATAGGTATGCACCTGATAATGTTTGGTGAAAATGTGCAGACTCGACCAGGTAGCTGCCTGGCACACCTGTTGAGCCGTAGCCTGGTGGCGTAATGCCCAGGACACACCCACGGCTCTGGTTGAATGGGCCTTCAGCCCTGATGGAACCGGAAGCTCAGCAGAACGGTAGGCTTCAAGAATTGGTTCTTTGAGCCATCGAGCCATGTTGGCTTTAGAAGCCTGCAATCCCTTGCGCGTACCAGCGACAAGGACAAACAGTGCATCAGATCGGCGCATAGGCGCCGTGCGGGAAAAGTAGATCCTGAGTCCTCTGACCAGATCTAACAAATGTAAACCCGTTTCAAACCGGTGAGTCGGATGAGGACAAAATGAAGGTAATGATATATCCTGATTAAGCTGAAACGCGGATACTACCTTAGGGAGAAACTCCTGAATGGAGCGCAACACTACCTAGTCCTGGTGAAACACCAGGAAGGGAGCCTGATATGACAGAGCTGCCAGCTCATACACTCGCCGAAGAAACGTGATCGCCCTAGAAAAGCCACTTTCTGTGACAGGCGAGAAAGGGGAAACTCCCATCAGAGGCTCGAAAGGCGGCTTCTGGAGAGCAACGAGTACCTCGTTCAGATCCCATGGATCTAACGGCCGCTCGTACGGGGGCACAATATGACACTCCCTGTAGCAACGTGCGCACCTTAGGAAGACGTGCTAGACGCTTCTGAAACAACACGGATAGTGCCGAGACTTGCCCTTAAAGGGAGCCGAGCGACCAACCGTTTTCCCGACCAGAGTGCAGGAGGGCAGGCAAAGTAGGCAAAGCCGATGGCCAGGGATACACTCCCTGAGCAAAACACCAAGATAAGAATATCTTCCACGAGTTGTGGAATATCTTGGCAAACCGCGGCTGGCGAGCCCGTCTCATTGTGACCCTGACGTAATGCTCACAGTCGACTGACGGTGAGATGCCACAGATCTCGGTACCACAACCTCCTCGGCCAGTCTGGGGCGACGAGAATAGTGCGGCAGCAATCGGAAGCTGGAACTGCGACCAATCTTGAGCCAAGGCGCCTGTCGCCAGAGCTCCCGCCATGAAAATCGAGACCTTGTAGTTGCCGAGACGCCATGATGTCGACGTCCGTCCTCATCCCGCGGCTACCGATTTCTTGAAGCCAAACGGGAGCAGGTCCCATTCCCCTGCGTCCACGTCCTCGCGACTGAGGAAGACTTGCTTCCTAGTGTTGTACGTCCGGAATGTGTACGCCACCGCTGTGGATAGTCCGACTGAATTCGGTTCTGATTGCATTCCAGCCACTGCAGGAAAGCTTGCAGTGCAAGATACACTGCCCAGAGCTCTAGACCACTGAGTTGAAGAGTGGACTCCTCTGAAGACGGTCTTTGACCGTCTGTGAAAGGGGGACGTTACTGTGTAGGAACATCGACTTCCTTCCCCTTAGCGAAGAATCTTCTAATGATGCGGACGCAGATGAAACTGCGTGAAAAGGCTCGCCTCTGGATGAGGCGCCTCCTTGAAGGAGAGACTGCACCCTCGTCTGTAGTGAACGCTGTTTGTCCAGCGGAATTCACTATCACTGAGAGAGTGTGAAAACTCTATGCCAAGATATGCCAGCGATTGGGTTCAACTTAGAAGAAGTCAAAGACCTCCCCGAAACTCTGGGAAGGGTCCAGCGCCATGTTCAGGTTGTGTTGGCATGCTTCTAAAAGAGAGTGCCTTGACAAGTAGATTGTCCAAGAAAGGGATCACAGAGTGACCGTAAGAGCGCGGGACTGCTCCCACTGCTGCCATGAACTTGGTGAAAAACCCGTGGGGCTGTCGCCAGCCGAAGGGTAGGGCTACAAAACGAACTATGCCCGTAGCCAACGCCGGTGCCTTGGAGCAATCGGCACGTGGAGATAAGCATCCTAATGTCTATGGATGTTAGGAAAAACTCTTTGAGACAGTGAGGCAATGACGGAGCGGAGTGATTCCCTCCGGAACCGCCTGGTTGTCACGTGCTTGTTAAGCAGTTTAAATTCCAGAACGGGACGGAAGGAGCCGTCCTATCTTGGCACCACGACCAGGTCGAAGCAAAAGGCGTAACTGGTTCCTGAAGAGGAACAGGGATTACCACTCGTCCTGCCTGCAGAAGAGCCTCGGCTCGGTCGGAGAGGTAGTTTGAGACAAACTGACTCTCTCTCACCGGCCTTTGACCTGTGGTAGGTAAATGTCGCTAAAGCGGGGGAGTCTGCTCCCCGCGGTTGCGGAGTGAGAAGGCTGAAAATTATGAGAAAAAAACGCTTTGGTAGCGATTCCTCCGGCTGCCTTCCCCGGGCGTACTTGAGCCTGCTAGGAATCTATGCCCTTCTGGGCCTTTTGAGTCGTTTTGGACAGTTGAATGAATTCATTCAACCCTTACCAACAGACTATCACTAGATAAAGGCAACCTGGTTAAGCACTTTGTTGGAAGAAGCATCTGATCCAATCTGTTAACCACTAGGCTCTGCGTAAAAAATACGGAGATGGCCGATGCCACCGCCGTCCGGCTCGTAGAGTCTCGGACAGCCTTAACAGCATGGTTCGCCATGCGGCGATTGCGAGATTACAGACGCTGCTGAGACCGAGATGTACCGGTGACAGCGTCCCTCTGCGCAACACTATCTGAAATAGCTTGGAGTGCCTTCACGGCTGCGACTGCCGGAGCAACCGACCTGCCGATAGCTTCATAGACAGATTGCGGCCAGAACCTATCTATCTGTCAATGGCATTTTGACGTGAAGCCCCATCCACCACTACAACTATAGATCCAGCTGCAAGCCTGGAGATCGGGAGATCCACATTTGGACCTGGGCTAGCGCTTGTCCAATCAGGGAGGAGAGTGTCTCATTAATACGGTCGGAGAACGCTTATCGTGAAAAGCGTTGCGTTTCTGGACTGCATCTCTAGGATCAGAGGGCCAGACGAGTACGCAATTGCTTGCGATATTAGAAAAGAGATCTCCCCTGCTGTGAAGCTGACTCTTTCACTGATGGAGTCGAGGGCTATTCCCAGCGAGCCTGCTTAGGCCCTCTTGAACTGACGTCCGTGTCGGAGCCTGCCCCCTGGGACGCGTGAAAACCACCCTGGAGCCTTGAGCTGCTCCTCAAATCATGGTGGCCAGGGGCATTGCAACTATATTGCCCAAGGTCTGCGTGGGCTGCCAGACTGTAAGATGTCAGCCATAGTCACAGCCAATATAACAGCGGAAAGAAACTGCAATTTCGTCCCTGTCTCTGGACAGGAAGCACAGGTGGTTCTTTTAACCACATATAGCCGAAAACCCCGGTCAAGCAATTGCCCGCACTGGGGTCCTAGACTCGTATTACATGCAGTACAAGCAACATATAAAGTCCTCATTGGCCTTTTCTTTTTCTGCTGTTGTTGTCTAGCTATCTAAGTGCATAGCCTAGGATAGCGACCGTACAGTAAATAATCATACAAGCATGAAGTACAAATAAACACTTCAGCTCATGTAGTACACGCAGCATTGAAAACTTGTGGCTTGGCACATTAGCTCTTCTGCTGCTGTTGTCTATTTATCCAGGAGCTTGAGACAAGGATAGCGACATACAGTGAATGTATAGCATTCAAGCACGAAGTACAAGTAAACACTTCAGCACCTGTGGTACCCGCAGCATTGAAAACTTGTGGCTTGGCACATTAGCTCTTCTGCTGCTATTGTCTATATATCTAGGAGTATGAGACAAGGATAGCGACATACAGTGAATGTATAGCATACAAGCCTGAAGTACAAGTAAACACTTCAGCACATGTAGTACACGCAGCATTGAAACTTGTGGCTTAGCACATTAGGCCTTCTGCTGCTATTGTCTATATATCTAGGAGTATGAGACAAGGATAGCGACATACAGTGAATGTATCGCATACAAACATGACAGTAAACACTGCCAGCACATGCAAATGCAGCAGCCTTGCAAGCTGGTGCCTTGGCACCACTGCTCTACTGCTGCTGTTGTCTAGTTAACTAGGAGCATGAGGCAAGGATAGCGACATACAGGAAATGTATAGCAGACAAGCATGTCAGAAAAACACTGCAGTACAAGCAAATCAAGCAGCATTGAGAGCCTGTGCCTTGGCAGCCTTGCCTTACTGCTGCTATTGTCTGTTTAACTAGGTGCATTAGCCAAGAAAAACGACATATAGTGCATGTATAGCATGACAATAAACCCAATTGCAGCACCTGCAAACGAAGTGGCAATGAAAGCTTGTGCCTTGGCACTTTGCTGTTGCCAAATCTGCCAACAAACACTGCAGACTAATCATTGAACACTTGTCTAGCCATCTAGGAGAGTATGCCCAGAATAGCGACAGTACAGTGCTGCATCGCATATCCGCACACAGTTCAAAAGCCCACTTCAGTATTAGTGGGACCAGTACTGCCTATCGCCCGCCCAGCGCGAGTATGAGGTCGCTCAAAAACCTGTGCCTGGTTCCGTTCTCCCAGAGTGGAAACCATAATGGCTGCCGGCTTCTCTTCCACGTCCTGTGCAGAGGGGCGGGCCGTGGGCGAGCCCCAGCCAAGAGCGGGAACCCGGCATCTCACTGTGTTCAGTGAGAGGGGGCTGGAGAATGCAAAGCAGACTCCAGCTCCCTGCGCTGAGATCTGTACAGCGTCCCGCCCCTCCTCTGACTGGCAGGGCTGGGGGCGGGAACGAAGCGGTGCCAGGCCTCAGAAGCCGGGGACTAAAGTTACAGGCGCCCCCGCCGTAAAAGCGCGGTCGGCGCCAAGTCCCCGGCGCACTACAAGTCACATCAGCGCCGCCGCCGTATGAGCGGTCGGCGCAAGTTCCTAAACATGACCCGTCGCTCAGCCATGGCTGCAGCAACATAAGCCCATCACTAATGTCCCCGGCGCACTATAACGCCCAGCAAGCCCGGAGCGTGCTGTGCTTGCCGGAGACACCGAGTACCTGACCGATGCAGGGCCTTGTCCCTGATAGTACTCGTGCTCCACATCCATCAGGTTCTTCTGGGTCTGTGGATGGAGCCCGGCCTCAGGGCTTGGAGGCCGACAGATCCCACTTCCACAGGGCCCTCCAAGGGGATGTGGAAGGAAAACAGCATGTGGGGCTCCGGCCTCTGTACCAGCAATAGGTACCTCAACCTTGCAACACCATCTGGTGAGAAGGGAGCATGCTGGGGACACTATATGTGTCCTCTTTTCTTCCATCCGAGATAGTCAGCAGCTACTGCTGACTATACAATGTGGAGCTATGCGTGGATGTATGACCTCCTTCGCACACAAAGCTAAAACTGAGTAAGCCCGTGATCCCACGGGGGGTGTATAGCCAGAAGGGGAGGGGCCTTACACTTTTTAGTGTAATACTTTGTGTGACCTCCGGAGGCAGTAGCTATACACCCCAATTGTCTGGGTCTCCCAATAGAGCGCTGAAGAAATTGAAAATTAATAAGCATGTGAGTTGAATCCTGGTACCAAGAGCAAGCCCACAGAAACCTGGAAAAATATTAAAACTCCATGCAGCTATTGTTATTAGATTCAAACCCAAGTTTTTAGGAAAAAACAGTTAACCACTAAGTCATCATGCCACTTATTTCTTCATTTTCCTTTATAATGATGAGTGATTTATCTATCATATTTTTTTGCAGAATTGCCCCAGAATTACCTTATTTAATATAGGAAAAACCATGGAAAAAGGAAAATTCAGCATCTTAGTTACTAAGGGTTTGCTCACATCTGTATATAAAATCACTCAGATTCTCAGCCAGGAAAGTTGTCGAGAGTCATGCATATGCATTCTGTCTGTCATGCGGGTGCGATGTTAGTGAGCAATTTTTTTTCTTACTGAGTATCCTTATGACATGTCATAAGATTACTGAGCATCCTTATAACATGTGTATCACAAGTGTCTGCCATCCATATGCAATAAGTTGTTAACATACTGTATTTTTTTTATATACTACAATATTATGTACACTAAAGCTATTTGTCATGAATAAGAATGAATAGCACAGGACACAGTGACGTTGCCCGTAATAGACTACAGTCTCACAAAACTTAATTCATATGTAAAGCACCTAAGTAAGATTTAAACTATACCTTTTATTAATTCTATTAAAAGATTGTTCATTAACATATTGGGATACCTACAGCTCCATTTGTTGTTATTATTTAACAGGGTCGAGCTAAGGAGATCTATAGGTTTATATGTCCCCGTGCCTTGTGAGCTTTTAATTTATACCAGTCCTATGTTTTCAAGCCTTCCAGTGTCTATTTCTGCCCTGATGATCTGAAAAAGTGAAACGCGTCGGGAAACACTTGTCTTAAGAAGAGGAATCAGCAGTCACAAGTAGGAATTGCTGTGGACTGCCCTTCTCAGGGCAGGAGTTGTTTTGGTTAAGTGAGGGCCAGTTGAGACCCGTGTCTGGACACTGACCATATTCATGCCTGTCATAGCTGATTATCAAAAGTCTATCTACCACCGGATAGATGCAGTGATCTAGTGAGACTTGTTCATGTCTGTCTTACACTTATATGATTACATGTTGGACACAAGATGTCTTGATTATATTCTGTTGGTTGCTTACATGTTATGAGTGCTTCGAAAAAGCATATTGGTATAGCCTTTTTATACAAAGCTCCCATTTTCTGACTAATAGGTGATTGTTAAAGGGTCTAGGAGACTTTCTTTGGCCTAGTGGATCACATAGATTCATGCACTACAGCGTGAATGGTCTCATTTTTTATTTTAGTTGTGGGATATCACATAAATCTTTTTACATAATTGATAAAAGGTATATAATTTAAATCTCAATTAGGTGCTTTACATTTGTGATGAATAAGAAAGTAATCTGGGCCCTGGTTAAATGTGAATCTGGGCCCTGGTTAAATGCGAGTTTTGCAGTGATAGAAAAGAAAACACATTTCTGAACAGTGTCTATAAACATGTATAGAGTAGAAAGATCTTCTGCAGATATATAGTCTTGCAACCTCACTACATATTGTAAACTTGCACCCTTTCGTGCCTTTTATGTGGCACTAAACGGTGTTTAGATTTATTTAACCTAATAAAAAATATATATTTTAAAAAAATGACATGGGACACCCCTTATTTACCTAGCAAAGGTAAAACAGACAGTTGTGGGCCGATATTATTAAGCTGAGAAGGTCCATGGTTATTGGACCCTTCCCAACCTTAAAATACCTGCCCGTGAAGTGGTGCATCACATGAGATGTGCCAATTCTAGTGCTCCACCTTGGCTCTTCCCGATTGCCATGATGTAATCTGGGTAGTGGTAGTTGGAGTTCATGTCAGCATTTTTTGATGTCTGCCTTTTTGATAAATTTGAGTAAATTGAATCCCAAAATTATAATTTTTGGCAGAAAATTTTCAAGAAATTTCATAGTAAAATTAATTCAGGTAGAACTGGTTTGTACCTCTCAACTAAGCAATTTCTTTGGAATAAGCAGCAATTACTTCCAAATTCAATAATTTTAACTTCACTAGATTTAAATATTTAACCAATAAGTCTAAAACCATATTAAAGGGACTCTGTAAGTACAGAATGACTGTCAAAAACCAAGTACAGGTGCTCGTGCATCATGGTCGGGGTGAATCTTTTAAATACATATCCCCACCTGCTTGTTATCCTACTATTCCCAGTGCCTCTTCTTTGATTGACAGCTCTTGCTTCAGAGGGCCAGAGAAGATTAGTCCTGCCATGAAGCACTAAACACCTATACTTGGTTTGAACAGTTTTTCTCTGCTGACATTTCTTTTAAACAAGTAAATATGGCTAGATCAAAGGAAGTGAAATGTCCTCTCTAAAACACGTCTAACATATCACATAAGTATTGATCAGTGACTATAGAAATGTATAAATTCTAGCTTAATGGAAAAAGTAATGCATTATCCAAATAAAGTAGTATATTTTTAACACTAATTAAATAATGTCTGTACATACATCCAAACTATGTAATGTTTTTAGTTTGAAATAGAACTATTCAATATATACAAACTACTATGAATCTTGCAGAAGAAAAAACCTACATTTTCATGAGAAAAATAATAGCAAAAAGGAAGATTGTGCACAAATTATAAAAGGCACAATTAATAATACTTACAATTTAAAAAAAACTTATTTACCCTAAAGGCACAATGATATCTCATATTACTAATTTATAGAAAAGGGGGAGGGCACCACCTAACAGATCTTAGTGATCCATAAATAGAAAAAAACAGGGATCACCTTAACACACCCAAGTTTAACCATGAAGCTAAAGAGAAAAGACAGTGTGCAAAATACTAGGGATACACCTGTATAACAGTGCAAAAAGGTCTTTATTTATAAGGCATTATGTGGATACAAACATATTAAAACCACTTAAAAAGGCATATGAAGCCTATATAAACCATGTTTATCCCCTGTAAAGGACAAAACATCCCCCTGGCACAATAAAGAGGTCACAAGGTTAGCCCAGTAGGGCTGCAGCTAATACAAAGGAGATCCTAGTAGTACAACATTATAGTTGAAATAAATAGGTTGGATTAAACAGCAAATGCATTTACACAAGGTAGAACAACCACCAAATAACATAGATCATAATATCAATACAAGGTCTCAGCATAGGTAAGAGCCAAGATAATACAAAGTTGATATAAACATGTTAGATTAAACAGTAAATGCATTTACACAGGGTAGAACAACCACCAGATAACATAGATCATAGTATCAATACAAGATATCAGCATAAGTAGCAGCTAAGATAAAACAAAGGACCCTAGGATCACCAATTTACCAGCCCATACCGGAAACACCATGTAACAAGTTCAAGTAATAGCCAGGGTGGGGCAGGAGACTGTAAACTATATGTTGGGGGGGTCCATATTCCATCAATTGGGACGTTTCCCTGGTGATCCCACTATATACATATAATATCTAATATATATAATATAATTAATTCCTTTTTTGAATTACATGGGCCCAGATATGAGAGATTTATAAATGGGAAGGATTTAGATACTATTCAAAACTATCTGTATTCCTTGCTCTGGGTATTTTGTGGTTGATTTACCCTTCACCTATCTGATATTCTGAAAGGGGGACCTACTTATTATGTATTTCTGATATAAAATATCTCTTTCTCTAAAAAACGGCACTTCTGAGCATTTCTGTCTCCATACATGGCGGCCGCCATGTTTTCGGAGTCCCGCGCATGCGCGGTGCCCGAAAACACTCAGTAACTCCTTTCCTCTCCATGATTGGACGCTAGCGTGCGTGTGACTTCCGGGACGCCGGGCACACGCTGAACGCGGCGTTCTCAGCTATCAGGTGAGCTTTCAAACAGCTGTCACGATAATTTGTTGGGTTATTTAAACCCCAGCTTTTTATGAGGGCACATCCTACCCCTGACGAAGCTGTCCTAGGTGACAGCGATACACGTGGGGACTCTCCTGCCTCACCCTGGCTATTACTTGAACTTGTTACATGGTGTTTCCTGTATGGGCTGGTAAATTGGTGATCCTAGGGTCCTTTGTTTTATCTTAGATGCTACTTATGCTGATATCTTGTATTGATACTATGATCTATGTTATCTGGTGGTTGGTCTACCCTGTGTAAATGCATTTACTGTTTAATCTAACATGTTTATATCAACTTTGTATTATCTTGGCTCTTACCTATGCTGAGACCTTGTATTGATATTATGATCTATGTTATTTGGAGGTTGTTCTTCCTTGTGTAAATGCATTTGCTGTTTAATCCAACCTATTTATATCAACTATAATGTTGTACTACTAGGATCTCCTTTGTATTAGCTGCAGCCCTACTGAGCTAACCTTGTGACCTCTTTATTGTGCCAGGGGGATGTTTTGTCCTTTACAGGGGATAAACATGGTTTATATAGGCTTCATATGCCTTTTTAAGTGGTTTTAATATGTTTGTGTCCACATAATGCCTTATAAATAAAGACCTTTTTGCACTGTTATACAGGTGTATCCATAGTATTTTGCACCCCGTCTTTTCTCTTTAGCTTCATATTACTAATTTCTGATTACCTATTACAATATACACCTGTCAGGATGTGAATTCTCCGAGCGACAGGTCATGGTGAGTAGACCTACCAAAGGTCATGGTGCAATCGAAAAGGTCTTGACAGACAGTGTAAAGAAAAGCAAAGAAAGGAGAATTTACAGGATGGCAGACAGAAAAATGCGATGTGCAGCAGAAAACCAGAGTAGACAGAAATCTCTAGAAAATCTGTGGAGTGAAAAGACATCATAGTGTCTGAACAAGATAGAGAAGAAAAGAAAAAGAACAACATTAATCAGAGAAGATGTTACCTATAAGGTTCCTACCATAGATGTAAATGTTTATTTGTGATACTGACAATGTTTCATCAGTGCTGTTGTCTGATGATTGCTAATAGCAACAATAACTATCAATATGTACTTATTATTGTTAAAGGGCATCCTGGTAGATAGGAGACTGACCTGACATTGCAATTTATTACTGTGCTAAGCTTGGTAATGTTCTGTTGAAGTATTTATGTTGTGATGATGGTTCTGGTGATGTAATGCTCTACTGTTCATTGTTCTGGTGGTGTATTTCTGTACTGTTGGTGGTTCTGGTAATGTTTGAAATTGCTGAATTTAGTTCTGGTGATATTTTCTGGTACTAATGATGTTCTGGTGATGTGTTTTTGTGGTTTTATTGCTGTTCTGCTGAATTGATGGATGTTCTGGTGATGTATTCTTGTACTGATAATGGTTGTAATGCTGTATTCATGTACTAATAGTACTTCTGGTAATGCATTTTTCTGGTATTGGTTATGAGCCCGTACACATGTAGCAATCCATAACTTGTCAAACAATGGGATGCATGGCTATATTAATAAGTATGATGCTTTCTGCTAAGATAAAGGTTAGTACATAGGTATTTATGTTAGGAGCATTAATTATAAAAGTAAGCACTGTAGCTTGCCAAATCATAACAACATGTAGTATATTTATCTTCAAGATTCAGGTCCACTTGCCAGTTTTTGTGGTCATCACCTGACCACTCATATGTGAACTACATACTTACTTTCATGTGGAAACTAAATTCTCTTTATGCTTCTCTCAAAGAATCAAGGACTGTAGTATTTCACTAAACATTGAGATAATTAGGAAGATCATCTAGTCAGCATGTGACTATAAGTATGACAACTAATAAAACCATTTAAGCTGTATAGAAGTGGAAACCTTAAATTTAATTTTTGCCCCAAGAGCAGGAACACCTAGTTTTTCCACTGAGAAAGGTGCATGAAATTTCCAATTCGTCCAATATGAGACTTGAAATTTTACCCCAATCATTTTGACCACACGATAGGACCTATATAAAGGGCAGTCTTTACAAGGTTCCATGTTATATATAGAGATGAGCCACCCCCCTAGAGTTCGAGTTCGGTTCGTTGAACGGAGGACAAGTTCGTCGAACGTTCGACGAACCAATTCGAACCCAATTGAAAACAATGGCAAGCAAACACAAACACATACAAACACATAGAAAACACCTTCTAAGGTGTCCAAAAGGTGACAAAAAACTCACAAGACACCACAAACACATGGAAAAGTGACAAGGACATATACGCATGTGAAAACAAAAGAGCTGGACGAGTAAAAAGAGTAGGAGACACAGATATAGGCATGTCATGCCCTTCTAAAATCATGTAAAACACAGCAATGGGACTCCAAGCAGAGTCTCCCTTTTTTTTCTAAAAATTGGGCCACACACACCAATTCAGTGGCATCACTTGTGCCCCAGTTGCAAACTTGACATGTTGATTTGCATCAAACACATTCAAAAATACGCCAACCTTAACTGTCCCTAGGATGACACCGAGGTAGCAAAGTCCTTGCTGAACCATGACTTTTTCATCTTGGATCATTTTTAAAAACACAACAAGGGGACTCCAAGCAGAGTCTCCCTTTTTTCCAAAAATTGGGCCACACACACCACTTCAGTGGCATCACTTGTGCCCCAGTTGCAAACTTGACATGTTTATTTGCATCAAGCACAATCAAAATTACGCCAGCCTTTACTCTCCCCAGGATGACACCGGGCTAGCAAAGTCCTTGCTGATCGATGACTTGTTCATCTTGATGAACGTTAGTCTGTCCACATTGTCACTGGACAGACGCGTGCGCTTATCTGTCAGCACACATCCAGCAGCACTAAAGACACATTCTGAGACAATGCTGGCTGCGGGACACGACAAGATCTCCAAGGCGTAAGTGATGAGCTCAGGCCATTTTTCAAGATTGGAAGCCCAAAATGAGCAAGGCTCCAGTTGCACAGTCATAGCATCGATTTTCATTTGGAGATAGTCAACAGCTGGAGAGGATGATACTGGAGTATGTGTCACACTTTTTGTCTCTTGTGGCCTTGCATTGGATGGTCTAAAAAAATTATGAAACGATTCCATAAAATTGCTGTTACCACCAGATACGGTGTTGCTGGTACGGTTTGACTGATGATGATGAGACAGTCCCATGCTTGGCAAGTTACAACTGGGAGATTCACTCTGTGCACCACTGGTGTTTGGTTAAAAAGCCGAGCTATGATTGCATAACAGCTTCTGCTGATACTCCTGCATACGTGCGTCCCTTTCTATGGCTGGAATTATTTTGCCAAATTTGGGCTTGTGCCGGGGATCTAAGAATGTGACAACCCAGTAATCATCATTACTTCTAATTCGGACAATCCGAGGGTTATGGTGTAGGTAGTGCAGCAAGAAGGCGCTCAGGTGTCTTGCACATCCATGCGGACCAAGTCCTTGCTGTATTTGTGGTGGTGGGGTGATAACCGTGCTTCCTTCCTCTGACATCTCCGCCCAACCTCGAACAACTGAAATTTGAGAAAGGTCTCCCTCATCTGCTGAGCTTTCCATGCCCATCGACAGTTCGTCCTCCATTTCTTCCTGGGCTCCTGCACCTTCCTCAACAGTTTGGCTGCTACCATGCGCCCTGTTAATCCCTCTCCCCCACCGTCCCATGCCTGTCGCCTTGGTGATGCTGAACGTCTGGACCTTGTAGATCTTGGTATCCCTTCCGCATATGAATCCTCCTGTACTTCCGCCCCTTCCTCTTGTCCCACCCCCGACTCCGAATAGTGCTTAGAGTGTGCTCCAGCATGTAAATGTCATGGCATTATCAACGCTAAACATATTCATCGTAATGTCGAAACTGTGCAGAAGGGTGTATAAGTCCTTGATCTGAGAACGCTCCAGCAGCGTGATCTTCCCCACCTCTGCATCTCGATGGCCAAGGCAATTTGTCATAACATATTGCACTAGGGCTTGGCAGTGCTGCCACAGTCACTGCAAGATGTGGAGAGTTGAATTCCAGCAAGTCGCCACATCGCATTTCAGGCGGTGAACCAGCAGGCCGAAAGACTTCTGGAGCGATGCGAGCCGGTCAGCTGCGCCGGTTGAACAGCGGAAGTGAGCAGAGAGTGACCAGGCCCTGTGCAAAAGCTCATCTAAGCTGGAATAGTGGGTTAAAAATTGCTGGACAACAAGGTTCAACACGTGAGCCATACAAGGCACGTGTGTCACCTTGTCCCGGTGAAGGGCCGCACTCAGGTTTGCAGCATTGTCGCACATGGCCTTCCCTGGCTGCAGGTTGAGTGGAAACAACCATTTACTAAACTCGCTCTTCAGAGCTGACCACAACTCCTCAGCTGTGTGACTCTTATTTCCCAGACATTTCAAGATAAAGTCTACCTGATGCCGTTGAGCTATGCTGCCAGCATAGTAAGGAGGTGTGCGGGATTCCTGGTGCGCAGTTAAAATGTGGGTGGCCTGACCAGACAGGCTTTGGGCGGAGGTGGAGGACCCAGACGAGGTTGAGGAAGCAGAAGCAGTAGAGGAACTTCGACATACAGAGGATTGACGCACAACTCATGGGGACGGCAAGACTTGTACAGCAGACCCTTCTCCATCTCTCACCATAGTTACTCATTTCCCAGTCAGCGACATGTAACGCCCCTGTCCATGCTTACTGGTCCAAGTATTGGTGGTGAAATGTACCCTGTCACACACAGAGTTTCTCAAGGAAGCGGTGATATTGTGTGCGACATGCTGGTGTAGTGCAGGCACGCCTTTCTTGGAGAAGTAGTGGCGACTGGGCATCTGCTACTGGGGCACAGCGACGGACATAAAGTCTCGAAAATCCTCTGTGTCCACCTGGCGGAAAGGCAGCATTTCTGTAGCCAAGAGCTTGCAGAGGGTGAAAGTCAACCTCTTAGGTTTGTCATGGTTAGGAGGAAATGGTCTTTTAATTGTCCACATCTGAGGTACCAAGATCTGGCTGCTGTGCGGAGATGACGTTGAGTAGGGTGTCCCTGAAAATCTGTTGGTCTGTGAGGAAAGTGCAGGCGGAGACATGATGTTGCTTTCATCCAAAGGTGGTGCTCTCGATGTCTGAGAGAGCTCTACACCAGCAACTGTTTCCCCTTCCAAAACCACTGACAACCTGCCAATCAAACTGCCTGTTGCGGTTAAAGAGGTGGAAGGTCTGTGTCGCAAAGCATGTGTGACAGCTGTCCCCACAGTCATAGAGGATGAAGAGCACGTGGATGCACTTGAAGGGGCAGATGGTGGTTGGCCCGCTCCGCTAGGCCGCATTGTAGCACAGTGAGTTTCCCACTGGGACTAATGCTTGTTATTCATTTGATGGTTCATGGACGAAGTAGTCAAACTAGTGAGTTTTTGGCCTCTACTTTCAGATTGGCGAGAAATCTTACAGATCACATGAGTTGGGTGATCCTTTGCGATGTCAAAAAAGGACTGTTGTTTTATGGGTGTTGAAGTTGAGGTGAAGGAGAGGCCACTTGTTGGAGCACTTGAGATCCATTCAAGCATGTTCTTTTTTTGTGCATCAGCTACCTTTTTTAGGGTTGTTCAGTTTCGTAAAAAAGGGATCACATCAGATTGTCCACGGAAAGTAGTAGACATCTTAATTTTGCTGGAAGATGGCCTTTCTTCAGCAGATGTTACTATAGCTTTACCACCTAACTCACGGACACAAACTTTTTTTCCCTTTCCAACACGCCTGTTCCCCTTTCCACCAGCATCTGTCCTTTTGCCACTCATTTTGTTTGTGACCAGATTGAACACTTGAAATGTCGTAGCAAAAATGGAGAGGTGGTGCACAATGCAGAGGTGGTCTAGCTTTATTAACAGCTGAAGAAAAAACACAGACTATCCCTGACAATGAAACAATGGCCGTAAAACTGACACTTTTTGCAATTTAAAATAGCATAGCAAAAATGGAGATGTGGAGAACAATGCAGAGGTGGTATAGCAAAATTGTCAGCAGAGGAACCCTAACGTAGTATTCCAGACAATGAAAGTATGCCCCTAAAAAGGGCAGCACTTTTGGCAATTAAAATTGCGTAGCACAAATGGACAGGTGCTGTACAATGCAGTGGTGGTATAGCTAAATTGTCAGCAGAGGAACCCTAGCATAGTATCCCAGACAATGAAAGTATGCCCCTAAAAATTGCAGCACATTTGGCAATTAAAATTGCATAGCACAAATGGACAGGTGCTGTAAAATGCAGAGGTGGTATAGCAAAATTGTCAGCAGAGGAACCCTAACGTATTATCATAGACAATGAAAATATGCCCCTAAAAATGGCAGTACTTTTGGCAATTAAAATTGCGTAGCACAAATGGAACGGTGCTGTACAATACAGAGGTGGTATAGCAAAATTGTCAGCAGAGGAACCCTAACGTAGTATCCCAGACAAGGAAAGTATGCCCCTAAAAATGGCAGCACTTTTGACAATTAAAATTGCGTAGAACAAATGGACAGGTGATGTACAATGCAGAGGTGGTATAGCAAAATTGTCAGCAAAGGAACCCTAACGTATTATCCTAGACAATGAAAGTATGCCCCTAAAAATGGCAGCACTTTTGGCAATTAAAATTGCGTAGCACAAATGTGCAGGTGCTGTACAATGCAGAGGTGGAATAGCAAAATTGTCAGCAAAGGAACCCTAACGTAGTATCCTAGACAATGAAAGTATGCCCCTAAAAATGGCAGCACTTTTGGCAATTAAAATTGCGTAGCACAAATGTGCAGGTGCTGTACAATGCAGAGGTGGTATAGCTAAACCGTCAGCAGAGGAACCCTAGCATAGTATCCCAGACAATGAAAGTATGCCCCTAAAAATGGCAGCACTTTTGGCAATTAAAATTGCGTAGCACAAATGGACAGGTGCTGTACAATGCAGAGCTGATATTGCAAAATTGTCAGCAGAGGAAACCTAACGTAGTATCCCAGACAATGAAAGTATGCCCCTAAAAATGGCAGCACTTTTGCAATTAAATTTGCGTAGCACAAATGGACAGGTGCTGTACAATACAGAGGTGGTATAGCAAAATTGTCAGCAGAGCAACCCTAACGTAGTATCCCAGACAATGAAAGTATGCCCCTAAAATGGCAGCACTTTTGGCAATTAAAATTGTGTAGCACAAATGGACAGGTGCTGTACAATGCAGAGGTGGTATAGCAAAATTGTCAGCAGAGGAACCCTAACGTAGTATCCCAGACAATGAAAGTATGCCCCCTAAAATGGCAGCACTTTTGGCAATTAAAATTGCGTAGGACAAATAGACAGGTGCTGTACAATGCAGAGGTGGTATAGCTAAATTGTCAGCAAAGGAACCCTAACATAGTATCCCAGACAATGAAAGTATGCCCCTAAAAATGGCAGCATTTTTGACAATTAAAATTGCGTAGCACAAATGGACAGGTGCTGTGCAATGCAGAGGTGGTATAGCTAAATTGTCAGCAAAGGAACACTAAGTTAGTATCCCAGACAATTTTAGTATGCCACTAAAAATGTAAGCACTGTTTGCAATTAAAATTGCGTAGCAAAAATGGACAGGTGGTGAACAATGCAGAGGTGGTCTAGCTTTTTTGACAGCAGAAGAACCAACATTTACTATCCCTGACAATGAAACTATAGCCCTAAAAGTGTCAGCACTGTTTGCAATTAAAATTGCGTAGCAAAAATGGACAGGTGTGTAGAATGCACAGGTGCTGTAGCTTGCTGGTCAGCAAAGGAACACTAAGTTAGTGTCCCAGACAATTTTAGTATACTACTAAAAGTGTCAGCACTATTTGCAATTTAAATTGCGTAGCAAAAATGGACAGGTTTGTAGAATGCACAGGTGCTGTAGCTTGCTGGTCAGCAAAGGAACACTAATTTAGTGTCCCAGACAATTTTAGTATGCCACTAATAGTGTCAGCACCGTTTGCAATTAAAATTGCGTAGCAAAAATTAACAGGTGTGTAGAATGCACAGGTGCTGTAGCTAGCTGGTCTGCAAAAGAACACTAAGTTAGTATCCCAGACAATTTTAGTATGCAACTAAAAGTGTCAGCACTGTTTGCAATTAAAATTGCGTAGCAAAAATGGACAGGTGTCTGGAATGCACAGGTGCTGTAGCTAGCTGGTCAGCAAAGGAAGCCTCACTTTCTATCCCTGCCAATGAAACAATGCCCCAAGGAATTGCCTGTGCTGATGTAGCCATATGCTGTGATATAAACCCCTGCACAGCGTTGGCACAGACCTGACTAGCATCAATGGCTATGAACGGCTGTAATGCAGCTGTGAAAAGGGCTGAAATTACAAGTAATCCCTAATCACTAAAGCGCTGATTGCACTGTATGTCTATAGCGCACACAGCAGCAGCAGCGGGAGCAGGAGCTTTGACTGTCACCCACCCGCAGCAGACAGATTATGATGGCGACGGGGAAAATGGCCGGGTCTCTATGACACATGCCTTGCTTGTCTGGCAAAAATCCACTTTCCTGTGTGTGTCTGTGATTTGCTGACAGCCTGGCCCGCCCCACTGTATGCGCGAATAGGAAAAAAAAAATGGCGATCGCCATTCTTTCAGCACTCAGGAGCAGCACAGATTTAAACCCCGTCCCCCCGCACACTATACGCTAAATTTTGATAATATCATGATTCACAGACACTCACACTATTACAGTGAAAATCCAGCTAGTAACTAGCTACGCTTTTTGGTGATCAAACTGCTCTTGAACCTAACTCGAACTGCCGAACTTTAAGCAAATCGTTAGAATGACTCGAACAACCCCCAAAATCACTCGAACATGAAATTGGTGAACCGTTTGACTCGAACATCGCTCAACTCAAGTTATATATACTGCATAGACAGCAATTCTGTATTTCTCTATATTACAGCATAAAACATAATACATTTTTTTCCAAAGTATATGATCTGTATAAAATTAGTTTTCTTTTATGCATTAAAGTAACAATTTTAATTTCCTACCTGCAATTTAGAAGAAGAAAAATTAAGCATACCACAGATCTAAATTGCACTTCCAAATATAATTAGTGCATTGAGTTGGAACATAAATACCTGTGCATGCTATTTTTCTTTTTACTGTTTAGCTTGAATTTTAAATGAACCCAACTTGTACAGTAATGTTGTAAATGCAGTATAATAAAAACTGTCATTTAAGCTTGAAGCTTTAAATGAAATCATGTTACCAATCACCATTAGGTGGTTAAATCTCATAAGGTTATCATCATGAAACTCTGAACCTGTTTGTTACTTACAGAATATAATTAAATCTCAAGGTTAAACATTTAAATCTAAGTCAACATTTTGTTAAAGCAATTAAGCAGATGAATTTTAGTAATAATGCCATATAATCAAGACTTGAACTGCTATTTTACAAAATAATACATTTGTCTTAAGTAGTGATGAGCGAATACAAGTGCATCTCAATAAATTAGAATATTATCAAAAACTTAATTTATTTCAATAATTCAATACAAAAAAGGAAACACATATATTATATAGAATCATTACAAACAGAGTGATCTATTTCAAGTGGTAAAGTATATCTTTGTACTGTGTTAGCCAGTAGAAAGTCCTCAGTGGTTGATACCTTTTAATGGCTAACTGAAAAGATGGTAATAATAGTAAGCTTTCCAGACTGCTCAGGTCTCTTCTTCAGGCTCAATATAACACAAAATCTGAAGAGTCACATATTTATACATAACAGGACATAGAATGGGGCAGTAAATAAACCAAGTTATGTGAAGCAGAACTATCATTATGGCAAGAGGACAAACTGTTGTGGCCATAAATATTGCTGTAGTTCATTGTGAAAGTTTTATTGTCCTCTGATTAGGATCTGGTCTGGGCTGTGATGCCCCTGGATGGTGTGAGAAGCACATCTCTTAATTGATGTAAAAGACAAGAATCCATGAGACACATTCATTCCTGCTCTGAATAAAAGAGGGACCCGGTTGTTTTTTTCTTTAGTTTTATAATGTAGAAGATGGTTTCTTGATATTCTGGTGGCTCTTGTAATCTGGTATCTAGCTACCACCCAAGAACAATTGAAAACCAGATTACAACCCCCCACTTTTGTGTTTTAGACAGCCCCCAAATCTAGGAAGCATCATTGTCAGAAGCTCCCTATCCTCTCCAACAACAACAGGAACACTTCCCTGCAACCAGAAAAAATGTCAGACCTGTCCATTTATTTTGACAATGGACAAGATAAAGATTCCCAGATCACATCAGGACTATAAGATCCCAGGTACCTTCAGCTGCACCACAACCAATGTGGTGTACTTAATTATACAGTCAGGGCCAGAAATATTTGGACAGTGACACAAGTTTTGTTATTTTAGCTGTTTACAAAAACATGTTCAGAAATACAATTATATATATAATATGGGCTGAAAGTGCACACTCCCAGCTGCAATATGAGAGTTTTCACATCCAAATCGGAGAAAGGGTTTAGGAATCATAGCTCTGTAATGCATAGCCTCCTCTTTTTCAAGGGACCAAAAGTAATTGGACAAGGGACTCTAAGGGCTGCAATTAACTCTGAAGGCGTCTCCCTTGTTAACCTGTAATCAATGAAGTAGTTAAAAGGTCTGGGGTTGATTACAGGTGTGTGGTTTTGCATTTGGAAGCTGTTGCTGTGACCAGACAACATGCGGTCTAAGGAACTCTCAATTGAGGTGAAGCAGAACATCCTGAGGCTGAAAAAAAAGAAAAAATCCATCAGAGAGACAGCAGACATGCTTGGAGTAGCAAAATCAACAGTCGGGTACATTCTGAGAAAAAAGGAATTGACTGGTGAGCTTGGGAACTCAAAAAGGCCTGGGCGTCCACGGATGACAACAGTGGTGGATGATCGCCGCATACTTTCTTTGGTGAAGAAGAACCCGTTCACAACATCAACTGAAGTCCAGAACACTTTCAGTGAAGTAGGTGTATGTGTCTCTAAGTCAACAGTAAAGAGAAGACTCCATGAAAGTAAATACAAAGGGTTCACATCTGGATGCAAACCATTCATCAATTCCAAAATAGACAGGCCAGAGTTAAATTTGCTGAAAAACACCTCATGAAGCCAGCTCAGTTCTGGAAAAGTATTCTATGGACAGATGAGACAAAGATCAACCTGTACCAGAATGATGGGAAGAAAAAAGTTTGGAGAAGAAAGGGAACAGCACATGATCCAAGGCACACCACATCCTCTGTAAAACATGGTGGAGGCAACGTGATGGCATGGGCATGCATGGCTTTCAATGGCACTGGGTCACTTGTGTTTATTGATGACATAACAGCAGACAAGAGTAGCTGGATGAATTCTGAAGTGTACCGGGATATACTTTCAGCCCAGATTCAGCCAAATGCCGCAAAGTTGATTGGACGGCGCTTCATAGTACAGATGGACAATGACCCCAAGCATACAGCCAAAGCTACCCAGGAGTTCATGAGTGCTAAAAAGTGGAACATTCTGCAATGGCCAAGTCAATCACCAGATCTTAACCCAATTGAGCATGCATTTCACTTGCTCAAATCCAGACTTAAGATGGAAAGACCCACAAACAAGCAAAACCTGAAGGCTGCGGCTGTAAAGGCCTGGCAAAGCATTAAGAAGGAGGAAACCCAGCGTTTGGTGATGTCCATGGGTTCCAGACTTAAGGCAGTGATTGCCTCCAAAGGATTCGCAACAAAATATTGAAAATAAAAATATTTTGTTTGGGTTTGGTTTATTTGTCCAATTACTTTTGACCTCCTAAAATGTGGAGTGTTTGTAAAGAAATGTGTACAATTCCTACAATTTCTATCAGATATTTTTGTTCAAACCTTCAAATTAAACGTTACAATCTGCACTTGAATTCTGTTGTAGAGGTTTCATTTCAAATCCAATGTGGTGGCATGCAGAGCCCAACTCGCGAAAATTGTGTCACTGTCCAAATATTTCTGGACCTAACTGTATGTACCAAATGTCCAACTGGGGGTCTGTATGTAGGGGAGACAGGACAACAGCTCAGGACAGGATTAATTCTCACTGCCACACAATTAAGGAAAAAAGAATAGATCTATATGTGGCCAAACATTTTTGTTACCCAGTCCACAGCAGCCATCCAGTAGAAACGGAGGGGCGGAGATGAGCGGGACGTAAACATTCTGCCCACCTCCTTCCTTCCGCATTGGCGGTGGAGGCAGGTAAGAAGATGTTCCTCGCTCCTGTGGTGTCACACACAGCGATATGTGCTGCCGCAGGAACGAGGAACAACATCGCTAATTAGAAGAGAACGATTTTTTGTTTTAGGACGACCTCTCCGCGGCAAACGATTTTGGCCGCTTTTGCGATCGTTTTAGGTCGCACATAAGTGTCACACACTGCGATATCATTAATGACGCTGGATGTGCATCACAAACAATGTGTCCCCGACGATAAATCATTAACGATATCATAGCGTGTAAAGCCCGCTTTTGGGAGTGCAAACGTATGATGACCTTTGACACATTCAGAGCAGGAATGAATGTGTCTCATGGATTCTTGTCTTTTACATCAATTAAGAGATGTTCTCCTCACACTATCCAGGGGCATCACAGCCCAGACCAGATCCTAATCAGAGGACAATAATACTTTCACACTGAACTGCAGCAATTTTTATGGCTACAACAGTTTGTCCTCTTGTCATAGTGATAGTTCTGCTTCACATAACTTGGTTTATTTACTGCCCCATTCTATGTCCTGTTGTGTATAAATATGTGACTCTTCAGATTTTGTGTTATATTGAGCCTGAAGAAGAGACCTGAGCAGTCTCGAAAGCTTGCTATTATTACCATCTTTTCAGTTAGCCATTAAAAGGTATCAACCACTGAGGACTTCAGTTCTTTTAAACAATTTTCTATTTCAAGTGTTTATTTATGTTAACCCCTTAATGACCGGGGAGCCGTAATCTTACATCCTAGCAGTCAGTGTTACTGCCCGCGGTCTGCTGCAAGCAGCTTGCAGCGATCGGTGCACATATCAGCTGATTTTTACAGCTGACATGTGTGCCTGCTAGGCACAAAGGAATCGTTATCCACCCGTGCCTTTTAACCCCTTAAATGGCGCTGTCAATATGTGACAGCGCCATTATAATAGCAATAACGGAAAACAATTACTCACGGCCAATACCAGAAGTCACATGACGTGATCACGTGACTTCCAGTGGTTGCCATGGTAGCACAGAGTCATGTGATGACTCCTGTAGCTCACATGACTCCCTTCCTGCCTCACACAGCAGAGAGCTAGGTGAGACACAAAATGAGCATATCTGGTGTTTACAGCTGTGGAGCTGTGATCAGCAGATATGACAGAGCAATCAGTTGATCCATATAGTCCCCTAGGGGGACAAGTAAAATTAAAAAAAAGTAAAAAAAAATTTTTTAAAAAATGTAAAAAAATAAAAAAAACCTAAAAGTTCAAATCACCCCTCCTTTCGCCCCATTGAAAATGAAGGAGTTAAACAAATAATAAAATATAAACACATTTGGTATCGTTGCGTTCAGAAATGCCTGATCTATCAAAAAATAAAATAAATTAATCTGATCGGTAAACGGCGTAGCGGCAAAAAAAATCTAAAATTACGTTTTTTGGTCACCACAATTTTGCGCTAAATGCAATTACAGGCGATTAAAACTTTTCATCTGCACAAAAGTGGTACTGTTAAAAATTTCAGCCAGAGACGCAAAATTAAGCCGTCATTGAGCCATAGATCCTGAAAAATGAGAACTCTACGGGTCACGGAATATGGCGTAAAACGTACGCCACTTTTTTCGGACAAACTTCTGATTTTCTTAACCCCTTAGATAAAAGTAAACATATTCATGTTTGATGTCTACAAACTTGCACCAACCTCAGGCATCACACCCACATATCTGTTTTACCAAATAGTCAACTGAGTGAATAAAATATCTCAAAAACAATAGTGTTATTGCACTTATTTTTGCAATTTTTCCGCATTTGGAATTAATTTTTTTGCCGTTTTTCAGTACACTATATGGTAAAACGTATAGTTTTATTTAAAAGTAGAACTCAACTTAAAAAATAAGCCCTCATATGACCATATTGACTGAAAAATAAAAAAGTTACGTCTCTCAGAAGAATGGCGAAATAAAAATGGAAACCGCAAAATCTGCCGTTCCTGAAGGGGTTAATGTTGATAATTATAGCTTACAGCCAATGACATTCCAAAAGTCATTATCTCAAAAAATTATAATAATATATAAGACCAACTGAAAAAATGATTATATACAGTAAATGCACTCAATACTTTGTTGGGGCTCCTTTTGCATGAATTATTGCATCAATTCCGTGTGGTATGGAGGCAATCAGCCTGTGGCATTACTAAGGTGTTATGGAAGCCCAGATTGTTTTCAAGTTGTCTGCATTGTTGGGTATGGTTTCTTTCATCTTCCTCTTGAAAATACCCTATAGATTCTCAATGGGGTTTAGGTCACTCAAGTTTGTTGGCCAATCAAGCACAGTGATACTGTGGTTATTAAACCAGGTATTGATACTTTTGGCAGCCTGGACAGGTGCCAAGTTCTTTGGGAAAATGTAATTTCGATCTCCAAAAAGCTAGTCAACAAAGAGAAGCATGAAGTGCGCTAAAGCTCTAAAATTTCCTGGTAGACGGCTGAGCTGACATTGATCTTGATAAAACTTAGTGGACCTACTCCCGCAGGTGACATTGCTTCCCAAGCTATCACTGATTCTGGAAACTTCACATTAGACCTCAAGCAGCTTGGATTATGTGTCCCCATACTTTTCTTCCAGAGTCTAGGACCTTGATTTCCAAATGACATACAAAATATTCTTTCATCGGAAAACAACACCTTGGACCATTGAGCAACAGTCCAGTTTTTTTCCTTGACCCAGATAAGACACTTTTAGCATTGTCTATGAGTCATGAGTGGTTTGACACAAGGAATGCAACAGTTGTAGCCCATGTCATGGATACATCTGTATGTAGTGGCTCTTTAAGCACTGACTCCATTCACTCCTTGTGACTCTCCCCCAAATTTTAGAATGGCAAAGTCCAGCAGTCCGACAAGCCAGTAGCTGGTTCAACTGAGTTCACTGAGAGAAGCGGTGGAGTATGAACTCTGGGGACCTGACTGCCGGATTGCCAGACTGTCAGATTTTTGCAAAGCAATCTGACAGTCCTTTAGCTTGGAGACCTGGAAACCTTAAAGGAGCCTTTAAGAGAGCCTTTAAGATTCCAGGAGTTCCCAGCTATTGGGACAACTGGAGGCTGTGAAATCTTACTGGAGTTTAAAGCCTCCAGATGTCCCAGCAGCAGGAAACTCCAGAAATGTTAAAAAGTCCCTACGGTGAGCTCTGGTAACCTAAACAGTTACAGGAGATCACAGCAATCGGGTCTCCTAGCAATTTTGAGTCCTGGAAACCTTAAAGGAGCATTTAAGGGAACCTTCAGATTTCCTGGAAATCCCAACTGTTGGGACATCTGGTGGCTATGACCTTTAGTAACAGTTGACAGCTTCCAGATGTCCCAGCAGCTGGGAACTTCAAGAATCTTAAATGCTCCCTTAAATGCTCCTTTAACCTTTCACGACACATGATATACTGGGTACGTCATAGATTGTGTGAGGTTACCCCACGGGAAGTCATGGGCTGTCTGCGGGGATCTGCGGATATGTCAGCTGATTTCAACAGCTGACATGTGTGCCTGCCAGGCACGAGTGGTATCACGTTCCACCCGTGCCTATTAATCCTTTATATCTTGCTGTCAAATTCTGACAGCGAGATGTAACAGCGCGCCGCCATAAGGATAACTTACCGACCACCATCGGAAGTCACGTGACGTGATCACGTGATTTCTGGTGGTTGCCATGGTAGCACAGGGTCATGTGATGACTCCTGTGGCTATCATGAGTCCCTTATTCTCACTGCCAGCAGAAGGCAGTGTGTGAGAGTAAAGCAGCTTTTCTCCAGATCTCAGCTATGTAGCTATGATCTGGAGAAATAGAAGAGCGATCAGACTGCTGTAGCGGCGAACTACGTGTATCGGGTAACCATCGTGACGAGGGAGGAACTTCCTCTGTCAGACGCTACTCAAAGGCAGCGCACTGGGCAGTCAGAGGCAAGCGGCTCCTGCCTTTGACGTCAACGCTCTGGCAGCAGAAGTTCCGACATCGGTCGCAATGGTTACCCGATACACATCTTGTACTGGCGATGGAATGGAAGGTAAGGTGGGCATAATATGTGTGTGTGTGTATGTTTGTGTGTGTATGTTTGTGTGTGTTTGTGTGTGTTTGTACGTGGTTGTGTGTGTTTGTGCATGTGTGGAATGGCACAATAGGGGATGAGGATGGGACATTTAACAAGTTGTGGAAGGAATCGTCTGCATTGCAATAATTTCCTATGGGAAATCTTGCTTTGCTGAACGAGTAACTTGGTTAACAAGCACACTCCCAGAACGGATTGTTCTCGTTAACCAAGGTTCCACTGTATTAACATTGAATGACAGTATTACTGTGAAAAGCCAGTTATGCTTTTGGTGATCGAACCGTTATCGAACATAACCTCGAACTGTCGAACTTGAAGCTAATTTCGCGTTTGTCGAACGACTCAAGCATCGCCTAAAACAGGTCGAATTTGAGATTGGCGAACAGTTTGATTTGAACACCGCTCATGTGTAATGAAAAGTGCCAAAACCTTTTTACCTACTTAACTAGCAAATTGACAACAGGCAGTACTAACTAACAATAACTACAAATGTGATTGACTACGTAAGTTGGAGCAGGCGATGAAAACTGCCAAGACCTTTTTACCTACTTCACTAACAAATTCACAACATGCAGTACTAACTACCAATAAAATACTAATGTGATTGAATTGTAATTTTGAGCAGGACATGAAAAATGGTAAGAACTTTTTAGTTAGTTCACTAGAAAATTTATAGCAGCCAGTACTAAATATCAATAACTACAAATGTGATTGACTGCATCATTTTGAGCAGGTGATGAAATCTGCCAAGACCTTTTTAGCTAGTTCACTAGAAAATTTACAGCAGCTACTAATAACTAACAATAACTACAAATGTGATTGACTGCGTAAGTTGAAACAGGTGATGAAATGTGCCAAAATCTTTTTGCATACTTCACTAGCAAATTGATAGTAGCCAGTACTAACAATAACTGCAAATGTGATTGACTTCATAATTTTGAGCAGGAAAATTGAAAAATGGCAAGAACGTTTTATCTAGTTCACCAGCAAATTTATAGCAGGCACTAATACCTGACAAAACCTAGAAATGTGATTGACTGGCCAATGTGGAGCAGGCTGTATGTTACGGGGGCTGTCTGATTATAAAAATCAAAGGGATATCAGACAGTCAGGGTCCACCGTGCAAAGTCTCTGCTGCAGACTATGGCAGAGAATAAGGGGTATCTTGTACTACGGAAGCAGTACTGACACTGATACATCTCAGTGACACTAGAGCCAATCACGGCGTGTACTGTTAAAGTCACAGCGACTACCGTATTTAGCATTAACGTAAAAGGGATAGGTTAATAAGTGAGGAAGAGTATATAAGTGTGCCGCTGTAAATAGTAGTAGCACAAGTGCCAAGTGCAATACCTCTGTTAAACTCACAGAGGCATATAGTTAGGAAATAAAGCAAATCCTCCCTTACTCGGAGGGTGTGTGGTATGATCTCTGTTAATGATCACAGAGACAAAAGCAGTGAGTGTGAAATGGCACCTACCTAGGTCCATTCCTCTAGTGGTGCTAGGAGATGGACAGCAGCGTAAGCCGCACAAAGCTCCTACCTGCGTTCGCTCCACTAGTGTGCGAGGACACGAACCACTAGATATGGCACCTGCCTAGGTCCGCTCCACTAGTGGTGCAAAAGTGACGGACAGCAGCACAAACCGCACAAAGCTCCTACCTATGTTCGCTCCCCTAGTGTGCGAGGATACGAACAATTGCCAGATGCAGTATAAGGAACGTTACCCTAGCGGCAACGTCCACCTACGAGTAGAATCACAAGGCCCAGCCGGACCATGCGTCTCAGGCACCTGCCTATGTCCGCTTCACTAAGATGTAAGGAAACGGACCGCAGCCGAAGCTGTAAGGTACAAGAACGCTTTTCTGCCGGTAGCGCTCACCTAGCATAGACAGAGAGATGCCTAGAGGGACGTGCACAGAGCGTCTACTCTCATGCATGAACCAAGAGGACAGAGCGCCGGGCGGTGTGTGTCAGGGTCTTATATAGACTCTGTGCCTCATCCAAGATGGAGGACACCAGAGCCAATCCGCTGCCAGAACGACAGCAATGACATCACGCTGGCCTATCACCGAGCAAAGCGTCACAAGCACATGACCAGCGACCAATCGGCATAGAAGGTGTCAGAGACATGTGACCACGTGTCACAAGCACATGACCTCGTGTCAGCGATGATGTCACCCGCACATGTGCAATGGCTTCAAGATAGGTCTCCAGCGCTTGCACATGTGCAGTAGCAAGAAATCCGAACATAGTCTCCAGTGCCACAGCAACCGTAACAGTGTAATTTATAGCAATAGATATTTAGATTGTTCACTGGTAACTCTTTACTAGGCACTGACAAGTACCTATCCCTATTTCTATCATTAAATGCCGATTTGTAGCATAGTCTTTTTCCCTACAATGCATGTCCCTCTTCTACACTATCGCTCTCCTATCTCAACTATTATTAAACCCCTAGCTAAGCTAGCTGTAGGCCAGCAGTGACAGCAGCACCTTCCCTAACATTAAACATTCACAAAATGGCGCCTTTTTTTAAAAACTGCGATCAGTGATCGAACAACAACTCTTAACCGGGCTTTACACGAGACGACTGATCGTGCGATGCATCGTCGGGGTCACGGTTTTCGTGACGCACATCCAGCATCGTACACGACGTCGTCTCGTGTAACACCTCCTAGTGACGCAGTATCGCTCACAAATCGTGAGTCGTGTACTCGTCACACTTTCATAAAATTGTTTAATTAAAATGGCGGCGATTGTTCATCGTTTCCGTGGCATCACACGTTGCTCCGTGTGACACCACGGGAACGATGAGCAGCAGCTTTACCTGCCTCCCGCAGCACCCGACGGCTTAATGGAAGGAAGGAGGTGGGCGGGATGTTTACATCCCGCTCATCTCTGCCCCTCCGCTTCATTTGGCCGGCTGCCGTGTGACGTCGCTATGATGCCGAACGTCCCTCCCACTCCAGGAAGTGGACGTTCAACGCCCACAGCGAGGTCATCCGGAAGATAAGTACGTGTGACGGGGGTTAAACGAGTTTATGTGCCACAGGCAACTAATTGCCCGTGACGCAAAAACGACAGTGGCGGGTACAATCGATCGTGCTATCGCACAATCGGTCGTCTCGTGTAAAGCAGGCTTTAGGGAAATGGCAAGCTAAGGTAAGCAAAGATTCGTATTAAATTTGAAATTGGTGAACCTTTATCGAACAAGTTTGCTAATCTCTAGTCATTGACCCTTTATATTACCCCAATTTCCACCACACCAGGGTAGCCGGGATGAGTTGAGTAAAGTGCCAGGATTGGCAAATCTAATGTGATGTGTTTATTCTGGTTAGCTGCAGGCTGGTATTTTTAGGTTGGGGCAATAGCCATGGCTCCTCCCATCCTAATAATATCAGCTCCCACCTGACTGCCTTCCTTTACTGGTTATCAAAAATGGGGGGGGACCTATGCTTTTTTAAATTTATTTACTTGCATAAAAACAAAAAACACTGTAGAAACTCCTCTATTTTTATATCCAGCCACATTAAAGCTCACAGTTGGAGATGATAACTGTAGCAGTTGTTTAAATGCGCTGGGTATCAAAATAGTTTGTTAACAGTGGTTTTCCTGGCCAATCAAAGCCATGCCAATACTTTCTATGCCATTTCCAGCCATGCTGGAAGTGCCCTCTCCAGAAAAGCTTGTTGATTGGCTGCTCTACAAACTTTCAATATGCTTTATTTTAATGAAAAACTCAAAAAGAAACCAGACATACAGGTAAAATTCTGTGTTTGGGTCCAGACCCAAACACTTGGTGTTCGGTTTGAACCTTTAAGGTTGGGTTCACTCATTCCTAGTGTTATAGTATTGAGGATCTGTCAGCTCTCCTGTTTGGTGTAGTATTAGAGATTAGTCCGCTCGCCTGTGTTTTGTAGTCTTGAGGAGCTGTCAGTAGAGATGAACTGTCCAAGTGAAGTGTAAAAATAAATAAATACACAGATAAAGCTAATGGCTACAGGTTGCAGCACCCAGCTGTGCACAATTTTTTAGCTGTGTATTAAAATACAAGGGTCAACATGCAGTTTTTTTTCAATTATTTAAATAAATAATTTTAAAAATTGTGTGCGGTCCCCCCAGTTTTTATATGCAGCCAAGATAAAGCCAAAAGCTGGAGACTGGATGTTTCAAGCTGGGGAGGCCCATGGTTATTGTGCCCCTAGCCTAAAAATAGCAGCCTGCAGCCTCCCAGAATTGTCACATTCATTTACACCTCCCATTACTAATCTAAAGCTTAGTGGAAGCTGTCAGCAGTCATTAAAACCCTATTACCCCGATTCTCACTGCACCAGGGTAATCAAGATGAGTTGGGTAAAGGGCTGGGATTGTTGCATTTAATGCATATGACAATTCTGGGAAGCTGCAGGTTGCTATTTTTAGGCTAGGGCAATACCTATTGGTCTCCGCAGCCTAAGAATATAAGCCCCCAGGTATATTGGCTTTATCATGGCTGGGTATCAAAATTGAGGGGAACTGCATGCCAGTTTTTAAAATTATTTATTTAAATAATAAAAAAGCGAGGGTGTGTGGCCAGCAGCCGAAATCGGGTAACCACATACCTTATCTGACTCCCCATTCAACAAGGATCATGCCAAGCTGCAAAATTAACAGAGTACGCCGGACCACAGCAGCGGAGAAGCTCTGTAAGTTTGCCAGGCCTTCCCCGCAAAATGGCGCTGATGCACCGGCAGCAATGGATGAGGAGGAAGTGGAGAGGGAGGAGACTGCTGTAGAGGTTCAGGGCAAAGGGCAAGAGCTCACGCTGAAACATGTATCGGCTCAGCTGCTGACAGTGATACTGGAGTCT
Source organism: Anomaloglossus baeobatrachus (assembly GCF_048569485.1). NCBI lineage: Eukaryota > Metazoa > Chordata > Amphibia > Anura > Aromobatidae > Anomaloglossus > Anomaloglossus baeobatrachus. The sequence goes on from NC_134358.1 coordinate 283,920,392, forward strand.
AAAGTAACCCTCACAAGCAAAATAGATGAGGTGAAGATAGATGTGGGCCTCCTCAGGCCGGACCTGCAGAATCTCAGGGAGCGAGTTAAGGAGACAGAGGCTAGGATCTCCACTTTGGAGGATGATGCAGCACCTGGGGTGGGAAAGCTTACCTCCATGGAAAAAGTGACGAGCCTATGGTGTCAGAGAGAGGAGGATTTAGAGAACAGGCTGCACCGCAATAACTTGCAGAATCCTGGATTAAAAATGTGTTCCTAGATGCCAAGCTATCTGCTTTGTTTGCTATTGAGAGGGCCCACCATGTCCTGGCTCGACCACCTCCACCAGGTGCTCAGCCCCGATCACTCCTGGCGCACTTTCTGAGGAGCAGAGACAGAGATGCAATTGTGGGAGCTGCACATCGTAAAGACCCTATATCCTATAATAATGCTGCCATCTAGATCTTTCCTGATTTTTTTAGCTGGGCTGCAAAAGACAAGGCCTACTTTCATAAACGCTAAAAAATACTTTAGAGAGCTTCAGATCTCCTACTCAATGGCCTTTCCAGCCTTCTTGTGGGTCATCTATCAGGATAAGACTCTGTTTTATTCTTCTCCACTAGAGGCTGATGATTGGTGAAGAACACCAAGAAGCGCTGAAGATTTTCTCTGAAACCACCCGGTAGCTGTGATCTATTTTTTAAGGATGCACGGTGATGGGTCTTCTTAAGAGCTGGACATATCATGTGGATGTACCCTATAGTGTGGACCATTGAGTTCAATATCCAACTACCTTTTTCTCCGTACTTGTCTATCACGGATACTCCATGTTGGTTCACTGCAATTACTGTCAGCTTTGATATGGGACCTCTGAGTTGTTCACCCTTCATCCTATTCTTATTTCCTCCTGCTGTTGCATCTATCTTCATCCATATTCTTCCCTGCCCTCTCACCCATTCCTGCTCCCCTCTCTATTTTCCTCCCCCTCTTCTTCTCAAACCCCCTTCTTCTTTTTCTCCTGTTCCTTTTTTTTCTCTTTTTACTCTGCCCCTTCACTCCATGCATATGATCTTCCTATATACTTCTCCCACTCTCTCTTTCTCTTCTTATTAACCTTATAAATTTACTTTCTAGGAGAGTCAACATATGGAGTTACCAGGGAGACAAAGACTTATGTCTACCTAATGGTTTATGTACCATAGTTTATGTTATGGATACCCATATTTTCATACCTATAGATTCTACTGATATTTTGCCCCTCTGTGCTGGATCTGTGATATGGATTCAGCTCCATACACAGTCTACCCCCGTATTCCGTTTATCAACTTGCAACGTTAAACCAGTCTGTGCGATTTGATAGATTACCTTACAATTGAGCTTATAGAGCTCTATGATTAGGATTGTTTGTTTATAGATGATAAGGGGTTTTCTCTCCCTCTATCTTAAGACTAAAGGGGGCTTTACATGCAACGATATTGCTAACGACATGTAGTCGGGGTCATGGAATTCGTGACACACATCCGGCGTCATTAGTGATGTTGTTGCATGTGACACCTATGAGCGAGTGTTAACGATCAAAATTACTCACCAAATCATTGATCGTTGACACGTCGTTCATTTCCCAAATATCGTTGCTGGTGCAGGACGCAGGTTGTTTGACGCTCCTGAGGCAGCACACATCGCTATGTGTGACACCCTGAGAACGCCGAACAACAATGTACCTGCATCCTGCCAGCAAGAAGGTGGGTGTGTCGTTAATGCGGCTGGTCTCCGCCCCTTCGCTTCTATTGGCAGGCCGCTGTGTGACGTTGCTGTGACGGCGAATGATCCTCCGCCTTAAAAAAGAGGTTGTTCATTGCCCACAGCGATGTCGCTAGGAAGGTAAGTATGTGTGATGGGTACTAGCGACTTTGTCCACCACGGGCAATGATTTGCCCTTGACACACAAACGACAGGGGCGGGTGCTTTCACGAGTGACATCGCTAGCGATGTCACTGCGTGTAAAGCAGCCTTAAGTTTGTTATAGCACAGTTGTGCTTGATCGGTGTTACCTGACTCTTGACCTTTAATGTACTGTCTTGGAATGTGGAGGGCTGGGTACCTCTAGCAAGCAAAGTGCAGTGTTCACTCATATAAAAAAGGCTAAATCCCAGATTAAAGGAAGAAAAGAAAAAATAGTTTCAGCCTACCATAATGCCTGTAATATGAGTCCAGTATGATGTACGGATAACACCAGGATTGGGGTTCTCAGGATAGAGCAACAGAAAAAATTGTAGGTAGAGTCCAGCACCAAATAGGATCCATCCAGAAATTGTGTAAAAGTAGAAAAATCTTTATTGGATCTTCATTAGGGATGAGCGAGTAGTGAAATACTTGGACTCGCTATACTCGTAACGAGTAGGTACTAATACTCGGGTACTCGTTATGAGTAGCGAGTCCAATGCAAGTCAATGACAAATGTGAGTAGTTGTCTGTTGGACCCTACAAAGTGGTCTGGGGCTGAGTAAAAGGCTGAAATGGATGCATGATTGTTTAAAAGCCGGGCGGTAAAAAGCCACTGGCTTTTTTAAGCAATCAGCTGATGCACGCTCCCCGCCCGCGTCCTTCGCTCCCTGCTCCCTGGTGCTGCGCTCCCCACCCGGTCCTAACGGGCGGGGAGGCTGTGGGGGAGCTGAGCACTGGGCAGTGGGGAGGGAAGCAGTAGGCGAGGGATCGAGGCAGCCGGGAGGGAAGCATCGGACGGGAAAGCCGTCGGTGAAGTCTTACCTGGCTCCGCGCTGCTGTCCGCGGTGCTGTTCCTCTATTTCCGGAACCGCTCATTACACTTAATGTAATATTCACTGCATCGCCCTGCCCACTCCATCTGACAGCCGAGTGTGTAAATTAATAAATAAATTAAAAAAACGACTTAGGGTCCCCTCCAATTTTGATAGTCAGCCAAGATAAAACAGACAGCTGGGGGTTAGTAGTCTCCACCTGGGGGGGGCACATACTTATTGCCCCCCCAGGGTGAGAATACAAACCAGCAGCCGCCCCAGATTTGGCGCATCTATTCGATGCACCATATCTAGCGTTTATCCCTGCTTATCCCAATTGCCCTGGTGCGGTTGCGATCGGGGTAATTGAATGGGTTAATGACAAGTGATAATTGACACCTGTAATTAAGATTACCTGGATTGGTAATATTTAGGTTTCGATGAGACCTCCATATTACCAATCTTGTAATTAAATAGTTAATAAAACACACACACACACACACACACACATATAGAAATCCTTTATTTAAAAATAAACACACACACGCACACACACACATACACATAGAAATCCTTTATTTAAAAATAAACACACAGACACCCTCTTTAACTCATTTATTAGCCCAAAATATAGCCAGCTCCGACGTAAATCCACAACCGAGGTCCAACACTAGCTTTGTTGTATCCAGTCCTCGTACTGAGCGGTGACATGAAGCTGCCGCTCAAAGCAAGAACCAGCAGCAAAGAATGACAGCCTGAAGCCCACTGTTATTGGAACGATGATGTTAGAGCTGTCATTCTGTGGCTCGGCGTCTCCCTGCCAACGCTAAACTGTGTCGGGCAGCAATGACGTCATCGCTGCCCGACGCACTGTCAGACCTATCTAATTCTCACTGCATGAACTCTAGTAACCAAGTCATTCTGTTGTTAGCGGCGGTAGAGAGAGGATAAACCCTCATTACCGTCACTAACATGGAGCTGAGCTGATGACTATGTGGGAATCTCATTTTGGACTACTTTGGAGGGATTTGGGGGATTTAATAAAATGGTAAATGAGGGTTTGTCTGATTTTATTTACAATAAAAGTTTGTTGTCTGTTTCATTTTGAATAAAGGTGTTCTGAGTGCGTGTTATTTTACTTTAGTACAAGTGAATTAATAAAGTCTGGTTTTAAGCGAAGCTGAACTTTATTAATTCAGGGCTTAATGTCACCTGGTAAAAATAATGTAACATTAACCCCTTCAATTAACCCAATTGCCACCACATCAGGGCAATTGGGATGAGCCGGGATAAACGCCAGATATGGAGCATCTAATGGATGCGCCAAATCTGGGGTGGCTGCCAGTTGCTATTCTTACCCTTGGGGGGGCAATAACTATGTGCCCCCCAAGGGGAGAATACCAACCCCCAACTGTCTGTTTTATCTTGGCTGGCTATCAAAATTGGGGGACCGTAAGTCATTTTTTAAATTATTTATTTATTTATTGTACTACGTGATATAGACCCGCCCACCGGCGGCTGTGATTGGTTGTCACTCAGCGTGGGGGTGCATTGACTGCAACCAATCACAGGCGTCGGTGGGCGGGGGAAACAGTGAATACGAGATGGAGTAATGAGCGGATGACATTTTCAAAAGCAGGAGAAGCTGCCGGATCAGTGTGACAGCTGTGCAGCGCTGTGTCGGTGATTGGTGAGTATGAGAGAGGGGGTGAGAGGGAGAGACCGACCGACAGACCGACAGAAAGAGAGTGAGAGACCAACAGAGAGAGAGACCGACCGACAGACAGAGAGAAACAAATAGAGAGAGAGGGAAACTGACCGACTGATATACAGAGAGAGAGAGACCAACAGAAAGAGAGAGAGAGATAGACTTCACTGACGGTTTTCCCGTCCGATGCTTCTCTCCCTGCTGCCTCGCTCCCCCACCTGGTGCTTCCCTCCTTGCTGTCCAGTGCTTCGCTCCCCCGTCACCTCCCCACTCAATCCTAAGTTAGGATCGGGCAGGGAGCGCAGCACCAGGGAGTGGGAAGCGAAGCACCGGGCAGAAGAGAGCGCAGCACCAGGGAGCGAAGAACCCGGGCAGGGAGCGTGCATCAGTTGATTGCTTAAAAAAAGGAGCTTTTTACCGACCTACTTTTAAACAATCATACAACCATTTCAGCCTTTTACTCAGCCCCCAGACCGCTTTGTAGGGTCCAGCAGACAATTACTCACATTTCCCATTGACTTAAATTGGACTCGCTACTCATAACGAGTAATTACAAGTATACTCGTGGAGTAACGAGTAGCCCAAGTACTGTACTACTCGGCGAGTATACTTGCTCATCCCTAATGTTCATGTTAAAAATAGACACACAATTAAAAATCCATAAATAACACCTGACGTGTTTCGGATCTACAGATAAGATTTTACTCATAGGTGATATTAACCGGATAAAAAATAGGTTTATAAAGACCAGAGGCAGAGAGATTCAAAACAGAAGTCCAGAAAACAAACCCACTTGAGGGTAATTAGCATAATCCCATTAAACAAAGGTGGGTATCAGACCTGTTGAATGAATAAGTCAAGAATAAAGGTGGTGTCGCACACAGCGACGACGACAACGACGTCACTGCTATGTCACCATTTTCTGTGACGTAGCAGCGATGTCCCGTCGCTGTCGCTGTGAGTGACATTCAGCAACGACCTGGCCCCAGCTGTGAGGTCGCCGGTCATTGCTGAATGTCCAGTTTCATTTTTTGGTCGTCGCTCTCCAGCTGTGATGCACACTTCACTGTGTGTGACAGCGAGAGAGTGACGAAATGAAGGGAGCAGGGAGCAGGAGCCGGCGTCTGGCAGCCTGCGGTAAGCTGTAACCAAGGTAAACATCGGGTAACCAAGGGAAGACCTTTCCCTGGTTACCCGATATTTACCTTCGTTACCAGCGTCCGCCGCTCACGCTGCCAGTGCCAGCTCCCTGCTCTTTGCACATGTAGCTGCAGTACACATCGGGTAATTAACCCGATGTGTACTGTAGCTAGGAGTGCAGGGATCCAGCGCTAAGCAGTGTGCGCGGTCCCCTGCACGTTTAGCACAGCGACACGTGTCATTATGATCACTGCTGCATCTGCTGTGTTTGACAGCTAAGCAGCGATTATAACAGCGACTTACAAGGTCGCTGTTGCATCACAGAAAATGGTGACGTAACAGCGACGTCGCTGTCGCTGTCGCTATGTGTGAACCCAGCTTAAGAGATTAGACAGGCAGAGAAAAAAAAACCTTTAAACATAATGGTATACAGAATGAATACAGTACAGCAAGCATTATACTATTGGTTTGCACAATGTGAAAGGGATAGGAATAAACTGCAACAATAAGACCTTATAAGTAACACAGAAAGATGACATAATTATATAGAAAAGATTCCAGTAATAAATGTGTTAAATATTTATCTCAAAAAATAAAGTTCAAATAATTCCTGGCATTTGACTAAAGGGGGTCCTGGCTTTTAACTCCAGAATCTAGTGATGTTCCAAAGCTGTGACAGCTTTAAGCCTCCTCTTACCATTTTTTTGTATACGTTTTATGCCGGTTACCTGTAGAGTCTGAACACTGCCATAATGGACTTCCCGAAAATGTTTTGAAAATGTGGACATGGCTTTTGATGCAGCATTAGAGGTAATTGCAGAGCTTGAAATATGTTCACTGATGCGTTTTTTTTAACGTGCAAATAGTACAACCAACATTACACTACGTGTAAAAACTATTATGTTGGTTGTACTATATGTCAGAGCTTGGGAAAATCACTGGATTCTAGAGTTGGAAGCCAGGATCCCCTTTGTTTTATTGCCAGGAATGATTTGAACTTTTTTTTTTTTAGATAAATATTTAACACATTACTGGAATTGTTCCTATATAATTATGTCACTTTTCTGTGCTACTGTGTTATTTCAAAAATAAGCCCTCCCCCAAAAATAAGCCCTAGCAGGGATTTTCAGCATTTTCAGAGCAAGGCTTAAATATAAGCCCTCCCCTGAAAATAAACACTAGTCGCGGATCAATAATGAAGTGTCCGAGCACCTAAAAAAGATACAGATACAGATACTGCAGGACACTTCATTATACACAGCGGGCACCCCATAATCATACTCCCCAGACGCCGAGCAGAGGACCTACAGTGGTCGCACACTTGCACACATCATATCTCACACACACACACATAATCATATCTCACACACAATCAGATCTCACACACACACACACACCAAATCCCACACACAAACATCGAATCTCACACACAAACATCAGATCGCACACACAATCAGATCGCACACATAATCAGATCGCACACACAAACATCGGATCACACGCAAACATCAAATCACACACACAAACATCGGATAGCACACATCAGATCGCATACATACTCACCACATCCAGCAAACCCCGATCTCTTCTCGCCGGCAGAAACCTGAGAGGCAGTGCGGGGGAACGCAAGGAGCTGCAGAACAGGACCTGTGGCCGGACACGTGACTTCCTCCCATCATTCCCTGCAGCCGGTTGCGCTGTATGTGATGGGATGTGTGCGTGTGTGCAATCTTCTGTGTGTGTGTGCGATCAGCTGTGTGTGTGTGTGTGCGATCGTCTGTGTGTGTCTGTGATCTGCTTTGTGTGTTTGTGAGTGTGTGTCAGCATGTCAGCCAGTAGCAAAGGAGGACAGCGTGCAGCACCCACCAGAGATCACAAGAGGACCTGCGAGCCATGCAGACGTTCGGGTCTGGTAAGCATGAGTCTCCTGGGAAGTGGGGGGGTCTGCTTTTTTGGGGGGTAAACTTAGCCCCCAACCGTGTTTCTCCAAAAATAAGACCTCCTCCAAAAATAAGCCCTAGTGCTTTTTTGGGGGGCAAAAAAATATAAGACAGTGTATTATGTTTCGAAAAATGCAGTACTTATAATGTGTAATTGTTGCAGTTTAATCCTATCCCTTTCACATTGTACAAACCAATATTATATCGCTTGCTGTACTGTATTCATTCTGTATTCCATTATGCTTAAGTCTATGTCCGCATCTTGCGTAATTTCATGCGTTTACGCTGCATATTGCACTGCAACGTAAACGCATGCATCCTGCATCGCCAGCACAATCTATGAGGATTGTGCATAAACCATACGCATGTTGCATTTGAGAGCATAGCGATTTGCATGCTGAAGCTTTGATCCAAATCGCTGCGCTCAAAAAAGTAACATGTCACTTATTTTGTGCGCTTTGGATGCTGATCCCACTCTGTCTATGTGAGAGGCAGCATCCAGAGCGCATGAAATCGGCATCTATTCTGCAGACACACTGCACCCATTATGCAGTGTTTCTGCAGCGATTTGAAGGGCAAATGCACTGCCAAATCGCTGCAGATTTTTCAGCATGGGCACTACGCAACGTGCACATATAGCCTAAAGGTTTTTTGTTTTTTTCTCTGCCTGTCTAAACTCTTATTCTTTATTTATTCATGCAACATATCTGATACCCACCTTTGTTTAATGGGATTATGCTAATTATCCTCAAGTCGGTTTGTTTTCTGGACTTCCCTTTTGAATCTCTCTGACTCTGGTCTTTATAAATCTATTTTTATCTGGTTAATATCATCTATCAGTAAGGATCTTATCTATAGACCTGAAACTCATCAGGTGTTATTTATGGACTTTTAATTGTGTGTCTATTTTTAACATGAAGATCCAATAAAGATTTTTCTACTTTTACTCAATTTCTGGATGGTATCCTATTTGGTGCTGGAATCTACCTACAATATTTTTGAAACCCCAGATTGTCTGCCTGCAGGAGATCCATATACAACCCCACTTCTTGCGGTTTCTCAAAAAGCCGTGTATTCAGTCGTCCGCGTACTCGACCCATACTTCAAACTGTTGGAGGTTTCGGTATTAATTCATAGGTCAATCCGCTGGAACCTGGGAAAGGTTCAAAGAGACGCTGAGGGTAGATATGTGTTTATTCATGCCTTCACTGATAATGTTATGATCATATTGTTGGCCCTGTACTTCCCTCCCCAGTCTAATATATGTATTTTGTGTTAAGCTGCCAAATTTGCATATCAATTCCTGCAGGCCTTGACTTTATGTATGGGTGACTTTAACCTGATTAACAATGCTGAACTGGACATATTTGGTTTTCAACCATCTGCAATTCTGCATTCCAGACTTAGCGACTTTCTACAAAAATTTGGTTGGTGTGAGATGTGGCGCCTTTATAACCTGATTTTGAAGAAATTCACATACCAAACACAGTGGATGAATTATCTCTCTAGAATTGATTATATATGTTGTAATGCTAAAGCCTGCTCTCAGATAACTTCTATTTGTCACCTGTCTAGATCCGTATCGGATCACTCCCCTTTATTTGTGAAAATCCATTGGGGAAGAGATGCTTCTCATAGACTTATACGTAAAATAAACCCATGATGGTTATCACTATTCAGGCTTTGTGATTATATCCCAGATCAAATTAAGGTCTTTATGGCTGAGAATGAGATTGGCTACAACCACTCGGCTTTCTGGGGTGCTTTCACTCATCTATCTCATATACAAAGAGGGAATCGGCTAAAAAGGAGGCGGCTCTGGATGCTAGATGTAAAGTCTGCTTTACACGCTGCAATTAATCGTGCGATCGCATTTGCGATCGCACCCGCCCCCATCGTTTGTGCAGCACGGGCAATTTGTTGCCGCGTGTCGCACAATTTTGTAACCCCCCATCACACGTACTTACCTTCCAAATGACCTCGCTGTGGTCGGCAAACATCCACTTCCTGAAGGGGGAGGGACGTTCGACGTCACAGCGACATCACACAGCGGCCGGCCAATAGTAGCTGAGGGGCGGAGATGAGCGAGACGTAAACATCCTGCCCACCTTCTTCCTTCAGCATTGCTGGCAGCCGCAGGTATGCTGCAGTTCATCGTTCCCGGGGTGTCACACAGAGCGATGTGTGCTGCCTTGGGAACAATGAACAACAGGACGTTCTATTTTTAGAAAATGAGCGATGTGTCAAAGAACGAGAAGGTAAGTATTTCTGCTCGTTCATAGCTGTCACACGCTATGATATCACTAACGATGCCGGATGTGCGTCACTTATGACGTGACCCCGCCGACATCTCGTTAGATATATCGTAGCATGTAAAGCCCGCTTAAGTCTTTGGAACAGGAGTTTGTTGGCGATGCGTCAGATGAGAATAGGACCTTCTGGCTATAGGCGGGCAGACAATATCTATTGTATTTGCAAGACAAAGCTAAGTGGCGTATATTTTTCAATGACCAAAGGTATTTGGAACAAGGTAACCAGTTTAGCAGTCTTCTCCCGTTCCTGGTCCACCAAAGTAATAGTTCACTTGCCATACTTAAGATTTGCATGCCCCAGAATGATATTGCCACCTCTAACAAGTGCATAATTGAGACCTTCTCTGAGTTTTACAGTAATTTATATACGTCCTAAATGAATTACACTAGCAGAGAGATTCAGTCCTACCTAAGGGATCTTACATTTGGGTTGCCTATTGAAATCTATACTCAATACAAAGATGAAGTTCTCCCTGCTTTACTTAAACTATTCAACGCCTCATTTCAAGCTGGGCGATTCTATGAAGCATCTATAGTACTGATAGTGAAGCCTGACAAAGACCCGCTGAACTGTGGATCATACAGATCCATATCAGTGTTAAACTTGGACTATAAACTTCTCACGAAAATTCTAGCTAACAGGTTAAACAAAGTAATATCAGCCATAGACCACAGAGATCAATCTGACTTTATCCCGGGTAGACATACATCTAACAATCTGAGAAGAGCACAAATAATTCTGCAGGTTAGGGACAGGTGTGAGGAGGATTGGGCCTTGGTCTCACTGGATGCGGTGAAGGCCTTGACTCCATAGAATGGCCCTATCTTTTGGAGGTGCTCCAGGAGTTTGGATTGACAATAACTTCATTAAATGGGTGGAGTTATTGTACAAATCCCTCAATGCTAATGTCCAATTAAACGGAGGTCTGTCGGAGTGCTTCTCTTTGAGCAAGGGCACTCAACAAGGGTTCCCCTTGACTCCCTTATTATTTGTGCTAGGAATAGAGCCGCTGGCATTGCATCTCAGGTTGGATGCACTGTACACAGGGGTGAAGCACAAGATCGGGGAAGAATGTCTGGGGCTGTGTGCAGAGGATCTGCTTTTGTTTGTATTGCACCCAGACTTTGCCATTCCTAGAGCCATGGAGCTGATTGACCGGTTTAAGGGTTTCTCTCCCAGCATAGATCGGGCCTGACTGGCACAGGTCTGCATGGCATTAAAGTAATAAGCCAATTTAAATATTTGACAAACATTCTCTCTAAAGCCTGCTTTACACGTATCAATTTATCGTGCGTTCGCATGTGCGATCGCACCCGCCCCCATCGTTTGTGCGATACGGGCAATTTGTTGCCCGTGTCGCACAAACTCGGTAATCCCCGTCACATGTACTTACCTCCCGAACGACCTCGCTGTGGGCGGCGAACATCCTCTTCCTGAAGGGGGAGGGACGTTCGGCGTCACAGTGACGTCACACAGCGGCCAGCCAATAGAAGCGGAGGGGCGGAGATGAGCGGGACGTAAACATCCCGCCCACCTTCTTCCTTCCGCATTGCCGCAGGTAAGCTGCAGTTCATCATTCCCGGGGTGTCACACGGAGCGACGTGTGCTGCCTCGGGAACGATGAACAACCGGAGCACAGAAGGACGTTCGATTTTTTGAAAATGAGCGACGTGTCAACAAGCAACAATAAGGGGAGTATTTTTGCTCGTTCATAGTCGCTTATTTCTGTTACACGCTATGATATGTCAAACGAGGCCAGATTTGCATCACTAATGATGTGACCCCGACGACATATCGTTAGATATATCGTAGCGTGTAAAGCGGCTTTAAGAACCCTGTAGAAATGATTGCTTGTAACGTCTTCCCCCTGTTGCCAGCATTTAAAGAAAAATTCAGGCACTGGAGTAATCTTCCCCTCTCAGTAGCGGCAAAAATTAATTTAATAAAAATGACCATCCAACCAAAATACTTGTATATTACACAGCAAGTCTTTATATTAATTCCCCACTTCTTTTTTAAATCATTAGATTCCCTGTTGATTTTTTTTTTATTTTGGGATCGTCTAGATCTAAGCTTCAGCTTCCTAAGTTACAGAGACCTAAAGAATTGGGAGGTATGGCGCTCCCTGATATGTATTTGTATTACTTAGCCAGTCTGTGGATGCAGACTGGGCCTTTGGATCCTGCAGAATCTTATTTAGCAGAATATATGGGTCTGGCCCTCCTCTGGCCCTTACTGGTCAACCCCAATTATGTCTCTTCTCACAAGCTACTCCCGATACATAAACTGGGTATTAAAGTATGAAAGGAGGCTGAAAATGTGTTTGGTTATATTATATTCCTCTTGAGATCCCATTATGGCACAACCTTTATCTTCCCGACTTCCTGGGATTACGTGACTTTAGAGAATGGCAGAATAACGGAACAACCTCAGTGTGCTCTCTGGTTCACAATGTGTTTCGCTCCTTTGCTCAGTTGAAGTCGACGTTTAACTTGCCGGGCTCCCACTTTTACAAGTTTCTTCAGATTAGAAATGCATTCCAATGCCAGTTCCCCAGGAAAGACATCCAATTCTCATCGTTCTTGTTATCAGAATTGTTAGGTCCCAGGGCCCCAGAGGTTTAATCTGCAGGTTGTACTCCTCTCTCATTCATGCCAGAGCTCAAAATAGTCCACTACATGTCTTAGACAAATGGAAGCTGAGAATCTCAGAGTTAGATGATATAGTTTGGGATGATGTTGTTGAATCTCATACTCTTGTATCGCTGGCTATTAATAACAAACTCATCCAATTGTACATTATTCATCAGAGCTATATCACTCCTGTCAGACTAAGTAGGATGGGGGGTTCTCGTAGTGACTGCTGTCTGACATGTGGGAGGGCTAAGGTGGATTTTTGGCAAATGATATGGGACTGTCACCTTATTAAGGCATACTGGATGGATGTGGTGCAGCTTCTATAAGACAATTCTGAACCTGGAGGTTGGGCTGAACCCTATACTGTGTCTATTTAGGTATTAAATGTGGAAGAATGGTTATGGTATGACAATAAGTTTCTGTAGAAAACCTTGTTTCCTGTGCATTAGAATGGATGGATGGACAGTCGCCCCCCTACTCGCTTATTGTGGATCAGGCTGGTAAACACCACCTCTTCTTTTGAACATTTTGTGTATAAAAACAGGGGCTGCCCGCAAAAATTTTAAAAGGTCTGGGGGTTGCTGGCTGAGCTTCCCAATGGGGAATCTGAGCAGCTCCTCAGGCCAGACTAAAGTAATCTGGTGGATGCCTGAACCTTGCCTGTTTTAATGCCGCCTCAAAAGTTCTTTTAGTTTCTATTTTTTCCTTGATCATATTTATGAATGAGTCAATGAGTTTGTTTTACTAATGTTGTGGTATGTTTACATTTTAATATTTTACCTACAGTATATTATAGTACTGACAACGTAGCTGTGCACTGTACACTTGAAAATCCATAACAGTTGTTGAAGATGAGAAGTAATTATTGTGATATCTGACTTATAGTGATGTATAAATTTGTCGTCAAGACTTTAATGTTATGTACACCCTTGAATAAACTGAGGTTAACAAAAAAAATAATCTGCATGGGGTTTCTCATATTTTGATACACAGCCAAAATACCGCGCTCAACTGAGGGCTGCAACCTGAAGCCGTATGCTTTATTTGTGCTGGGTATCAATATACGGGGGACCCTAGGCCAATTTGTTTTTTATTTATTTTATATTCTTTTATTTATTTTTACACTTCCCTCAGGCAGACAAACAGCTACTGTGAGGGCAACCAATCAGAGACACCGGCAGCTTGACTGCACCAATCACTGATGGTATTACAGGTGGTGGATGGGGGAAGCAGTGCATATGCATGAGGGATAATGAGCGGCCCCGGAAGAGGTGTTACAGCCACATGGAAACTGGCAAGTACATCCTGCTTTAACCATTTTACTTCCTTTTTTTCTTTTACACTGATTTCCCTGGCCAATTACAGCAATACCAATACCGGACATGGCTATAATGGGGTCAGAAGTGGATGGTTTCTGCAACAGTGTAACTGTGAACAATTACCAAACAAAACTGATGTTTGGTGATTTTTGAGAAAATTGTGAATCTGAGCCTGAGCATAGAGAATTAGTCAGCTCTTTTGTATATTGTATTACTGAGGATCTGTCAGCTCTTCTCTCTGTGGTGTAGTACAGAAGCTCTTTCAGCACTTCTTTATTGTGTAATAGATAGATGATCTGTCAGCTCTTATGTTCTCTTTAGTATAAAGGATTTTCCAGATCTCCAATGTATTGCAGTTTATTTCATCTCTCTTAAGTGGTGTAATATATGGAAAATCTGTCAACTACTCTGTGTATTGTAGTATGTAACGGATCTGTCAGTGCTCCTGTGTAATGTAGCATATAGAAGATCAGTCAACTCTCATATATGGTTTAGTATAGAAGATCTATCAGCTTTCCTGAGTACTTTAAGTATAGATGATCTGTCTGTTCCCCTGTGTGATGTAGTGTAAAGTGTAACACTGTTTCCAGTGTCCCCACACCATCCAACATCCTCCCCTTGGCAGGATTACCAGCACACTTAAAGGGGTTATCCGGCTTATTTTGCCTTTTTTTTGTCATTTGACTATTGGGCTACATAGAGGCAGGTAAGTAGATAGCAACTACCTACCTGCCCTTCTCTCATCCCCTCTCCCCCAGTTCAGAGTGGTCATGTGACTGCTCCTGCTGGGATTTTGCTGCTTCTTGTGATGTCACGTTGACAAGGGCAGAACCTTTTTGACAGACAACACAGCAGACTTCATGTTGCCTGCCGCACCCTCCCACACATCCCGTAGTGTAGTGGTCACAAAGACTTTGCCATTAAACCGCATGTGGCCCCTGATGCTGCTTGTGGTGTGCAGGCTTGCTGACCCCTTGATGATGGCTTGCTGTGCTTGGGCCGCGCAGTCAATGCTTTATATCAGAGGACAGATTCCCGGGTGCTGCGCAGATGCGAGCTCTGTAGACAGCTACTGCAATGATCAGCAACCGGCCAATCAGAGGTCAGCAGCTGATCACTGAAAAAGCTGTATAGAAAGCTCGTACCTGAGCAGTGCCTGGGAATCTGTCCTCTGATATAAAGTACTGTCAGTGGCTGCTCCTGATGCTGCTCGTGGAGCGCAGGCCCGTGGCCCCCTACTGATCGCTGCCTGTGCAAGGGCCGCCACTGAAAGAGCTTTATATCAGAGGACAGATTTCTGGGTGCTGTGCAGGGATGAGCTCTGTATACAGTTACTGCAATAATCAGCCACCGACCAATCAGAGGTCAGCAGCTGATCACTGGAGAAGCTGTATAAAGAGCTCGAGCATGCACAGTGCCCGGGAATCTGTCCTCTGATATAAAGAGCTGTCAGCAGTGGCCCCTGCACCCACAGAGTTCAAGAAGCAGGAAATAGGCCACCGAGGGAATGAGAACAGTAGAGAAAAATGTGTCTTTTTTTTGTGTGTGTGAAGACTAGTGCTATAGGGGACAATTCTACAGAATGGAGCATTACTACAAGAAGAGGACTAGGAAAGGGGACATTGCTAAAAGAAGAGTACCAGGAAAAAGGACATTACTACAAGAAGAGGACCAGGAAAGGGGACATTACTAAAGGATGAGCAGGATGGGCACAAGGATGGGGCACATTACTATAGGATGGGCGCAATACTACAGGATGGGCACAAGGATGGGGCACATTACTATATTATGGAGAAAAAGACGGGCACATTACTATATTATGGGGCAAGGATTGGAACATTACTATATTATATTTGCGGTGGATGTGAGGTGAGGTGATTGTGCTGTCACAGAAGAGAGGTAGTATCACTGCTCTGTATTGCCAATGCTGAAACGATCAGTGCTGAGCAGAATAGTGACAACAATAAAGGCAGAGTAGGACAGTGAGGCCGGGCGATGCCAGCTTTGACTGTGAGGTTTGGCAACCAAGGAAAGAAAAAAGTCAAATTTGCTTGAGCAGCAGGTAAATAAAGTGTCTGCAGAGAATAAAGTGAAAATTCAAAACGAAGAAAAGTTAGAAGCCAAAAAAATAAAAATAAAGGGGTGTTTTAGATGACAATACAGCACAGATTAGCTTAAAAAAACATTTTGGAGTTTAAGTCGGACAACTTCTTTAAGCTCCCAGCTGCTCAGAGGTAGCATCTGCTTCCTAGCTCCCTGCTCTTAAAGGGCCAGCATACCACCACCCAAAAGTGCCTCTCAGCCCATGGCTGAAGGACACTAGTTACTTAGGGCATCCTTCCCTATGAGATGTGCCTGAACCATGTGGTCTTACTCGTAGAGACATGCTGCTAGTTCTCAAACCATGTTTCCCATTTTCTGTATCCGTTACCTGTGCTTGATAACCCGTACCTGTGTTCTAGTACCTGCCTGAACCTGCCACACAAGCCATGCTCGCTGTACCTGCCGTACCTGCTGCACCATCTGTCTACTGTACTTTCTATACCTGCTGTACCTGCTGTACCTGCTGCACATGCAATACCTGCTGTATCATCTGTGCTGACTGTATCTGCTCTACCTGAGCTAATGGTTGTACTTACTATACCTGCTACATCTGCCATATCTGTCTTACCCTCTGCATCAGCCTGAACTAGCTGACCATTCTGCTCCAGCCGTTATGTCAGCGCCTAAATTCGTCCCTGCATCCCCGATCCCTTGGGTCAGCTGCGACAGTGCCAGGATATTGTGGCTCCCCAGCATCTGGTTGCCACAACAGCATTGCCCCTCCAAAGGGTTAATGCTGAGCCTGGAGGTAATTGGGGAAGTCTATTGGCCAGTAAGTACCAACATTCAACACCGTTTCTCCCTCAGGCCAGCAGAGGGAGCTCTAAACCTGGAGTTCCAGGGAGCACTTCCTTAAGCCCTGACCTGAGGGAGGAGTTAGGTAGTCAGTTAGGGAAGTTCAAGGAGAGAGGAGCTGAGTAGACGGTCTTGTTTGCTGGGGTTTGGAGCAAGGCTAGCTCAACCCAGAAGAAGCAGGAGCCATAGCGAGGCATGGAGAGAAGATTCTAGGGGCGAACTGGTCAGGACCGGTTCGCCTCAGAAGAACACAGTAAAAATTAGACATCGGAGTCTGTGGTTGCCAGGGTGTTAGATCCCCCAGTAACCAAATCAGAAGGGCAGGAGGACTGTAGGTCTCCTGGCCCCCAAAACAATCCAAAGGCACAGCTGCATCGCCAGGGCCCGGTGTGGACCCCAGCAGGGAAGCATCAGAGAGGGCCTGCGCAGCCTATCCTACGAGAAAGGGACGTACCACCGGTCCCAGCAGCAAGAGGGACATTGCTAAACTCAGAGTGCAGGGTCCTGTAGAAGCAAAGGAAGAACAGGGAGTAGGCCTCAATACTCGACTGGCCAAGAAGATCACCCCAGGTATTTCCAGGCCAACTGGATCCCCTTCACCACCTGTGACGGTCTCCCAGAACTGGACTGTTATAAAGTAAAAAGAAAAGAAGGTAAAGAGACTGTTGTTTGTGTCAGTTCTTTTCACTGTCCTGATTAGCCCTGCACCATTTCCAAAGCACCATAGACTTTAATAAGCACCAACGGCTGCCCCGGGGTACCGCTCCACCTGTGGGGAGCAGAACCATCCTAGCTGCTAATCCATCAGCCCCGGAGGTCTCATCCAGCAGCGGCGGTTCTATAGCCGCAATCCACAGGTGGCGTCACGAATATTTCCACAAACTTTATTATTAATTACCACCCCCAAAACTGCCATATTAGTTGACCCCGCCAGGGTCACGGAGTCCGGCCCCGCCACCACTAACTACCCCCGGACTAGTCCAGCCCGACACCGGGTGTCCCAGAACCCTGTGGTGGGCGAGTCAATCTTGGCATCACGAACAGGATTTCGTGCCTGGTCCCACCGGGTACTGCGCGCCTTAAAGAACTGTGCTTAAAAGACTTTGTTTTACTGTTTGAAAAACGCCGCCATTAGCCTTGCTGAGCGCAGGAAGAAGGGGGCGTGCCCAAAAAAAGAGCGCGAATGGAGCGCGCCATCGGAGCGGAGGTTCGTTAACCCTGCGTGACTCTGAAAAGAAAAAGAGAGCAGAGCCTGGTAAGGTCCACTAAGGGGGAAGGAAGATGTCCGACTCAGAGGGGGAACACGGGGCTGTTATAGCCCAAGACGCAGCAGCACCGGCAAATGTAATCCCCGTCGCCGTCGCACCAGCTCCCGCTGCAGCGCCCGTAATGCCGCTCACAATGCCAAACCTCCAGGGAGCGGACTGGCTACCGCAGTTCTCCGGGGAGTCAAATACCCTGAGCGAGTTCAGAGAAAGGCTGCATAGTTTGTTTAAGGTGTATCCTCTAACTGAAGGCCAGAAAGTGGGCATAATAATAGGACAGTTAACTGGCGCAGCCCAGCGTGAAATAAAGTCCTGGCCTAATACTGATAAAGGGACAGTAACCCAGATACTGGCCAAGTTTAAGAGTACCTTTGACACTCGCACTGCAGCAGAAATAAAAATGAAATTCTTTGGGTGCAAACAAAGGGCTAAGGACAGCATACGGGACTATGCCTTAAACTTGCAGGAGGCACTGAAAGCAGTTAAACAAGTGGACCCAGAGAGCGTGCGTGATGAAGACAAACTACTGACTGAGCAGTTTATAGAAGGACTCCTGTCAGACGCTCACTGGACACAGCTGCGTATCATGGTCCTGCAGAATCCTGCCCTGGACTTTGCAAAGTTTAAAGACTAGGCCATCCGGGTACTGAGAGAATCTACACCAAACGGCACAGTACCCCTCCAGCCTCTTGCCATCACATACCCAGAGGAACTGAGTGCAACCCGAGCCACTGCAGGGGCTGAGGCGGAGACCCTGGATAAGGATCCCGCTGCAGAGCTCAGACATCAGGTCCAAGAACTGACCAAGACTGTGGCAGCCCTTGCCAAAACCGTGCAGTCTCTACAAGTGACCCCATCGCCTGCAAGAATCGAGTTGGCCTCCAGTCCAGAGGACGTCCCGTGGATGCGACAGAGGAGGATTCCGCCGAACCAAGGAAAAGACACAGACCGGTATGATTCAGCTGGACAACCGATTTGCCGCCGCTGCAGCCAGGCGGGCCACTACGTAAGGCATTGTCCTTTAAACGGGCTGAACCTGGAGTCAGGAGCCAACCCCCAGGTGTAAGAAATCCCGGCTCGACTGCCTGGCGCAACAAGTATGTGGGGGGACGACCGGTCCTTCCTGTTGTGCTGGACGGGATTCCTTTGTCTGCCCTACTGGATACAGGGTCCCAGGTAACAACCATACCTTATATACTGTACAAAAGATACTGGGCTGATTCAGACATTGCGCGGGGCCCAGATGATGATTTAACGATTGTAGCCAGTAATGGCCAGCCCGTGCCTCAGATTGGGTACAGAGAAGTATCCATTAAAGTGGGGCAGGTAGAATTGCCATCTCAGGGGATGATAATTGTGGATATTGATCGCATAGAATCTAATCCACTGCTAACAATTGGTACAAATGTAATGGAAAATTGTCTTGCCGAAGTGATAATTTTGTTGCAGCAGGCGGCTGAAACTGCCAGCTCCAGGCAGCAGTGTGCCCTACAGAGGGAGATCAGAGCCCTGATGAGGAGGCAGCAGGTAGAGCTGGCCGGAGGAGAAATTGGCAGTGTGAGGGTAAGTGACCCCTTCCCCATTGCAATACCCCCAAAAAGTGAAATGTTGATATGGTGTCGGGCGGCAATAGTCCTCAAGGGTCAAAATTACCAGGCCCTGGTATAACCTGTGTATTCAGACAGTAAGCCTGGAGTCCTGATAGCCAGGGGGGTAGCAGACGTCCGCAAGGGAAGAGTACCCGTCCGCGTTCTGAATTGTGAGGAGGAGGAGGCCAAATTGCCCCGGTACGCCACGGTAGCCATGGAATCCTTGATCCCGTCCGACCAGGCAGAAGACAATGGCTCCAAGGGACAGCTGGAGGATTGGTGCCAAAGATTACATGTGGGCACCGACTCCACCCCTTCACACTAAAAGCATGGGGTTTACCGGGTGGTACAGGAATACGAGCGGGTCTTCAGAAAACACCCTCTAGACTTTGGGCAAGTAAAAGGGGTTAAACATCAAATCCCCACTGGTGACCATCATCCCATTAATGAGAGATACCGCCCTGTACCCCGAGCTCAATATCAGCGTGTCAAAGAGATGTTACAGGAGATGAAGGAGGCTGGGGTGATCAGAGATAGTTGTAGCCCCTGGGCAGCTCCACTAGTGCTCGTAAAGAAAAAAGATGGCACAATGAGAATGTGCGTTGATTACAGGCAAATTAACCGCATTACACATAAAGATGCTTATCCACTACCCAGAATAAAAGAGTCATTAGCAGCTTTAAAATCAGCTAACCATTTCTGCACCTTGAATCTCACCAGTGGGTATTGGCAACTTCCCGTGGCAGAGGCGGACAAGGAGAAGACTGCATTCACTACACCAAAGGGCCTCTGCGAGTTCAACTGCATGCCTTTCGGGCTCTGCAATGCCCCAGGGACATTTCAGAGGTTGATGGAGTGCTGCTTGGGCCATTACAACTTTTAACCGTGTTATTGTACCTGGATGACGTCATAGTCTACTCGAAAACCTATGAAGACCTCCTGAGGCACTTGGCAGAAGTGTTTGAGTCCTTATCCGACTATGGCCTGAAGATAAAGCCATCAAAATGTCACCTCTTGAAGCCAAAGGTACAGTACCTGGGTCATGTAGTCAGCGCAGAAGGTGTGGCACCTGATCCAGAGAAAGTCACAGTAATCAAGGACTGGCCAAGACCCACCCCGATAAAGGAGGTGCGGCAGTTCCTTGGGCTAGTGGGCTACTACTGAAGGTTCATTGACGGTTTCACGAAAATAGCAGTGCCTCTTCAAGATCTCCTGGTGGGTCAGCCAAAGAAGGCTAAGAAGCAAAGTTCTCCATTCGAGTGGAACAGCCAAGTAGAAACATCCTTTGTCCGGTTGAAGATGGCTCTCACTGGAGAAGAAATTCTGGCCTAACCTGACTACGGCCAACCATTTGTACTATACACAGATGCCAGCAACGTGGGATTGGGAGCAGTTCTGTCCCAGGTACAGGGAGGCAAAGAGAAAGTGATAGCCTACACCAGTTGAAAGCTTCGTCTAGCAGAAAGGAATACAGAAAACTACAGTTCCTTTAAGCTGGAGTTCCTCGCTATTGTCTGGGCAGTGACTGAACGCTTCAAGCACTATCTGGCATCGGCCAAGTTTACCATCTTCACAGACAACAATCCGTTGACCCACCAGGCAACAGCCAAGCTAGGTGCGCTAGAACAGCGATGGATGGCTCAACTGTCCAACTTTGACTTTATCATCAAGTACCGGGCTGACCGAAAGAATAACAATGCTGATGCGCTGTCCAGAATGCCTCACTTACCCGAGTCTGGAGAAGACCTGGATGAACTCGAAGAGATAGAGTTATCGGCTTTCCATCACCAAGGTATCTCCCAGTGTGAGCATGCTGTAAGAGGGTAGCGCTCGAGCCAGCACGAGGTCTTGGTCAACCCATTACTCCACCATAAATGGGAAGAAACACAGAACAGTGACCCGGCCATCCGATTAGTCAAAGCAAAGCTAGCACAAGCTGAAACCCATCTTGGTCCCGATGCTCCACAAGAAGCCCAACAGCTGTGGAAGGAGAGGGGACGACTGTTTCTCTACAAAGGCAAGTTATGCAAGAGATATGTTAACTGGCTAACCAATGAACTCGTCTGACAAATAGTGGTTCCACAGAGGGATGCCCCTATGGTCCTAGCCGCTTACCATGATAAAGCAGGACACTTTGGGTGGAAGACGTTGGAGGTCCTACTCCGTGATCGGTTCTACTGGGTACATATGAGAAAGGCCATCGAGAAGTGGTGCCGACACTGTGGTCCGTGTAACCTGAGGCGAAAACATGAAACCCACCAGAGGTCTCCCCTGCAGCCAATCATCACGAAGCAGCCCCTTCAGTTAGTGGCCATGGACCACATGAAACTAACACCAAGCCGGTCAGGCTATGTCTACGCCCTTACCATAGTGGACCATTACTCTCGTTTCCTGGTAGTAGTGCCTGTGAAAGACCAAACAGCCAAGACAGCAGCTAGGGCATTTCAAGCATACTTTTGTCGACCCCACGGTTATCCTGAAAGAGTACTGACTGATCAAGGCCCTGCATTCGAGGCGGAAGTGTTCCAAGAATTCTGTAACATGTATGGCTGTAAGAGAATAAGAACAACACCATACCACCCTCAAATCAATGGATTGTGCGAGAAGATGAATCATGTGGCTATTGATTTGCTCAAGACCCTACCTCTGGAAGAAAGAAACCAATGGCCAGAGAAGTTGCCAGATTTAGTGGACTTGTACAATCATATTCCAGTAAACTCCACCAACTGCAGCCCCGCTTACTTGATGCGAGCAATACCTGGCAAGTTACCTGTAGACTTTGAAATGGGAACTGTGTTACCTGAAGCGGTTCAACAGATAGAAGATTGGGATACAGAGCGACAACAACAATACCGCCAAGTTCAGGAATGTGTGGAAAGGAACCTGTCCCAAGCCAGAATGAGACAAGAAAAGAATTACAATCAAACAGCCCCAGCAACTCCCTTAGCACCTGGAGAACAGGTCCTCACGAAAAAGCAGAGAATGCACAAATTAGATGACCAGTGGGAGAGCAAGCCCTACACAATTATTCCCTCAAATTTTGACAACAGCAAAGTGTGTCTAATAAGTAAAGACGGAGGCAGTACTTATGAAGCAGTTTCAAGAGATCGTCTGAAAGTATGCCCTGAATGGTGTAAAATCCAAGAAGAAGTTCAAGAAAGCCCCCAATTTCAAGAAAAAGAGGAAGATATGATACAAACAATACTTGGAAAATTCCCCAAAACATGGACCCAAATAAATAAGGAAAGTGGTACCAGTATTGACATTCCCGCAAGTGTTTGTACCAGCAACAAAAGAGGTTCCAGATCCACCTGATGACATGTCGGTCCCAATCCCAGATGCCGCATCTGCAGTGGAACCGCAGAATCGACTTCCTGCCAGTGGTGAATCTGTCATACCTATGGTGAATCTAAGAACCCGTAGGAGATTGCCAACCCTACCAGCTAGGCCAACCTGCAACATCGAGGTAGTACACACACCAGATAGCGAAGAATTACAACCCCTACTACGCAGGTCCCAACGTAGCACCCGGGGACAGCCCCCTCCAAGGTATAGAAAATAGAATACCTATCAGAGTGTAAATAGTTATGTGAAAATGTCAATCTGTAATGTTTTATTTTAAGTGATTAAGTATATGGACAACTGGGTCACTGGACTATGGGTGACCAAAAACTTTAAGTGTATATAGTTAGCACCAGTGTGCTCACCACCCCAGAAGAAAAACCCATCTGGCGTGCATACAATGGGGTCATCGATGCTCTGACGCACGCCCAGAGCCTACGTTGGGGGTTTTATCGTGGCGGGTCCCCCATGGAGCAGTGTAATGGACACCCGGAAGGGAGCCACACTAGACTCATAATAGTTGTGCTTTAAGTTTGTAACGTTTAGGAAATGTGCCTCCCATAACGGGATGTAATGTTATAATGTTATGTTTTGTTTATGTTTCTTCAGTCCAGGAGTACTGATTTTAACTAAGGGGGAGTGTGGCGCCCCAGCATCTGGTTGCCACAACAGCATTGCCCCTCCAAAGGGTTAATGCTGAGCCTGGAGGTAATTGGGGAAGTCTATTGGCCAGTAAGTACCAACATTCAACACCGTTTCTCCCTCAGGCCAGCAGAGGGAGCTCTAAACCTGGAGTTCCATAGTTCCATGGAGCACTTCCTTAAGCCCTGACCTGAGGGAGGAATTAGGTAGTCTGTTAGGGAAGTTCAAGGAGATAGGAGCTGAGTAGACGGGCTTGTTAGCTGGGGTTTGGAGCTAGGCTAGCTCAACCCAGAAGAAGCAGGAGCCATAGCGAGGCACGGAGAGAAGATTCTAGGGGCGAACTGGTCAGGATCGATTCGCCTCAAAAGAACACAGTAAAAGTTAGAAATCGGAGTCTGTGGTTGCAAGGGTGTTAGATCCCACAGTAACCAAATCGGAAAGGGCAGGAGGACTGTAGATATCCTGGCCCCCAAAACAATCCAAAGGCACAGCTGCATCACCAGGGCCCGGTGTGGACCCCAGCAGGGAAGCATCAGAGAGGGCCTGCGCAGCCTATCCTACGAGAAAGGGACGTACCACCGGTCCCAGCAGCAAGAGGGACATTGCTAAACTCAGAGTGCAGGGTCTTGTAGAAGCAAAGGAAGAACAGGGAGTAGGCCTCAATACTCGACTGGCCAAGAAGATCCCCCAGGTATTTCCAGGCCAACCGGATCCCCTTCACCACCTGTGACGGTCTCCCAGGACTGGACTGTTAGAAAGTAAAAAGAAAAGAAGGTAAAGAGACTTGTTTGTGTCAGTTCTTTTCACTGTCCTGATTAGCCCTGCACCATTTCCAAAGCACCATAGACTTTAATAAGCACCAACGGCTGCCCTGGGGTACCGCTCCACCTGTGGGGAGCAGAACCATCCTAGCTGCTAATCCATCAGCCCCGGAGGTCTCATCCAGCAGGTGGCGTCACGAATATTTCCACCCCCACACCTGCCATATTAGTTGACCCCGCCAGGGTCACTGAGTCGGGCCCCGCCACCACTGACTACCCCCGAACTAGTCCGGCCCAACACCGGGTGTCCCAGAGCCCTGGGGAGGGCGAGTCAATATCACCTAGAGTAGCACCTGACAGCTATATTGTAGCACAAACCTATCCTCACCATCAGAGGCTCTTGTGTACACGAGGTAGTCACTTTGTTACCCCCCTCCAAGGTGACCCAGTGCTGTGGCACAGCGGGTCCACACCTGCCAGCATAACATAAAGAATCTGTCAGCTCCCCTGTATAATGTAGACTTAAACGGGCTTTACACGCTTCGAGATCGCTACAGCGATCTCTTTGGGATCACGGAATTTGTGACGCACATCCAGCCGCTGTAGCGATGCCATTGCGTGTGACACCTATGAGCGATTATGCATCGTCGCAAAAACATGCAAAATCGTTCATCGGCGACATGGGGGTCCATTCTCAAATATCGTTACTGCAGCAGTAACGAAGTTGTTCCTCGTTCCTGTGGCAGCACACATCGCTCTGTGTCACACCGCAGGAACGAGGAAGCTCTCCTTACCTGCCTCCCGGCCACAATGCAGAAGGAAGGACGTGGGCAGGATGTTCGTCCCGCTCATCTCCGCCCCTCCGCTTCTATTGGGCGGCGGTTCAGTGATGCTGCAGTGATGTTGCTGTGACGCTGAACGAACCCCCCCCCTAGAAAGGAGGCGGATCGCCGGTCACAGCGACGCCGGCCTTAAGAAGACTAAAGAAAATCTCTCATCTTAATTGTCTGAAGCAGTATATAAAGGATTTGTCAGCGCTGCTGTGAGGTATAGTTAGTGGATCTCCTTTGTAAGTTGCAGTGAGTATTTTATTCAGCATGTAACGGGGTGCCAGGGGTGCCTCGGGGCTTGTAGTCGTGGCACCTTCTATCAGGCTTACCCCTGGTTCCGCCGTCACTATAGGGACAGCAGATGTCTTGGTGGGGCAGAGTGTGGTGGTGCAGATGTCGTCCGACGTATAAACACTCTCCAGGCATGATTCGGTGCAAATAAAAGACATTCTTTATTTCACAACTCTTTCCAAAACCGGCAGTTGCAGATGACTTCACGTTTTCCTTAGCTGGGGGAAAGCCTGTCCTGACGTCTCCTCCAGTGGGGATGTGCCCGGCTACTCTGCTTCACCTGGCTCCCACTACGGCTACCCACAGACCGGACCCACACCGGTACTGCTTTGCACTTTGAGGTTCCGCCCGCTCCTTTTCTCTCCGGCTTCCCTAGTCTTCCAGCTCCCACACTCTGCCCCTTCTCTGCTTCCTTTCTCCCGTCCCGGACACCACTGCCTTCTCACTCCCACTTTTTCTCCACATCTTTTTCTCTCCCTCCCCTTTAACTTGCCGGCTCCTCCTACCACTTATTTCTGTGAGACAGCCGTCCCACCCGGCCACTAGGGGGACCCACTAACACAATATAATAACAATAAAAACATTTTTATTAATAACAACGACATTCGGGTAAACTGTGCTTCCTGGTAAGGGGTCTGCCCACCCCTTACACACCTCCCCTCTTGAAGCCTAAGCCTCCCGGCAAGGCATAAATCTACAATTGCAGTTAAAACGCAACAAAGACATTTTAATAAAGCTATGAACTTTTTCACCTTAGTGCACCCGCAATGGGCACACCAGTCCAGCGCCCGGAGTTCCTCCTGGAAGCTCCCGGTCTTAGTCGTGCCCGGAGGCCGTCGGCAGGCACTCCCGGTCTTAGTGGAGTTTCCGCCCGGAGGCTTTTACAGCACTCCCGGTCTTAGATGTTAAAAGGCAGGAACACAACTCAGCAATTTCTTCTTCTTAACGACGCGGAGGGAGCCCCTGGCTCAGTCCAGCAGCAGGCTCTCTCCGGGCTCGGCAACTTAAACGGTTCCAAACAGCACACTTCTTCCGGCTCAAAACAACGCCGGTGTCTAACAAAACAGGCCCGCCATCTTCCGGTCTTGAAAAGTCACTCCGGATGATAGGCACGTTGCCATTCGGCTCGTTGGGCCTTCACGTACTCCGACAGGGACTGCCCGGGCAACCGGCGCAGCCTCCGGAAGGGCTCGTAATTGGCGGGTTGCTCCGCTGTCTCCGTCTCCGGCTTTGTTTCTTCTACCCCCGACGGGGGTGAGGGGGTCGCGGCACGGGACGGCTGGGGGCTGCCCATGACAATTACCGGGTGCGTGGTTAGGTTTTGGTTAATAGCCAGCACCGCCGGGGTTCCCTTCTCCGGGTCAGCGATCGGTCCGGGCAGGACTTCCGGGGCTACGGCCAGTGTGCGTCTCGGGTGGGAGAGCTCGGCTAGTACCGGTCTTTGCTGCGACCGCCGCCGGTACTGGCATTCCTCCTACTCCAGTTCTTGCTGCCATTGAGCCGCCTCTTGAGTAGTAGGCATCCGGGTTACTCCGACTGCAAAGAGGCCTCGGCATCCCACCTCTCGCATAAACCGGACCTTTTCTCCCGGATATAACGTGTGCAAACGTTGCGGCAGGCCTTCAATGTCCAGGTTCACCCTGTTATAGAAGTAGTGGTTGCCGGTTTCCTCATCTTCGATAAAGCCATACCCCTCCTTCTGATTAAACTTTACCACCGTTCCTGTGGTACACTGCTGCTCGAACTCCGCACTCCGGGGACCAGCCATCATTTCCCGGGCCACGGTCTTGGCCAGCAGCCTCTCCTGTACCGGGTCCGGTTCTGGGGACGGGGACTTCCGTTGAGGCAGGGGTGACGGCTGTACTGGGTCCCAAAAGAAGCCCCAATTGTCCCTTTCCAGCTTCCGGGCGTGTGATTCTTCCGGAGCCAGAACTGGAACGGGTGTCGCAGGTCCCACTGCGACTGGCGGGGGTGTCTCCAGGTATGGGGTTCCCAGGAGCCGGTTCCCTGATGGCAGCTGAGCGGTGTACGTCGCTCGGACCTCGGTCGTGGTCTCTCCGGTTACAGCGTCCCACGTCGTCACCCAGGTCACTTTTGTGGCCCGTCCCGGTCCTCCGGGTACAGCCGGCAAGTGAGAGGGAAATCCCTCCGCAGACGCAGCCGCAATCTGCTTCTGGTGGCTTCGGTCCAGACCAGGCGCGACCACCGCAGCTTGTTGTCCCTCGGGGTTCTCCATTTTGCCTGCAGTACGAGTCACTAGTAAGGGCGTCAGGGTCGGTGGAGATGCTGGAGGAAGTGGAGGCGGGCTTACTTTTCCCGCTCTTGGGTATACTCCACCCCCAGTCTCACACATCAGGTCGACCCCTCCGCGGCGGTTCTTCTTTTTCTCTGGAACACCGCCCATTTCACATATCTTCATCTGTGCCCTGGGACCAGCACCTCCACTCTTTGGGCGGAGTACTCCGAACTTCTTTTTCGGCACCGGCCAGCCCCAGGCTCTTCTTTTGGCGCCAATTTTTTGCGCGCTTTCCATGTCCTTGAAGACGACGGCCGTCTTGCCGCCATCTTGTGCCCGGTCCAACGCCTTAGGCACTGCTTCTTCTTCCCACCAAGGAATCGGGACTCTTCTCCAATAATCCGGATCCTGTGCCCTAGGCACCACTTGGTCTCCGTCTTCTTGGGTCGGGACCCCTTGCATAGAATTTGCATCCTGCCGACTACGCCACATGTAACGGGGTGCCAGGGGTGCCTCGGGGCTTGTAGTCGTGGCACCTTCTATCAGGCTTACCCCTGGTTCCGCCGTCACTATAGGGACAGGAGATGTCTTGGTGGGGCAGAGTGTGGTGGTGCAGATGTCGTCCGACGTATAAACACTCTCCAGGCATGATTCGGTGCAAATAAAAGACATTCTTTATTTCACAACTCTTTCCAAAACCGGCAGTTGCAGATGACTTCACGTTTTCCTTAGCTGGGGGAAAGCCTGCCCTGACGTCTCCTCCAGTGGGGATGTGCCCGGCTACTCTGCTTCACCTGGCTCCCACTACGGCTACCCACAGACCGGACCCACACCGGTACTGCTTCGCACTTTGAGGTTCCGCCCGCTCCTTTTCTCTCCGGCTTCCCTAGTCTTCCAGCTCCCACACTCTGCCCCTTCTCTGCTTCCTTTCTCCCGTCCCGGACACCACTGCCTTCTCACTCCCACTTTTTCTCCACATCTTTTTCTCTCCCTCCCCTTTAACTTGCCGGCTCCTCCTACCACTTATTTCTGTGAGACAGCCGTCCCACCCGGCCACTAGGGGGACCCACTAACACAATATAATAACAATAAAAACATTTTTATTAATAACAACGACATTCGGGTAAACTGTGCTTCCTGGTAAGGGGTCTGCCCACCCCTTACAAGCACACAATCCAAAATCATCCATATGAGATTAGTGTCATAACCAGACCTTCATTAGATACTATGATTAATGAAAAATTGTAAGAGAAAAAGAAAAGAAAAGGTATCTGTCAGGTGATGAACATAAAACAGTAATATATAATGTTCTCACAATTAGTAGACATAGTGAATAAATGATATAAAGCAGATTGTCTCCTGTCAGCATTAGGAAAATAACATTGTTCTCAGGAACAGACAAGATATGGAAAAAGCATATCAATTGAACACGTATGAGGCATATACCGCCTACACGCTGACGGTATTCACAGCAATTTTGTATATTACCTAAATTGTATTATAATGTTGTGGCACTGTAATTTTAGTAAAGTGATTGATAGATTTTTATGCTTTTTCAATAGTTACCTTGTCTATTCCTGAGAACAAGCACATTTTGTTAATTCTGACAGCAGAGAATCTCCTTTGTGTCATTAAGGATGGTGCCATATTTTCAGCTTTCATTCAGCTAATTATGTGCATTTGTATTATTCAAAGAATGTTTAGAAATTGCCTGGACAATCTAGAGGCAACTTTGTTGTTCAATTATTTTGGATCGGAAAAGGGGAAATCCATATTTAAAAGGGAATTATAATTTTTTTTAAATAAAGTATAATATATTATACAAAATGTTTTTAGGGCCCTTTTTTCTCTATTTAATAACTTTTTGTTTTATATTATGCAGTAGTAATGCATATTTTACCACACAATTACCAGTTCTGTGTAATTTCTAGACAGCTGCATGGTGGACCACAAAAACTCTTAATTCTGGTGGGCAAGAGGTGCTACAGTCCGAGAATGATTATCTCTGTGAGCATTGCCTGTCTAATGCCAGGGTCCCAAAAATGGCCAGATTGATGGGCCGTAAATACCTAAAATTGGGTTTGAAGGGCTTTATTCTTTGTAAGATGAAAAGATGTTTTCAGTGATACCAATTTTTTTCTATTCAACTTTTTTAACACTTTTTATTTCATTTTTATTGTGTCAGTACATTCAAAAAGCTACATTTTTTACTTTTTATATACTGTTTATCATACCATTTACACTGTGTGCAGAATTAATAAGCAAATGAGTATTTTGATCACATGGTACTTTTTTTTTTACATGTTGTCCTACTCCAAGCTGTATAGGCTTGAGAGCCAACTACCAATTAAGTAAATCAGGTGATGTGCATCTCTGTAATGAGGAGGAGTGTGGTGTAATGACATCAACACCCTATATAAGGTGTGCTTAATTATCAGGCAACTTCCTTTCCTTTGGCAAAATGGGTTAGAAGAGAGATTTGACGGGCTCTGAAAAGTCAAAAATTGTGAGATGTCATGCAGAGGGATGCAGCAGTCTTGAAATTGTCAAATTTTGAAGCGTGATCACCGAACAATCAAGCGTTTCATGGCAAATAGCCAACAGGGTCGCAAGAAGAGTGTTGGGTAAAAAAGGCGCAAAATAACTGCCCATGAATTGAGGAAGCGTGAAGCTGCTAAAATGCCATTTGCCACCAGTTTGGCCATATTTCAGAGCTGCAATGTTACTGGAGTATCAAAAAGCACAAGGTGTGCCATATTCAGGGACATGGCCAAGGTAAGGAAGGCTGAAAAACGACCACCTTTGAACAAGAAACATAAGATAAATTGTCAAGACTCAGTACACCTCTCGGAACAGTGTCTGGGAGGCTGTGGTGGCTGCTGCACGCAATGTTGATTGTAAACAGATCAAGCAACTGACAGAATCTATGAATGGTAGGCTGTTGAGTGTCATCATAAAGAAAGGTGGCCATATTGGTCACTAATTTTTGGGGTTTTGTTTTTGCATGTCAGAAATGTTTATTTCTAAATTTTGTGCAGTTATATTATATATGCACACAGCGTATATATATATATATATATATATATATATATATACTGTATATATATATATATATATATATATATATATATATATATACACACACACACATATATATATATATATATATATATATATATATATATATATATATATATATACCTATGCAATGGTAACTCCTTGCACTCCATAATCATGAGGTGCTGATAGGCTTAAAGAGGGAAGCACATCACTTATGTAAGCATCTGAAAGTCTCTGTCAGTTATGACAGTTGTATATAAAGGGTTAAATGGTCACAATCAATGCTAATACTAATAATGGCCATTGCAGCAGGTAGTTGTGTGCTGCTACTAAAGGCAGACCTTCGATGCCAATACAGTTGAAAATAATGATGAAAGAGGGAGCACTCCACTCCCTCCTTCATTCTCCCTGGCATCTGAGATTTAACATCTCAGCACAGCGGGTGCGAAGATGTCTCTACAGTGCGCTACTGTGCCAAGATGTGCAGAGCTTCAAAAAACTCACCACTGAATGATGAACTATAATTTATGGAAGACTAAGAGGGTGAATTATAATATATGGAGGACCATGAGGGGTGCATTATACTAAATAGAGGATCATGGTGGGGCCGCAAACTATATGGAGAAAATGGGGTGTGCATTATAATATATAAAGGACTATATGGGTGGATTATACTATTTGGAGGACTATAGAGGATGCATTATAATTTATATATATAGGGGTGCATTACACTATTTATAGGAAAATGGGAGTACATTATACTATATCGAGGACTATTGGAGTGCATAATTGTAAATGGAGGAAAATTTTGGGCCATGTATACTATATGACTGGCTATGTGGGGGCCTATATAATAATTTGAGGGCAATGTGGGATCAATTATACTGTTTGGAGGGCTAGTGTTACGGGGGGACCGGCAGATTAGGACCAGGGGGTATATATCCTAATCGCCAGTCGGGGCCCACCGTGCTCCAGATGACAAAGGAGCTGCTGGCACCTGAGGGTTAGGCGGAGACTATAGAGCTGGATGGCTCTGAGATAACCCAGGAACTCTGGGAACCGGTCACGTGTGTTGCGACACGTCAGACCGGACGACAACCCGATTAGCGTTTTTGTGCACCTAGCGCTACACCAACCACGTGTGCAGGAAACACGTCAGGCCGGGTGGTAACCAGGTAGCGTTGACCGGAAGACCGCCACGAAAGCGCCCTGTCGGCCACGTGTGTAGGACACGTCAGGCCGAGCGGTCCTCTGATTAGCGTTTCTGGCCACTTCTCGACTGGCCACGTGTGTGTAGGACACGTCAGGCCAGATGGGTACACCAGTAGCGTTGACCGGGAAGCCGAGGAGGATAAGGAACACCCTGTTAACTCCACAGGGGTCCTGGGGTACGCTGTCCGTGCACGTAGGGGGCACAACCGGACAGGTGGCGCAGCAGGTGCGTTGTCCGTGTGCGTAGGGGGCACAATCGGACAGGTGGCGCAGCAGGTGCGTTGTCCGTGTGCGTAGGGAGCACAATCGGACAGGTGGCGCAGCAGGTGCGTTGTCCGTGTGCGTAGGGAGCACAATCGGAAAGGAAGCACAGCAGCCGCAGCCCAGTTAATGCCACTGGGCTGCTATAGCAAGACTGGAACGGCAGGAGGGAAGCACGGCGCCTGACCCTGATGTGCCGAGCCACGAATCTTGGCGTGACAGGTACCGTTCGCCTAACCCTACCTACCGCTTCCCAACATAGGCTTATGCCGCAATGAGGCTCTAACATGGAGGTGTGCTCTGACTGAGCAAAAGTGAAGACTGCGCACCTCCATGTTGTCTCCAGCCCCTTTTATAACCTGGGTCCGCCCCAAACCCAGGGTAGAACCACCAAGGTCCAATAGCAGAGTGCCATGTCATCAGTGACGTCACATGCGACCTATCCGGAACCGCCACGTCATTGATGACCTCATGGCAGCCACGCCCCAAACACTTCACCAGTCATCGTCTGACGACCAATACTGAGGTGCCAGATCATAGGGGCGGGCCTCTGCGAGCCAGTCCGGAGTTGCCACGTCATCAGGACACCTGACACCCTCTGCCCTATCAGGGCCTGCCACCTCACGGACATGCTCAGTGAGGTCCTTACCGGACCTAGCCTCTGGTGCACTAAGTGCCTGAGCATGCCCAGTAGCCTGAGCAACAGGCTCAGAAAGCAGACTATCAGTTTGAGCATGCTCAGTAGGCACATCCCAGAACTTAGACACAGCACGAAGTCCAATTACCTGTGCAAAGAGGCTGTTAGGGTTAATTGTGGGAGCATGCTCAGTAGCCTGAACTGAGGACTTAGTCTCAGACATAACACAATCAGGCTGAGCATGCTCACTAGGCAAAACACCGGGCTTAAACTCTGGCTGGGGTAAATCGGCGCACGCATGCGCACTAGCCGCATCTCCACACTTAGACGTGGTGGAAGGAACAGCCAACTGGACGACCCGAGGCACGGCCAAGAACGGCAGCCGGCGCCTGGGCGCAACAGGAACCACAGCAGGCTGCTTGCGGCTATGGCGGCGCCGGTTCGTAACAGTACCCCCCCTCTAGCGGCCCTCCCACTCGAATGGTCTATAGTCGCCACAGATACCACTGAGCGACGGGCGGAAGATAGAGACATGCAGTGGGAGCTACAAGACTCGCTCCACCGCGTAATCACCCCAGACGACCAGTCGATATGTGGGGAATGTTGCTTCAACCAAGGAATACCCAGCAGAATATCATCTGCACCCTTAGGGAGAACCAGAAATGAAATGGTCTCCCTATGCCCAGATGACATGGTAAGGGTAATGGGCACTGTCCGCTGGTGAATTACCTTGGGCAACAAGGACCCATCCAATACACGGACTCTCACTGGCCTTGGCATTTGCACCAGTGGGATGGCATGCCGCCGGGCAAAAGAGGAGGAGATGAAACTATCCCCAGCACCTGTGTCCACACTTGCCCTTGTGGACCATGTTGACCCCTTAAAGGAAATGGACGCGGGAAACGTCACCCTAATGGATGACGCAGAGTCCAGTCTACCTTCAGCTATGGTCACCAATCGCGGTCGCTTACCCTGACGCTTTGGGCAATGGTTGGCATAATGACCATACTGCCCACAAGCGAAACAGGAAATGCCCTTGCGACTCGAAGACCTAGCAACACCAACCCTAGCAATGTCCATAGGGACAGAGATGTCCTCTAAGGGAGGTACAGTAGGAGAGACCACTACAGTGGCTGAACGGCCCTCTGACCTGCGCTCCAGCTGACGTTCTGAGGTCCGCAGGTCAATGCGGGTAGCCAGAGTCATGAGGCCCTCAAGGGTAGTTGGTACCTCACGCGACGCTAATGCGTCCTTCACGTGCGAGGCTAATCCCCTCCAGAACAGTGGAATGAGAGTCCTCTCTGACCACCCCAGTTCTGCAGCAAGTGTCCTGAAACTCACAGCATATTGACTTGAGGAGGTACGCCCCTGCTCCAAAGTCAGTAGCTGTAGGGCCGAGTCGTGAGTGACCTGAGGCCCCAGGAACACTTGTCGCAAGGACTCCAAAAACTCCTTAGAGTCCTGTACTACGGGGTCATTCCTCTCCCACAATGGTGTAGCCCACTCCAGTGCTCTACCAGAGAGCAAGGAGATGATAAACCCCACCTTCGACCTCTCTGTAGGAAACCATGCAGCCAACAATTCTAGATGGACTGAGCACTGGTTCACGAATCCCCTACATGCCTTGCTGTTCCCCGTAAACTTGTTGGGCAGCGAGAGGTGAGGGAGGGTTGGAGTAGGCTTGGTGACTGACACCATTGCAGCCGCTTGAGCCACCACATCATTCATATCAGCAGACTTCTCCAGAGACCTCACTCTGGCATCAAGCTGCAGCATGAACTGACGTAGCTGCTCCATCTCCGCCATGCCAGCCAGACCCTGGCACAGTCTTACTGTTACGGGGGGACCGGCAGATTAGGACCAGGGGGTATATATCCTAATCGCCAGTCGGTGCTTACCGTGCTCCAGATGACAAAGGAGCTGCTGGCACCTGAGGGTTAGGCGGAGACTATAGAGCTGGATGGCTCTGAGATAACCCAGGAACTCTGGGAATCGGTCACGTGTGTTGCGACACGTCAGACCGGACGACAACCCGATTAGCGTTTTGGTGCACCTAGCACTACACCAACCACGTGTGCAGGAAACACGTCAGGCCGGGTGGTAACCAGGTAGCATTGACCGGAAGACCGCCACGAAAGCGCCCTGTCGGCCACGTGTGTAGGACACGTCAGGCCGAGCGGTCCTCCGATTAGCGTTTCTGGCCACTTCTCGACTGGCCACGTGTGTATAGGAAACGTCAGGCCAGATGGGTACACCAGTAGCGTTGACCGGGAAGCCGAGGAGGATAAGGAACACCCTGTTAACTCCACAGGGGTCCTGGGGTACGCTGTCCGTGCGCGTAGGGGGCACAACCGGACAGGTGGCGCAGCAGGTGCGTTGTCCGTGTGCATAGGGAGCACAATCGGACAGGTGGCGCAGCAGGTGCGTTGTCTGTGTGCGTAGGGAGCACAATCGGAAAGGAAGCACAGCAGCCGCAGCCCAGTTAACGCCACTGGGCTGCTATAGCAAGACTGGAACGGCAGGAGGGAAGCACGGCGCCTGACCCTGATGTGCCGAGCCACGAATCTTGGCGTGACAGGCACCGTTCGCCTAACCCTACCTACCGCTTCCCAACATAGGCTTATGCCGCAATGAGGCTCTAACATGGAGGTGTGCTCTGACTGAGCAAAAGTGAAGACTGCGCACCTCCATGTTGTCTCCAGCCCCTTTTATAACCTGGGTCCGCCCCAAACCCAGGGTGGAACCACCAAGGTCCAATAGCAGAGTGCCATGTCATCAGTGACGTCACATGCGACCTATCCGGAACCGCCACGTCATTGATGACCTCATGGCAGCCACGCCCCAAACACTTCACCAGTCATCGTCTGACGACCAATACTGAGGTGCCAGATCATAGGGGCGGGCCTCTGCGAGCCAGTCCGGAGTTGCCACGTCATCAGGACACCTGACACCCTCTGCCCTATCAGGGCCTGCCACCTCACGGACATGCTCAGTGAGGTCCTTACCGGACCTAACCTCTGGTGCACTAAGTGCCTGAGCATGCCCAGTAGCCTGAGCAACAGGCTCAGAAAGCAGACTATCAGTTTGAGCATGCTCAGTAGGCACATCCCAGAACTTAGACACAGCACGAAGTCCAAGTACCTGTGCAAAGAGGCTGTTAGGGTTAATTGTGGGAGCATGCTCAGTAGCCTGAACTGAGGACTTAGTCTCAGACATAACACAATCAGGCTGAGCATGCTCACTAGGCAAAACACCGGGCTTAAACTCTGGCTGGGGTAAATCGGCGCACGCATGCGCACTAGCCGCATCTCCACACTTAGACGTGGTGGAAGGAACAGCCAACTGGACGACCCGAGGCACGGCCAAGAACGGCAGCCGGCGCCTGGGCGCAACAGGAACCGCAGCAGGCTGCTTGCGGCTATTGCGGCGCCGGTTCGTAACAGCTAGTGTGGGCCTTTATACAGTGTGAAAAGGTGTTATACTGTATATAAGCCCATAATAATGCATGGAGGTTTGTGTGGGAGGGTACAGTCGGGATCATACTCTGTTGCAGTCATCTTACTTTTACAGGGTAGTTGATCGTGGGTACAATAGGGTCATCATTCTGTGCAAGGGGAGGGTACTGTAGAGGAAATCACTGTGGGGTATTATACAATGATTCTACGTCACTTTTACTGGCATCATACTTTATGGATGCAAAGAAAAGGGAATATAGAGGGTTTTAATAGGAGGAACATGATTTGTAAGGGCAGCAAAGTTGTGAGATTTTTTCAGGGAGGGGATTATTTCTTTGTATGCCCCTGCAGCAGGTTGTCTGCTATGATATACAGCTGACTCTCACTCATGGTGTTAGATCTGTGCCAACATCATGCCAAACAGGGAATTCAAGTGCTACTGTGCTGTACATGTACAGTGAATGTTGGGAATAAGTTAGAAAAAATCAACTCCATATCCACCTACCACCTACGATACAGCAGTATGGAGAAAAAAAGCTCTTATGTTTCAACACACTCTGGCGTCAATGTGCTCCTCTTTTGGATTTCTCTCTTCTGTCCTGAGAATGTCCAGAGGGCTACAGTGCCCAGCGGGTTACACATAACAGCCTTTCTTAGACCCCGAGTCATGTTCTTGAGATTCCTACTCTAAAGTACTATTCCAGGGAGGATTATTTCTCTGCAATCTCCACATTGTAAACATTAACTTTGTAGTATGACAAAATAGTATGTAGTACTCTTTGAAAATCATTGTGTTATAATATTTAATAACACAGAAAAAATAGACTTTTCACTTGAACACATAGTCTACTGTGAATATTTGATATATGTGCAACGCACAACAGATTTTCATTACCTTTTGGAATATGTTTTCATTTTGTATTCAACTTCTGTATTTACTTTTTTCTGCTGTTTCCCAAGGGCTACATTCAAGGGCAGACAGGGCCAACCTGTGAACAGTTGTAATTGCAAGATGTGATGTTGCGCAGCGCACCGGGCACTGCCACCTTCCCGCTGTAGAGGAGCTGAATGGGACACAAGCCAGGGGAAGGTGAGTGCTGTGTGTTACTTCTCCATAAAAATTAGCAGTAATATGTCTGTGTGCGCACATATGATTGTGTATATTTATGCATGTTTGTGTATATTTATATGTCTGTTTATTTATATATGTATTTTTGTGTATGTCTTCAAATATGTATATGCTTGTGTATACATTTGAAACCAGACGTTTACATACACTATCTAAAAGGACACATATGCATGTTTTTCTCACTATCTGATACGAAATCAGAATAAACCTTTCCCAGTTTAGGTCAGTTAGGAACCAAAATTATTTATATTTACCAAATGCCAGAATAATGAGAGAGAGACAATATTTTAAGGCACTTGTGTTACTTGCGGTTGCGGGTTGTTCATGGGTTTCCATGTGTTACTGCCATGTTGGTCCTTCTATGACAAGAAGCAAGTGGCCACAAGGTAACACAACTTAATTTTCTCCCTGCAGCCAATGCTTTTCCAGAAATCTGGCTAATCAGGCTTAAAATATTATTTATTATCTGCTATTATCTGCAGATAACTTATGTTTTCATTTAAACAGGCATAGCCAAAACTAGTGGCACCCTTGAAATTGTTCCAGAAAATGGAGTACTTCCCCCAGAAAATTATAGCAGTTACACATGTTTTGTTATATGTATGTTTACTTCCTTTGTGTGTATTGGAACAGTACAAAAAATCTGATAAAAAAGGCGAATTGAACATTATTTCACACAAAACCCCAAAAATGGTCTGGACAAAATTGTTAGCTCCTTTCCAAAATATGGGTAAACAACCTTGTTTCAAACTCACCTGTGGTAAGTAACAGGTGTGGGCAATATGAAATCTTCCCAGAAACCAGATAAACGGTAGAAATGTACTAAATTGTTGCATTGTGCATCTGTGTGTGCCACACTGAGCATGAAGATCAGAAAAAGAGGCGGAGAACTGTCTCAGGACTTGAGAACCAAAATTATTGAGAAACATTAATAAACTTAAGGTTACAAATCTATCTCCCAAGATGATGTTTCTTTGGCCTTGGTGCGCAATATAATAAAGAAATTTATAACCCATGGCACTGTAGCCATCTTTATGGATGTGGAGGGCAGAGAAATCTGAAGAAAGGTTGCAAAGGAAAGGATAGTTTGGATGGTGGATAAGCAGCCCCAATAAAGTTCCAAAGAACTTCAAGCTGTTTTGCAGGCTCAGGGCGTACCAGTGTCAGTGTGAACTGTCTGTCATCATTTAAATGAAATGAAACGCTATAGCAAGATACTTTGGAGCACCCCACTGCTGATACAGAGACAAAAAATCTAGACTGCAGCTTGCAAAATGTACATGGGAAAGCCAAAATCCTTCTGGGAAAGTGTCTTCTAGACAGATAAGACAAAGATAGAGCATTTTGGTACAGAGTATCATTTTACTGTTTACTGAAAATGGAATGAGACCTAAAAAGACAAAAAAAACACAGTACCTACAGTCAAATATAGTTGAGGTTCAAATATGTTTTGGTGTTGTTTTGAAGCTGCTGGCATTGTGTGCCTTCACGGTGTTCAAGGCATTAAGAAATCTTACGATTACCAAAAGATTTTGGATCGCAATGTAGTGCCCAGTGTCAGAAAGCAGAGTTTGCATCCAAGGTCATGGGTCTTTCAGCAGGATAATGGCAAAAAGTACTTCAAGGAGCCCCCAAACATAGATGGAAACAAAGAACTAGAGAGTTCCGAAGTGGCAGCAATTAATTCAGATCTAAATCCAATTAAATATCTGTGGGGAGACTTAAAATTATGGTTTGGAGAAGGTAGTCTACAAATATGAGAAACCTGGAGCAGTTTCCAAAAGAAGATTGGTCCAAAATTCCAGTTGAGGGTGTAAGAAGCTTCTTGATGGCTAAAGGAAGTGATTGATTGCAGTTATTTATTACTAAGGGTGTGCAACTAAATATTAAGTTGAGAGTACCAAGAATTATGTCTGGCCCATTTTTGTAGTTTTTTGTGAAATTATGTGCAAATTTTCTTATTTTATGTTGTTCCAATACACACAAAGGAATTAAACATGTGTGTAACGAAACATGAGTAAGTGCAATAATTTACAAAGAGAAACACTTCATTCTCTGGAACAATTTTTAAAGGTGCCATCACTTTCATCCATGACTGTTTATTCAAAGCATTGTATTTTTAAAGCCTATTACCTCTGCTGCTTTAATGCAGTAGCCACAGGTAAGCCGCCTGAAGATGAGCTGCTGGAACTTATGGGCCACTGCTTTGGGATTGCCCCAGGCCAACATTTGCCAGCCAGCCCCTGGCTATATTGTTAGCATAAGTGTACGTTTAATAGATGTCTATTTTATTTCTGCACTTTTTTTTACTATACAGTATAAGTTAAACTAGGATTTTTCTTTTAGTTATTTATTTTCATACTTGTTTTGATTATGTCACATTACATGAATCATTTACTGACATGGTGTGAGAATATATTTTCAAATTCCACGGTCAAGTTTTGTTATGGGGCCTTAAGGTTATGCCCCTGGACATCTAATTGTTTCAAAAACGTATTGAAAAATTGCTGTTAAATAATGAAACACATTATAAACTCTGTGCTCAATTATTAAGGCCATATACTCATTTTTATACAGATATTCCAATTCCAAGCTGTGAAAACTTGAATGTGTATTTATGTAAGGAAGGAAGATTTGGATACACCACCCTTTATCAAGGCATGCAGAAATATTAGGCAGCTTCTTTCCCTCAGGGAAAATGGGCACAAAAAAGATTTAACTGAAAAGTCAAAACCTGTCAAAAGTCTAATACAGAGGTTCAGCATTTTTAAAATGCTAGGATATTGGGCTGTGATTGTAGGGTGCTACCTGAGGGCGCAGTAGTTATTGCCAGGTGTAGTTCTCAGTAGAGCGGCCTGGCAATCCTACATAATTTAATTTTGTGGGTCTGTCACATAAAAATCAGGCAGCACTCCATTGTAGTAGATATCAGAACTTCTTTACTTGGCATCAACATGTTAACAAATATAGACATCATATATTACACTTCATAGTAATCTTTCCTGTGCCGCCGTGCCCTTATCTGTGTTCTGTACTCTGGTCATCCCTCCAGTCCTTTGTCCCCTCTCCTACCTCCCCACTAGATTGCTTCCTCTGGTACTGACCTCAGCCTGACTTTGACTCCGCTTCTGCTCGTTCCTCCGGTCCTTTTTCTGCCCATACTGTGTTTGACCCAGCCTGCCTGACTATTCCTCGCACGCCCCGCAGATCTGCTTCTCAGCTGTGCTGTGAGGCAGTGTACAAGAACACTGTATATTTCCTTCCTGGTTCTCGTTGCTCTGTGTAGTGTCTTCTGCTGCAGAGCTCCGGCTCCCCCTGGTGGCAGCTTGACAACTGAGTTTATTTGTGGTCACAGCTGTAGGTTCACACGGTCCTCCTGCAGGTAACTGGACTTCAGGTGACTTTAATTATCTCAGTTACTTCACCTCACTGAGCTCACAGACCTGCATCTCTTGGCATAAAACCACTGTTTTTTGCCAACAGAAGCAGATTTGGTGCTGAAATTTAAAAAAAAAAAATGGTATCACTAACGCATCATACCACATGTGGTTTTGATGCTTTTTTGCCAGGAGGTTTGATTGGGTGCATTAATATGGTGTAAATATTTCAGCACCAAATCTGCATCTCTTGGCACAAAAACAGTGGTTTTATGCCAAGAGATGCAGGTCTGTGAGCTCATCACCAAATTTGCATCTCTTTGCCCAATAATGAAAAGGAAAAAAAAAAAGGTTTTGACGCCATTGCAGTTCGGTTTTCTGTAAGGAGGTGCAAATTTGGTGCTTAAATGTCTGTATCTGATTTCAGCACCAAATTTGCTAGAAAACCGCAATGAAGCAGCCTCAAAACTGGTTTTGCATTTTTGGGCCAAAAGATGCAAATTTGGTGATAAAAGTTTTACACCATATTCCTGCACCCAATTTTCATCTTCTGGCAAAAAATTGCATCACTACCACATCATATCACATGCAGTAGTGAGGCGTTTTTTTGATGTTTTTTTTGCTAGGAGGTTTAGATTGGGTACAGCAATGTGCTGTTGAAATTTCAGCACCAAATATGCATCTCTTGGCAAAACCCCCCCACGGTTTTCTGCCAGGAGATGCAGGTCTGTGAACTCAGTGACCTCATTCCTAATTCTAAATAATAAAATCTTTTTCATTTTGAAATACTAAAGCATTTTTTTATTTCTCTGTTGGAGTGGTGTTTCAAATGTAAGTCCTCTGGCCCTAGTCCTTACCTACGCTATCTTCTTCTATTATCACCATCATTGCAGCGATTTGTCACCTACTCCAGTGATTCATAGACCACATTGGAGGTAACTTTTCAATACAATTCTAAGAGAACTTCATTCTGGCTCTGATAGACTTTTATTGAGCGCTTATGACATAAATTCAAGCCAGACAGAAGTTACAGGCACAAGATGGAATGGAATGACATTAAAAAAAAGGTTGACACCGGAGAGTGAGTATAGACAGGGATCAGGAGACTTACATATATACTTATATCACAAATACAGCCATGAAAAAGAAAATCAAAAAATGCTTGAATGGTGCTTTAATGTAATCTTCCAAGATTACTCTCTTATTCAATCGGGTATGATGACTGTTGGAATGCAACTGCTTTTTGCGTGCTACAGCTTTCAAGGCAAGAGTGACCTGTAGGAATCATACACAAGACAAATTCTAATTAATTGGACCTGTGCATGATACTCCTTAGGAAACTGTACCACCCAGCATGCAGATGATTTTCTCTATGCTCAATATCAGATGAGGGGAGAATAATAATGAAAGGGCTCATTAAAGGACATCTATCAGAATGATCAACCCTCTTAAACCATGTGAACGGGCATAAAGGTCAAAGGAAGCTGAATAAAATGACACCCATGATATTGGCGATCCGAAATGTCTTTCTCTAGAGCAATCCATGTTTTTCTTATCTTTGAAAAAGAACTTAAGATCTATGGACCGGAGATAGGTTTACATGAGATTCTGGCCTCGGGACTTATTTTCAATGAAACAATGCAATACCAGCATGAAGAAATTAATAACGGAGATTTTGTTCTCATAATCACACACAAGTCTGCAGTGAGATCAAAAGGTGAACTTTGTCTCATTATAAAAACATTTGCAGCTGTAGTCCTTTCACCGTGCATCAGTCATGGCTGCCATTAGGACTTTCAGGGCCCGATACAGGCAACATTTTCGGGCACCTTTGAGACTTTGCCCAGGCTCCACCCCAGCTCTGCCTACACCCCAAATATTCCAAGGTCCCACCACCCCCTCTTAGAAAAACACCTGCATATGTGAGCACACAGACTGTACATGTATATATGTACAGTGTATATATAATATAATAGAGACTACTGCAGGCTGTGTACAAATATATACATATACAATATATATACACGGTGGCTCAGTGGTTAGCACTGCAGTCTTGCAGCGCTGGGGTCCTTGGTTCAAATCCCACCAAGGACACCATCTGCAAGGAGTTTGTATGTTCTCCCCATGTTTGCGTGGGTTTCCTCCGGGTACTCCAGTTTCCTCCCACACTCCAAAGACATACAGATAGAAACTCTAGATTGTGAGCCCCAATGGGGACAGTGTTGTCAATGTATGTAAAGCGCTGTGGAATTAATAGCGCTCAAACAAACAAAATGTTCCCCAATAATTTTTATTTTATTAAAGTAGATAAAAAAGTTTATGATACCACACCATTTAGTGCATAATGAACAAACACAGTCAGGTTGTCACAAAACAGACCAGTATTGTGGTCACCCCTGGTCTTGAATATCAAGAGTAGGGTTTACATATAGATT
The DNA here is from genome assembly GCF_048569485.1 of Anomaloglossus baeobatrachus. Classification (NCBI taxonomy): domain Eukaryota; kingdom Metazoa; phylum Chordata; class Amphibia; order Anura; family Aromobatidae; genus Anomaloglossus; species Anomaloglossus baeobatrachus. Next base: position 283,963,602 of record NC_134358.1, read on the forward strand.
TTTTGACAAATTGATACAATTAAAACAGTGATTACAAAAAGTTCACACAAGGGGACATGATGGATAACACCAAGTAAACTTAACTTGTAAGCTTAGACATCCTAAGTGATTCTTCAGGCATAATAGTGCTTGGATACTGTATCACATTCAGGAGTTGCAATCCAGAGGCATCAAAAATGGGTCATAAGGCATTAAATATCCAGTCCCATAATCAATAGGGTGAACCGCCGACCGTTTATAATGGATTAAAGAAGTCTCCACCTCGATGCGTTTCCCCACAATACATGCGGTTCATCAGGAGGCTAGGAAAGTAAGTATAGTCTATCAGCATTCAAACAGACATAGATAGACAAACATCACCACAAAATTACACCAAACATATGGAAGGAGAACAAATTATAACACTCACTTGATAGAAAAAAGAAGGATGTAGAGCATGCAGATCCATGGTGCCGTTTAATCAGATCAGTAGCATCACAGTGAGATCCTGTATCGATAATAGTATACCACCGTCCTCAGAGGCATCATGGAGCTGCATGTCCGGGAAGGTTTTAAATAGCCCACATAAGTCTGATCAGCTGTGGACACCTCAGACACTCCCATATTTTACGTAGCTAAAGTCACGAGTGCGCATGCGTAACATAACGCTATCAATGCGCACGCGTGAGAAACAACAGAGACAGGGAATGCCGTAGCTAAAATCCCGAGTGCACATGCGCAATGCAGCGCTATCAATGCGCACGCGTGAAAAGCAGCAGAGACAGAGGTGATTTCAATACACATCAATCGCGCAAGCGCGGGACCTAAGGCAATGCCACCTCCCATGTTGTGAGCTGAATCGGTCACATGATAAGGTAAGGGCGTGCTGATCCAAAATACCACGCAGATGCAGTGGATCAATTATATGACTTAGAGATTCCCTGATTTCATAACGATGTGAATCAAAGTAGTATTTTTTGAAGGGAGTCAAAATACCAATAAGTATAGATAGGGATGGCATTATACCCATGGGTGCCACGTCTCTACACACAATTAGAATACAACCTGCCAGGAATATTAAAGCAGTTGAAAAGCATAATATTCAGATATATACAGACGTTGTCTGACCACATAGGGGCAGCACAATAAATAAATCATAGCCCCTTTTATCAATTCATTATCCCAGAATTTTTTTCAAAAACAAGTGAATAACATATAATATGAGTATATATTTCCCAGCAATGCGGGCAACCCCATATAGGAAGTTTGTCCCATATGCATGCCGTTTTGGATTTCATAACAATAGGGGTCTTCTAACAATTACACAGGGAGGAAACAATTAAACGAGAGTTGCTCATTGAGCCCTCTCGGAGTCAGGGATCCCATTCTATATATCCAAGCAGATTCTTTCTGCAGAAGTACCCTATCAAAGTCACCCCCCCTCGGACTACGTCTAACTAATTCTAAAACTGAAAAACGGATACGTTTTTAATGTCACCATTATGCACATTATTTATATGTCGGGAGAGGGGGGTGTCACGTTCATTTCGAATATCTGACAAGTGTTCACCCACACGTCTCCAAAGTTCTTGTAAGGTCTTACCTACGTAGTCGAGGGGGCATGTACAAGTGGCCCTGTACACAACCCCTATTGTCTTACAATTGCTAAAGTCCCGCAAAAAGAATTTCTCCCTGTTGCTGCACTCCTTACCGTCTTACTTTGTTCCATTGAGTCACAGTAGCTACAGTTCCCACATCAAAACATACCAACCACCTGTCTGTCAAGCCACGTACCTACTGGACGGGGGCCCTGGTACATACTGTGTACAAGTCTGTCCCCTATAGAGCGACCCCGTCTGTATGTAATACATGGAGCCCTTGGAAAGAATTTAGCCAAATCAGGGTCAGCCTTTAAAACATTCCAGTGTCTTTTGATTATTCCAAAAACACGCTCCGACTGCATGTCATAGGTGCCAATTATACGTATAATGTTGGGGTCCTCATTCCTAGTTTTCGGCGTCATCAGTGAGTGCCTCTTGGTATTTTTGGCAAATGCATAGGATTGCTGTAGGACCTGTTTGGGGTATCCTCGATCTAGGAACCTCCCAAACAGATCCGATGCTTGTGTCTTGAAGTCCACCTCCATAGAGCAGTTTCTGCGTATCTGCAGAAACTGCCCTTTAGGGATCCCACTCTTAAGAGGGAGGGGATAATGACTTTTACACTTTAAAAGGGAGTTCGTGGCCGTCGGTTTTCGGTATGTCACAGAATGAATCCTACCAGTCTCATGCTTAGATATAGTTAGGTCCAAAAATGTGATACAATTTGGATCACATGTGTAGGTAAACCTCAATCCTATCATATTTTTGTTCAAGACCCCCACAAAACGTTCAAAATCAAAAATAGACCCTGTCCAGAGGATGAGGATGTCATCAATGTACCGGACCCAAATTCCCCATCCTCCCCCCCCAAAACTACCGTTTCCTCCCTCCAGCCCAGGAATAAATTAGCATAACTGGGGGCACAGGGGTTCCCATAGCTGTACCCCTGAGCTGGTGGAAGTACTTGGTGTTAAATAAAAAATAATTGTGATGGAGCGTAAAGGACAATAGCTTTTCAATAAAAGCATTATGTCTGCTACAGTCAACTGATCTTGTTTTAATTAAGAAGTTCTTAATTAAGTTCACCTGGATTCCCAAATCATGGGGGATAGAGCTATACAGGGCCTCAACATCAATGGAGGCCAAGATAGTCTCAGGGCCCACATTGATGTCCTCTAAGATCTGCAAAAGGTGAGGAGTGTCCCGTACATAGGAGGGTAAGGAGGTGACAAAGGGTCTAAGCACCCTATCAATATAGATACCAGTATTCTGGGACAATGAATTGATTCCTGCCACAATGAGCCTGCCTTTCAAGGGGTGCATGCCCTTATGGACCTTAGGTAAGGCGTAAAATACAGGGATGACAGGACATCGAGGCATAAGAAATTCAAACTCATTAGATGATATTAAGTTCTCTTGATTGGCATCACTCAAAATGGGGAGTAAAATATCAACATAGATCTTAATGGGGTCAGAGGGCAACCGTTCATAGGTGTCCCTATCTCCAAGAAGAGTCTGACATATGCCCAGATATTTAGAATGGTTCAGAACAACAAGATTCCCCCCTTTATCTGATTGCTTTATCACAAGATTGTCATTCTTGGACAAACGGTCAAGTGCCCCCAATGCTTCCTTTGTTAGATTATAATCATGGCCTCTGTGGCCTGGGCAGAATTGTGGGATCCTAGAGAGGTCATCTTGTACTAATCTCAAAAAGATGTCCACACTCGTGCAATTCTGGACCGGGGGGGATTTTCTACTCGGTCTTTTCAGAGTAGTAAAGGGCCCATCCCCTCTCTTTCTCGTACCATCCCTTAATAAATCAGTGAGAGTCTGAAAGCACTCATAGTCCTCCTCTGCGATACCTAGAGCCTTACACTGTTCTTGACTATTGTGTTCAAAGAACAACTTCCATTTTAACTTCCTCCCAAACAGTTCCAAATCCCTAATCCAACCAAAACAGTCAAAACGATTTGAGGGTATAAAGTTAATACCTTTAGATAAAACTGCATAGTCGTCACTAGTAAGCGGATAATCAGATAGATTTAATACCCACCCCTGGCCTGATGTGCCCTTGTACGTGGATAGTACCCCCCTGTTTGTCTCAGCTCCAAAAAAGACCCAGAGGGACCAGAGGATGAATGAGGGGGCCCATGATATCCAAAGTGACCACCCCTCCTCTTTCTTTGTTTCTTTGGAGCAGGCCATGTATGCAACCCACGATTAGAAGATTCAGTGGAAGTATTTCCAGTGACCAGGGGTCTTTCAGAGTCAGATGTATCGACATCTAAAGAAGACACAACAGACTGTTGTCTACCAATAGGTTGGTAGGCCCTATCCTCCTTAAATTCCGCAAGATCTCTTATAAACTGGGAATATTTTCTTTCTTTTAAGTTATTTTGAAAATGCTCGATAGAAGTCTGTAGTATATTTTCTCATCTAACAAAATCAGGGTCACCCTTGAACCGCAGGATATTATCTATACCTGTGTTCAAAACCACAGTAGATTCTGAAAAAAGCTTTTTCTCTTCCTCTAATAACAGATTCATCAACCTCAAAGAGGATGCTACAGATTTTTTGCGCCAGAGATTTAGGAACTGTTCAGAAGATGTTCTTGGGGATGGAAGAATATTAATTCTCAGACCTCTCAGTATTATTTGGTGTTTGAGATAATTCTCCAGGCCCTTAATCTCCCACCAGGACCGAATGTTGTTCTTATAGTTAGTTAATAGTTCCTTAACCCCTTAACGACCCATGACGTACTAGATACGTCATGGATCGTGTTCCGGTAAGCCCCGCCCCCTGCCGCCGGCGGGCGGCGGCGATCGGCGCACATATCAGCTGTTATCAACAGCTGATATGTGTGCCTGCTAGCCGCAGGTGGAATCGCTTCCAAACGCGGCCATTAACCCCTTACATTTCGCTGCCAAAGTCTTGGCAGCGATATGTATATGGGCGCCGCCATGACAGTGACTTACCCCGCCCCCGCCGGAAGTCACGTGACATGATCACGTGACTTTCGGCGGTTGCCATGGTAGCACAGGGTCATGTGATGACGCCTGTGGCTAACATGAGTCACTTCCTCTCAATGCCGGAATACAGCCGGCATTGAAAGTGAAGCAGCAAATCTGCAGTTCTCAGCTCTGTAGCTGAGATCTGCAGATTGTGCAAAGCGATCGGATTGCTGATCGCAATAGCCCCCTAGGGGGACTAGTAAAATAAAAAAAAAAGAAAAAAAAAATTTTTTAAAAAAATTAACAAAAAATAAAAAAACCTAAAAGTTCAAATCACCCCCCTTTCATCCCATTGAAAATTAAAGGGTTAAAAAAATAAAAAATACACACATATTTGGTATCGCCGCGTTCAGAAATGCCCGATCTATCAAAATATAAAATCAATGAATCTGATCAGTAAACGGCGTAGCGGCAAAAAAATTCCAAACGCCAAAATTACGTTTTTTGGTCGCCGCAAATTTTGCGCAAAATGCAATAACAGGCGATCAAAACGTAGCATCTGCGCAAAAATGGTACCGTTAAGAACGTCAGGTCAAGACGCAAAAAATAAGCCATCAATGAGCCTCAGATCCTGAAAAATGAGAACGCTACGGGTTTTGGAAAATGGCGCAAAACGTGCGCCACGTTTTTCGGACAAGCTTGTGAATTTTTTTTAACCCCTTAGATACAAGTAAACCTATACATGTTTGGTGTCTATAAACTCGCACCGACCTGAGGCATCATACCCACACATCAGTTTTACCATATAGTGAACACGGTGAATAAAATATCCCAAAAACTATTGTACAATCCCACTTTTTTTGCAATGTTTCCACACTTGGAATTTTTTTGCCATTTTCCAGTACACTATATGGTAAAACTTATGGTTTCATTTAAAAGTACAACTCGTCCCGCAAAAAACAAGCCCTCATATGGCAAGATTGATGGAAAAATAAAAAAGTCACGCCTCTCGGAAGAAGGGGAGCAAAAAACAAAAACGCAAAAACGGAAAGTGCCCGGGGGCTGAAGGGGTTAAAGGAATCCTTCAAAGTGGGTCCACTATTCCCTGCTGAAAAATCGTTGGTAGAGAACACCTGACTTGCTTCCTCAGCCCAACCAGATGTGTTAACAGGCCCTGTTAAAAATCCCACCATGCTAAGGGAAGTCTAATATTAAGTCAAAAAATGGCTCCAGGCCTAGGGAATCAAATTGTATCAAACAAACAAAATATTCCCCAATAATTTTTATTTTATTAAAGTAGATAAAAAAGTTTATGATAGCACACCATTTAGTGCATAATGAACAAACACAGTCAAGTTGTCACAAAACAAACCAGTATTGTGGTCACCCCTGGTCTTGAATATCAAGAGCAGGGTTTACATATAGATTTTTTGACAAATTGATACAATTAAAACAGTGATTACAAAAAGTTCACACAAGGGGACATGATGGATAACACCAAGTAAACTTAACTTGTAAGCTTAGACATCCTGAGTGATTCTTCAGACATAATAGTGCTTGAATACTGTATCACATTCAGGAGTTGCAATCCAGAGGCACCCAAAATGGGTCACAAGGCATTGGAATTAATAGCGCTATATAAATGAATAAAATTATTATTATTACTATTATATACAGTATATAAACAAAGACTGCTGGAAGCTGTATACACACATATACATATATAAAGTATAGACAGCTGCAGGCTGTATATACAGTAGGTATATATATATATATATATATATATATATATATAGTACAGACCAAAAGTTTGGACACACCTCCTCATTCAAAAAGTTTTCTTTATTGTCATTAGTCTGAAAATTGTAGATTCACATCGAAGGCATCAAAACTATGAATTAACACATGTGGAATGAAATACGTAACAAAAAAGTGTTAAACAACTGAAAATATGTCTTATATTATAGGTTCTTCTAAGCAGCCACCTTTTGCTTTGATTACTGCTTTTCACACTCTTGGCATTCTCTTGATGAGCTTCAAGAGGTAGTCACCGGAAATGGTCTTACAACAGTCTTGAAGGAGATTCCAGAGATGCTTAGCACTTTTGGCCCTTTTGCCTTCACTCTGCAGTCCAGCTCACCCCAAACCATCTTGATTGGGTTCATGTCTGGTTACTGTGGAGGCCAGGTCATCTGGCGTAGCATCCCATAACTCTCCTTCTTAGTCAAATATCCCTTACACAGCCTGGAGGTGTGTCTGGGGTCATTGTCCTGTTGAAAAACAAATGATGGTCCAACTAAACGCAAACCAGATGGAAAATCATGCCGCTGCAAGATGCTGTGGTAGCCATGCTCGTTCAGTATGCCTTAAATTTTGAATAATTCCCCAACAATGTCACCAGCAAAGCACCCCCACACCATCACACCTCCTCCTCCATGCTTCACGGTGGGAACGAGGCATGTAGAGTCCATCCATTCACTTTTTCTGTGTCGCACAAAGACACGGTGGTTGGATCCAAAGATCTCAAATTTGGACTCATCAGACCAAAGCACAGATTTCTACTGGTCTAATGTCCATTTGTTGTGTTCTTTAGCCCAAATAAGTCTCTTCTTCTTGTTGCCTGTCCTTAGCAGTGGTTTCCTAGCAGCTATTTTACCATGAAGGCCTGCTGCACAAAGTCTCCTCTTAACAGTTGTTCTAGAGATGTGTCTGCTGCTAGATCTCTGTGTGGTATTGACCTGGTCTCTAATCTGAGCTGCTGTTAATCTGCGATTTCTGAGGCTGGTAACTCGGATAAACTTATCCTCCTCAGCAGAGGTGACTCTTGGTCTTCCTTTACTGGGGCGGTCCTCATGTGAGCCAGTTTATTTGTAGTGTTTGATGGTTTTTGCCCCTGCACTTGGAGACACTTTCAAAGTTTTCCCAATTTTTCGGACTTACTGACCTTCATTTCTTAAAGTAATAATGGCCACTCGTTTTTCTTTACTTAGCTGTTTTTTTCTTGCCATAATACAAATACTAACAGTCAATTTAGTAGGACTATCAGCTGTGTATCCACCAGACTTCTGCACAACACAACTGATGGCCCCAACCCCATTTATAAGGCAAGAAATCCCACTTATTAAACCTGAGAGGGCACACCTGTGAAGTGAAAACCATTTCCGGTGACTACCTCTTGAAGCTCATCAAGAGAATGCCAAGAGTGTGCAAAGCAGCAATCAAAGCAAAAAGTGGCTACTTTGAAGAACCTAGAATATAAGATATTTTCAGTTGTTTCACACTATTTTGTTAAGTATTTCATTCCACATGTGTTAATTCATAGTTTTGATGCCTTTAATGTGAATCTACAAATTTCAGAGTCATGAAAATAAAGAAAACTCTTTGAATGAGAAGGTGTGTCTAAACTTGTGGTCATCTGTACTGTGTGTGTATTTATGTATATAGATATATATATGTGTGTGTGTGTGTGTGTGTGTGTCTGTGTGTGTGCATATATATACTGCTCAAAAAAATAAAGGGAACACTTAAATACAAAATCCTTATTTAAATGTTCCTTTTATTTATTTGCGCAGTGTATATATATATACAGTACAGACCAAATGTTTGGACACACCTTCTCATCTCTAGAATAACTATTAAGAGGAGACTTTGTGCAGCAGGCCTTCATGGTAAAATAGCTGCTAGGAAACCACTTCTAAGGACAGGCAACAAGCAGAAAAGACTTGTTTGGCTAATAAACACAAGGAATGGACATTAGACCAGTAGAAATCTGTGCTTTGGTCTGATGAGTCCAAATTTGAGATCTTTGGATCGAACCACCGAGTCTTTGTAGAAAAGGTGAACAGATGGACTCTACATGCCTGTTTCCCACCATGAAGCATGGAGGAGGAGGTGTGATAGTGTGCAGGTGCTTTTCTGGTGACACTGTTTGGGATTTATTCAAAATTGAAGGCATACAGAACCAGCATGCCTACCACAGCATTTTGCAGCGGCATGCTATTGCATCCGGTTTGCGTTTAGTTCGACCATCATTTATTTTTTAACAGGACAATGACCCCAAACACACCTCCAGGCTGTGTAAGGGCTATTTGACTAAGAAGGAGAGTGATGGGGTGCTTCGCCAGAAGACCTGGTCTTCACAGTAACCAGACCTGAACCCAACCGAGATGGTTTGGGGTGAGCTGCACCACAGAGTGAAGGCAAAAGGGCCAAAAAGTGCTAAGCATCTCTGGGAACTCCTTCAAGACTATAGGAAGATCATTTCCGGTTACTACCTCTTGAAGCTCATCAAAAGAATGCCAAGAGTGTGCAAAGCAGCAATCAAAGCAAAAGGTGGCTACTTTGAAGAACCTAGAATATAAGACATATTTTCACAGTTGCCTCAAAAAAATTGAAAACAGTTTTGCATCACAATTTATGAGTGCAGTGAATTTATTTATTAACTTGTATTGGTCCCTGTCAGGTAACCACTGTAATCAACTCAGTAGTGTTTCGTCTGGAGTTACCTTAGGCTTTTAGGATCCACAATGTGTTCCACAGGTCTGTGCTCAAGAAGTATGTTGCATCCTTGGAGCCATCCTACTTGCCACCTGTCCTAATCATGGTTGATGGCAATTTAGAGTTTCAAATAGCAAAGATTGTGGATTCTCATTTTCTATGTTATTCGCTTCAATACTTGCTGCACTGAAGGGTTTACAGACTGGAGGAGAGGATGTGGGTCCCAGCATCGGATGTGAATATCACAAGAATGGTTCTTTCATTTCATGTTGCCGATCTGAATAAGCCTCAAACTTAGTTTCCAGAAAGTACTCGTAGACGGGGGAGTAATGTCATGTGTGTGTCAAGGGTGACAGACAGTCATGTGGTGTCTGGCAATAGAAGGTCAAAGTGTTTGACTGTGCAAACTGCTCTTTAAACTTTTATCATTCCTGCAGATGTATTTGGTATCCTATGTATCTCCCCTGTTTTGTTTTAATCCATTTCCCTTTAGGACCCTGGGAGTTCCTCACCCTTTCAGCTGCTTTTCATTATCAATTCCATGGTGTCAACATATACCCTTTTTTCCCCATACTCAGTGCTGGTGATAATTCCTCTATCCTTAAAGCTGGTGTCACAATAACGACAACGATAACGGCATCGCTGTTACGTTACCATTTTCTGTGACGTAACAGCGACCTTGTAAGTCGCTGTTATGATCGCTGCTTAGCTGTCAAACACAGCGACGCAGCAGCGATCATAACGTCGCTACATGTGCAGAGAGCAGGAAGCCGCGCACACTGCTTAGCGCTGGCTCCTTGCTCTCCTAGCTACAGTACACATCGGGTTAATTAACCCGATGTGTACTGCAGCTACATGTCACAGTGCAGAGAGCAGGGAGCCGCGCACACTGCTTAGCGCTGGCTCTTTGCTCTGCTAGCTACAGTACACATCGGGTTAATTAACCCGATGTGTACTGCAGCTACATCTGCACAGAGCAGGAGCCGGCACTAGCAGCAAGAGCGGCGGAGGCTGGTAATGAAGGTAAATATCGGGTAACCAGGGAAAGGTCTTCCCTTGGTTACCCGATGTTTACAGTGGTTAAAGCTTTCCGCAGCTGCCAGATGCCGGCTCCTGCTCCCTGCTCGCTTCATTTCGTCGCTCTCTCGCTGTCACACACAGCGATGTGTGCATCACAGCGGGAGAGCGACAACAAAAAAATGAAGCAGGACATTCAGCAACGAGCAACGACCTCACAGCAGGGGCCAGCTCGTTGCTGGATGTCACACACAGCGACAGCGATGGGACGTCGCTGCAACGTCACAGAAAATGGTGACGTAGCAGCGACGTCGTTGTCGTCGTCGCTGTGTGTGATACCACCTTAACAAGTATTCACTGCAAGCAGTCAGTTTGCATTCTTCTGCTGTAATTTGGTTGTTGTTTGCAGTTCTTCTTTGTGAGGCATCTGGAGATAAGTTCTGGTTTCCTCCCCTTGTTTTTATACCCATGTTTTCTTTGGAGCTTAGTGGGGTTGACTATGCACTCATTACATCTGCTCCCTACTTAGGGCCCAAATCAGGGTCAGCCTAGGGTCAGGTGTCCAGCTCGGGTGCATAAGTGTAGTACCTACTGTATATGGTATGGGGAGGGAACCCAGGGCCCAGCAGTGGGCTTGGTAAGGAGTCACCATCTCCCCCTTCCCTAGACACAGGGTCTCCCTTCCTTTTTGCCATATACTGGGTACTTCCTTGCATCTAGCATGACAGGTAACTTCTGCTTTACTGTGCTAGCTCTATTTTACTTGTCTGAGTATTTTAACTGACAAATTAAACAGACTTTTTTTCAAATTGGGCTGCGAAAAGGAAAAATGTAGGGAGTTTTTTCTTTAAAATTTTACTTAAGCCTCAAAAATGTAATTCTCAAAGGGTAACAGGAAAAATTGGACAAGACAATTTGTTACCATTTTTACTGAATGTGGCAACACCCCATATTGAGATATACACTACTATTTGAATATACGGCGGGGATCAGATGGGAAGGAGCACGACTTGCTATTTAGAATCCAGATTCTGTTTGAATAGTTTGTGGCCTCTATTAGCCCAGCCCCTGAGGTGCTAGATCAGCAAAAACTCCACAAGTGATCCCATATTATAAACGTCACTAGGTATGGAATTCATCTAGGGGTATAGAGAGTATTTTTAACCCACAGGTGCTTTATAGAATTTTATAACGTTGGAACATTGAAATATAACATTTTAGTGTTAAAAAAATGTAATTTTTTTATTAACTGCAAATATGTCACTTATACAAGGGTTAAAAGGGGAAAATGAACCTCACAATTTATTGTTTAATTTCTTTCAAATGTGGCAATGCCCTATATGTCATCAGAAGCTAATGTAGCACCCCTGCGGTACCAGGTGTCACAAATGTAACCCGTGGAAATCCAAACTCCGGAATATCCGTGCCAGAGTAAACACACCAGCACCTTCAAGCCACACACAGAACCTCAACACCAACCTGAGAGACTGCCTATGAACAGATAAAAAGGGAGGGTACTGATTGGATAGTAGCCACCCAACCTGAGGGAGAGACCCAATGAGGGGGAGGGGCCAGTAGTCAGATGGGAAGGTGTGAGGAAGTGCTGTGCAGTCTATAGAAAGTCAGTCTAAATGAGGTAAAGAAGGAAGCAATCTCTGTCTGGAGTAGAGATAAGCCACCCCCCTAGAGTTCGAGTTCAGTTCGGTTCGTCGAACGGAGGACAAATTCGTCGACCGTTTGATGAACGTTCGACGAACAAACTCGAACCCCATTGAAAACAATGGCAGGCATACACAAACACAAAAAAAACACATTATACATGTACACATACAGTTAATAAACATTGCCATTACACTTACAGGTCCCCGCGACGCGTCCTGCACTCTGTCTCCCGTCGCTTTTCCTTCCGATAATCGATGCGTCCTCACGGTAACCAGCACTGATGATAGCACCTATCGTGACGTCAAAATAGCATGTGACCAGTCACGTGTCTATTTTTTCATTGGCTACAGACTGGTCACATGGCTAGACATCATGCTAGGTCCTGTCAGTACATCTCTCCGGTACGCGGTGCTCATTCCAGCATCTCCGTGTACCAGCGAAATGCTCTGGCACATGTATGGCTTCCCCATTCCTTCATGTGGGCTCTCTTTACAGAGTCAGTCCACATGCAGGGACTAAATAGAAAATAGGCTATTTTTCTGTCTAAGATACTACATTACTATATGTTTTTACTATGCATTAATTGTACACATGTTTCTATTATACTAGATAAACTTTGTCCTTGATAAAGACCTTCAATGTAATGGTCGAAACGTTGGATGAATTATCAACAAATTTTTTGACTTATGCACAAATAAAACCTTTCAAGCATTCCAAGAGTCTCTTTTTTCATATACCCTTTGAGTGTGCCAGAACTATTTTCTATTTGGACTACTATTATTTTTCTGAGCACCTACTATATTATTTTATGCAGTGAGCCAGGAATAATCACTTTACACATGCAGGGACTGGCTGCTACAGCCGGTAAATAGAGGCATTGGGAATCACGTGATCAGAGATTGCCGCTGCTATAGTAATGGTGGCAGTGGTGACGTCACCGCTTAAAGCCCGAAGCCTCTGCTCACTCATTGAGTGATTAGACTGCACGGAGCAGCAGCGTCTTCCTCCCATGCAGTGCTGTCTGATGTAGCAGAGCTGCATGGGTTGAGGGAGAAAGAAGACAGAAGACCAGGATCATGGAGGGCTGACAGGGAGTAAAAAACATGGAGTCTCTAAGTGTGTCTGTGTATTTATTTCTATTAAAGTATTTTTTCTCTGTGTGGTGTTTTTTTTAACCCTTTATTGGAGATTCTTAATGGCCGGGTCAAACTTGCCTGACATTAAGAATCTCTGGCTTAATGCTAGCTAGTAAAGCAATGCTAGTATTAACTCATTATTACTCAGCAAGCCACCTGGCTTCAGGGCTGCTGGAAGAGTTGGGTACAGCGCCAGATGATGGCACTTCTATGAAAGCGCCATTTTCTGGGGCGGCTGCGGACTGCCATTTGCAGCAGAGGGGCCCAGAAAGCTCGGGCCAACCTGTACTGAGGATTCCAATTCCCAGCTGCCTAGTAGTACCTGACAGGACACAAAAATTGGGCGAAGCCCACGTTATTTTTTTTTTAAATTATTTCATGAAATTTGTGAAATAATTAAAAAAAAATTGGGCTTTCCTATCTTTTTGGTTCCCAGCCGGGTACAAATAGACAGCTGAGGGTTGAGGGCAGCCGTATCTACCTGCTGTACCTGGCTAGCATACAAAAATATGGCGAAGCCCATGTCATTTTTTGGGGGGGCAAAAAACTCCTGCATACAGTCCTGGATGGAGTACGCTGAGCCTTGTCGTTCTGCAGCAGCTGTCTGCTCTCCTGCATACACTAGTGAATGAAGCATGCTGAGCCTTGTAGTTCTGCTCCCCCTGCCTCTCCCTCCAGCTTACAGTCCTGGATGCAGCATGCTGAGCCTTGTAGTTCTGCAGCTGCTGTCTGCTCTCCTGCATACACTAGTGGATGAAGTATGCTGAGCCTTGCAGTTATGCTCCCCCTGCCTCTCCCTCCAGCATACAGTCCTGGACAGAGGACGCTGAGCCATGTAGTTCTGCAGCTGCTGTCTGCTCTCCCCCATACAGACAGACAGCAGACAGCAGCTGCAGAACTACAAGGCTCACCATACGCCATCCAGGATTGTATGCAGGAGTGTTTTGCCCCCCAAAAAAATTACATGGGCTTTTCCACATTTTTGTATGCTAGCCAGGTACAGTAGGCAGCTATGGGCTGGGAAACAAAAATATAGGGAAGCCCTTTTTCATTTTAATCATTTCATGAATTTCAGGAAATAATTAAAAAGAAAAATGACGTGAGCTTCGCCTAATTTTTGTGTCCATCCAGGTACAACTAGGCAGCTGGGGATTGGAATCCGCAACGCAGGGTGCCCAAGCTTTCTGGGCACTCCTGCTGTGATTTGCAGTCCGCAGCCACCCCAGAAAATAGTGCTTTCATAGAAGCGCCATCTTCTGGCGCTGTATCCAACTCTTCAGCTGCCCTTGTGATGGTTGGTTCGCTGGGTAATAATGGGGTTAGGGCAAGCTGTATATTATCAACTGGCCCTAAGCCTGAAATTCATGGTGTCACGCCAATATTAGACATGGCCACCATTAATTTCTAGTACAGATAAAAAAAAACACAACACACAGAAAAATATTTTTATTATAAATAAAACACAACACAATTAGTGACTCCATCTTTATTGAAATAAAGAACCCCCCTCTGCAGTAATCCTGGGTCAAGGGTCCCGCGCCGTTCAATCCGGCTCCAATATCATCTGATCGGTTTGCTGGAAGGCAAAGCGATAAGATTATGTCAGGTTCAAGGGCCTGAATCACATGACACAGCAACTGATTGTATAAATGGCTTTTATACAATCAGCTGATGCATCAGTGCAAAAAAAACAAACTACACACTACACACTTCTGTGCAGACTCCGACAGCAGCAGTTCATAGTTTAGCTGGCCGGGCGGTAAGAAGCCGGCCTCACCGCTCGACTAATAGTGTCAAGTGACTGCATCAGCTGATCATCGCCAGGTCTGAGAGAGAGAAGAGAGAGAAAAGAGAAAAGAGAGAGACAAGAGAGAGAAAAGGGAAGAGAGAGAGAGAAAAGAGAGAGAAAAGAAAAGAGAGAGGGAGACAGAGAGAGAGAGAAGAGAGAACAGGAGAGAAGAAGAGAGAAGAGAGAGAGAAGAGAGAAAGGAGAGAAGAGATAGAGGAGAGAGAAGAGAGAGGGAGAGAGAGAGGGGAGAGAGAGGGGAAAGAGAGAAGAGAGAGAGAAGAGAGAGAACAGGAGAGAAGAAGAGAGAAGAGAGAGAAGAGAGAAGAGAGAGAAGAGAGAGAGGGAGAGAGAGAGGGGAGAGAGGGGAGAGAGAGAGAAGAGAGAGAGAAGAGAGAGAGAGAAGAGAGAGAAAGAGAGAGAGAAAGAGAGAGAGAGAACAAGAGAAAGAGAGAACAAGAGAGAGAAAACAAGAGAGAGAAGAGAGAGAAGAAACAGAGAAGAGAGAGAAGAGAGAGAAGGAGAGAGGAGAGAAAGAGAGAGAGAAAGAGAGAAAAAGAGAGAAAGAGAACAAGAGAGTGAACAATAGACAGAAAGAGAGAGAAGAGAAAGAAAGAGAGAAAAAGAGAGAGAGAAAGAGACAGAAAGAGAGAGAAAGAGAGAGAAAACAAGAGAGAGAGAGAACAAGAAAAAGAGAACAAGAGATAGAACGAGAGAGAAGAGAGAGAAGAGAGAAAGGAGAGGAGAGAGAGGAAAGGAGAGAGAGAAGAGAGAGAGGAGAGGAGAGAGAGAGGAGAGAAAGGAGGGAGAGCGGAGAGAGAGAAAGAGAGAAAGAGAGAGAAAGAGAAAGAGAGAGAGAACAAGAGAAAATAGAGAGGAGAGAGAGAAGAGAGAGAGGAGAGAGAGGAGAGAGAGGAGAGAGAGAGGAGAGAGCAATGCAACCTCATTCCGTGAACTGCTCCAATTTTAGAGGTGTGGCCCGCGGCTCACAGCTCAGTGCATAATTAAATTAAAATTATAAATAAATAATAATTATAATTTAAAATTAAAAATAAATTCATTTCTTTACTGGGGCGGCGGGGACTTGAGCTCGTGAAGTAATACTCCCTAGGTAGTAGCTCTAACCATTAAGCCACTTGCTCTATTGAGAAACATAGGAAGATTTGGTTATCTTGACGTCTGCATTGCAGAGTGAAGTCTTTGGTGACAGCGCGGCTCACTTCAGGTGCTGCGTGGAGAGGACACAAAGCGCTCATGTTCTACGAGGCTCCCTGTCATCTTCATGTAGCAGAGCTGACAGTGTCGTGTGGATTACTTCGGACCTGGATTGTTGTTTGGGGATTAATAAAGAGTTAAATGAAATTTCTTTTTTGTCTTTTATTCCAAATAAAGGATTTTTCATTGTGTGTGTTTCTTTACTTTCACTTACAGGTTAATCATGGAAGGTGTCTCGGGGAGACGCTTGTCATGATTAACCCCGTTATTACCCCGATTGCCACTGCACCAGGGCAATTCGGGATGAGCTGAGTAGAGTCCCGGGACTGTTGCATCTAATGGATGCGGCAATTCCCGGCGGCTGCTGGCCGATGCTAGAGATGGCGAGCGTGATAGCACCCGCCCCTATCGTTATGCCGATATGTGAAGATCGCTGCCATAGCGAACATTATTGCTACGGCAGCATCACAATGCTTACCTGCTCGGCGACGTCGCTGTGACCAGCGAACCGCCTCCTTTCTAAGGGGGCGGTTCGCTCGGCGTCACAGAAACGTCACTAAGCGGCCGCCCAATCAAAGCGGAGGGGCGGAGATGAGCGGGACAAACATCCCACCCACCTTCTTCCTTCCTCATTGCTGGCGTGTGGCAGGTAAGGAGAGGTTCCTCGTTTCTGCGGCATCACACGTAGCTATGTGTGCTGCTGCAGGGATGAGGATCAACTTCGCCCAAGCGACAGCAGCGGTAATTGGGAGAGGACCCCCATGTCAATGAGGAGCGATTTTGGACATTTTTGCAACGATCCAAAATTGCTCCTAGGAGTCACACAAAACGAGATCGCTACAGCGGAGCATGTAAAGCCACCCTTAGGGTTGTGGGATCCCCATAACCTGGCGCTCCCATCCTGGCAATACCAGCCTCCAGCCATGTGGCTTTATCCTGGCTGGTATCAAAATTGGGGGGGACTGCATTTTTTTTTTTTTATTATTTATTTATTTATTTTACTGCACGATATAGACCCGCCCGCCAGCGGCTGTGATTGGTTGCAGTGAGACAGCTGTCATTCATCGTGGGGGCATGTCTGACTGCATCCAATCATGGATGCCGGTGGGCGGGGAAGGCACGGAATACCTGATTGATTAATGAAGCGCCAGCAATTTTCAAAAGAGGAAAAGCCGCCAGAGATTTGTGACAGCCGTGCAGCGAGGCGCCCGTGATCGGTGAGTAGGAAAGAGAAAGGGGTTGTGCTGGGGACGCAAGACGCAAGACGCATGCAGATACGCAACGTGTGCACATACTTACTGTGAAAAGCCACGCTTTTGGTGATCGAACCGTTCTTGAACATAACTCGAACTGCCGAACTTTTAGCAGATCGTTCAAGTTCGTCGAACGACTCGAACACCCCCCAAAATCACTCAAACATGAAATTGGCGAACCGTTCGACTCAAACATCGCTCATCTCTAGTCAGGAGAGACTGTTAGACAGTCAGAGGAAGTGAAGGAGAGAGGAGGAGAGGAGTAATAGTCTGAAGTAGTAGAAAGTGGTAAGTACTGAAAAGACCTGTAGTGAGAACAGAGTGCTGTAACAGGAGTGAGAACTGTGGAGTACGAAACAGGACTCCAGGCACCGTGGGTTACCTGTGGAAGCAGCAGACTCCAGGTACCACGGAGGGCCTGTGGAAGTTCAGAACCAAGGCTCACAGGACTCAGCACTAGGCGGGGTGCAGACTCTAGGACAGTGGGACACTTTATGGTTAGCTGTTAACTCTGTCAGGTGAGAAGATCTCCAGGGTCCATCGCCAAACCAAAAAGTCTGAAGCAGACAAGCAGCAAAGAGGGGATCGGGGACTGAACCCATTAAATAGTCCAGGCTGCCTGCAGTAGGACCAAGAGAGAAACAGAGGGGTTCCCAAGTAGCTTTAAGCTACGGGAGCCCATCAACAACAAGTGTGCATGGAGAACAAGGGGAGCGGATACACCTGGGACCGGCACCCGCAAGTTCAGGTACCACCACAACAAAGTAAACAAGGCAAGTTAAACTACAACCCTGGTGTGGACTGTTTTCTTGACGGCGTGCAATCACATAGACTGTTTTCCCACTACAAATCCCATCATCCACTGCCAGGCCTGTCCCTGCTTGCGGAGGGCTCTAACCATCCAGGCTGCATCACTCCATCATCCCCAGCAGAAACCTATAGCGGCGGCCTCTCCTTATAACCTGCCGCACACCGCAAGTGCGTAGTAAACAAAAACTATTTTTACTTTATTTTCTTTTATTTAAAACCCCCTTTATTTATTCCAAAAGACCCCGCCAGGGTCACGGAACTGGACCCCGCAACAGCTGACGTCCCCGGACCAGTCTTGCCCGGTTCTGAGTCCCCCGGCCCTGGGGTGGGCGTGGTACTACTCTTTGGCCCCTTGACATGGCTAAGCAGGAAGGAGCGCCACTTATCTTTTAGAGTAGATTTTGCTAGAGTAATTTGAGGGTGACATTTGCTGAGACCCTAATGTGCCATAACAGCAGAAAAAAAAACTAACTTACTCCACTGTAGAAATTGCACCTCTTAAATAACATATATAATCTACAGCTTTAGTGACTATTTTGTAGCATCCACATGACCCTCTTTTTCTGGAGAATCACAAATATTCCAAGAGCCCACACATTTAGTGCCCTCATATATTGTAGCACCCCCATACATCATGCCCAGCTTTTGCTTCTGGAGACAAGCAATTCATAATATATAAAATGTGTTCTCCCCAATACAATAATACCACACATGTGGCTGTTTACTGTGGTTTAGGCACATTGGGTTTCAGTAAAAGGGGGCATTTTTATGTTGTTGTACATATTTCACTGGATTTTATTTGGGAGTGTGGTGGGAGCCATATCGCTTTTTCAGAGCCTTTATTCTACCAGTAGCATAGGACCCCAATAAATTTCCAGTGACAGATGACAAACCTGAGTGGGGGTTGGTTTTGTGGGAGTAAGTTAGGGGTTTTGTTGTTATAATTTTTGGTACAGAACTTTTTTTTTAACTCTTTAAGTATAAAGCTGGGATCATAGTCTCGTGTTCTGCGCTGAGCACTTATGTCAGGGTTTCCATGTAAATCCCAAAAAATGTGATTCAAATCAAAATCTGGATGGAACCATTTACTCTAGTGAGTGAGATGGAGAAACTTTGGACTCCGTTTGGTGTCTGTTTCACTGGTGTTTTTTTTTATTCATGCATGGAACCATGGTTGTCCCCCTTTGTGCGCTAAAAAGATGCCCAAAATGATGGGACACTGCCGAAAGACCAGATGGAGTCCAAACCGTCTCCATCTGCTTCATTATACTGAGTGGTTAAAATGGGGGTTTCCTAAAAATTGTGATTTTTGGGATTTACACAGAATCCCCAATATAAGTGCTCAGCGCAGAGTGGAGGATAAATATCAGCTGAACCTTTTTCTGATTTTTGGCAGGTACACTGAAAAAATAGACAGCAGTACAAAAATAGTTGTTATTTTTATTTTTGCGCAGTTCATCACGCATTATTAGGGATGGGACAGAGTTATTCTGCAGGTCGCTGTGAATATAGCAGATTTAAATGTTTTATTTTATATTCTTCTTGTACCACAAAGTAAATATGATTTTTATGTTTAAATATCCCGAGAGCTGTAACTTTATTATTTTTGGCAAATGGGGTTGTATAAGAGGTTTTTTTTTTGCACTACGAGGTCGAGATTTTTTTTGCACCATTTTCGGGAACATAAAATTTTTCGATCGCTTTTATTCAGTTTTTTCAGATGAAAAATTAACAAAATCCAGCAATTCACTTATGTTTTAATATATTTTTTGTGCTATTCAAAAGTGATAAGATTGATTTAAATTTTTTGTCAGTAAGATTACAGTGATGCTATATTTATATCACGTTTTTATGCATTGCTATTTTGACACACAAAAATCTATATTTTGGAAAAATGTATTTGTTTTTGCATTGCTATGTTCTGAGAATGTTATCTTTTTTATCTTTCACCCAAATGAGCTATATATAGTTTGTTTTTTGTGCGACGGTTTGGCGTTTTGATTTATACCAATATTGTTTACATATAATTTTTTGATTGTTTTATTATTCATTTTTTTGTATGTCAGTAGGATGAAAAAATGTAATTTTTACAATACGTAATGTGACATTTTTATAGATTGGATCGTTCTGAGTGCTTTTTTGTGTGTTTTATTTTACTTGTTTACATATTTTACTTATCTTTTTTTACTTTCTCACTTAGTCCCACTTTGGAACATAAATATTTTATACTTTTATCACTGATCTCATGTAATGCTATACTCGTGTACAGGAGCACATGACACCTGTCAGTGATTCACTGACTGCCTGTAAGACCCTGCTTATAGCAGTAACTTACGGGCCACCAAACCCTGGGGTCAACAGATTATAATCAGGGTCTGATGCTGTCATAAGGGGTCTTAAAACCCCTGCATAACATCTTAAATACCAGTGTCTCAGTTGGCAGCAGTATTTCCAGAGTTAAGTGGCCCAGATTAGTTCTAAAAGTGGTTGGGGCCAATGCCTACAGGCATCACAAGCCATGTACAGCTGTCACCCATTGGATTTTATTATTATTATTATTATTATTTATTATTATAGCGCCATTTATTCCACGGCACTTTACAAGTGAAAGAGGGTATACATACAACAATCATTAACAATACAAAACAGACTGGTATAGGAGGAGACAGGATCCTGCCCGCGAGGGCTCACAGTCTACATGGAATGGGTAAGGGTACAATAGGTGAGGTCAGAGATGGTTGCGCAGTGGTGTACTGGACTGAGGGCTATTGTAGGTTGTAGGCTTGTTGGAAGAGGTGTGTCTTGAGGTTCCTCTTGAAGCTTTCCATGGTAGGGGAGAGTCTGATATGCTGAGGTAGAGTGTTCCAGGGTATGGGGGAGGTACGGGAGAAATCCTGTACGCGATTGTGGGAAGAGGAGATACGAGAGGAGTTGAGAAGGAGATCTTGTGAGGATCTGAGGTTGCGTGCAGGTAGGTACCGGGAGACCAGGTCACAGATGTAGGGAGGAGACAGGTTGTGGATGGCTTTGTATGTCATGGTTAATGTTTTGAACTGTAGTCGTTGGGCGATGGGAAGCCAGTGAAGGGATTGGCAGAGTGGCAAAGCTGGGGAATAGCGAGGGGAGTGTTGGATTAAGTAGGCCGCAGAGTTTAGGATAGATTGGAGGGGTGCAAGAGTGTTGGAAGGGAGGCCAGAGAGCAGGAGGTTGCAGTAGTCAAGGCGGGAGATGATGAGGGCATGCACTAATGTTTTTGCTGATTCTGGGTTAAGGAAAGCATGGATTCAGGAGATGTTTTTAAGTTGTAGTCTGCATGAGGTGAAGAGGGCTTTGATGTGTGGCTTGAAGGATAAAGCAGAGTCGAGGGTTACTCCAAGGCAACGAGCTTGTGAGACTGGGGAGAGTGAGCAACCATCAAGTTTGATTGAAAGGCTTGTTGGAGGAGATGAGTGAGGAGGAGGAAAGACAATGAACTCTGTTTTGTCCATGTTAAGTTTTAGGAATCGCGCAGAGAAGAAGGATGAAATAGCAGACAGACATTGTGGAATTTTGCTTAGTAGAGAGGTAATGTCAGGTCCAGAGAGGTAGATCTGTGTGTCATCGGCATAGAGATGATACTGAGAGCCGTAGGACTCAAGCTGTCCCAGGCCGAAGGTGTAGACGGAGAACAGCATGGGTCCAAGAACTGAGCCTTGGGGGACACAGACAGATAGGGGGCGAGATGAGGAAGTGGTGTGAGAATGGGAGACGCTGAAAGTTAGGTCGGTTAGGTATGAGGAGATCCAAGATAGAGCCAAGTCTGTGATGCCCAGAAATGAGAGAATCTGTTGAAGGAGGGAATGGTCTACTGTGTTGAAGGCAGAGGACAGGTCCAGGAGGAGGAGGATAGAGTAGGGTCGATTGGCTTTGGCGGTTAGTAGATCATTTTTTACTTTAGTTAGGGCAGTTTCAGTAGAGTGATGTGGTCGGAAGCCAGATTGTAGCTGATCAAAGAGGGAGCAGGAGGAGAGGTATGAGGACAGTTCAATACTGACATGCTGTTCCAGTAGTTTTGAGGCATAGGGGAGAAGGGATATGGGGTGATAGTTTGACACAACGGATTGGTCAAGGGAGGGCTTTTTGAGGATGGGTTTAATGGAGGCATGTTTAAAGCATGAGAGGAATACACCACTTGTTAGTGATAGGTTGAAGAGATGGGTTAGGGCTGGGATGAGGACTGTAGTGATGTTGGGAATGAGGTGCAATGGGAGCAGGTCCAGTGCACAGGTGGTTAGATGTGATCTTGAGAGTAAAGTGGAAAGATTGTTTTCTGTCATGGTGGAGAAGCTGTATTTGGAGAAAGAGGGCTGAGTAGCTATGATGAGGGGCCATGGTGATTGTGGGCCAAAGCTTGCTCTGATGTTGTCAATCTTCTGCAAAGTCTTCAGCTGAGATGAGAGGAGAAGGAGGAGGTGCTGGAGGATGGAAGAGCAAACTGAAAGTGTTAAATAGCTGTTTAGGGTTGTGTGAGAGAGAGGATATGAGGGATGAGAAGTAGGTTAGTTTTGCAGCAGTGAATGTGGACTTGAAAGGGTTGAAGGACTCTTTATTCGCAATGAAGTGCTCAGTGAAATGAGACTTCTTCCATCTGCGCTCAGCAATTCTGGAAGCCCATCTCAGTTCTTTAGTCTGACTCATGTGCCAGGGTTGCCTGTTGATTGTGCGGCTTTTGGTGTGTGTGAGGGGGGCACCTGATTCGAGAGCTGCAGAGATTGTAGTGTTGTATAAAGTTGCAGCAGCATCTGCATCGTGTAAAAATGCAATGTCTGTGAGAGGGAGAAGGGACTGAGAAAGTGCGTGTAAATCAAGGGGTTTGATATTTCCGCAAGGGTGTGAAAGTTTGTGGAGGGGGGGTTGCGTACTTGGAGAAGAGAGGGAAGAGAATGTGAGTAGGTTGTCGTCAGACAAGGGGAGAGGTAAGTTAGAGAGGTTAGATAGGGACCAGAGGCGAGTGAAGATGAGGTCCAGCGTGTGGCCATCTTTGTGAGTAGCTGCAGCAGACCATTGGGTGAGGCCGAAGGAGGAAGCGAGTATTAGAAGTTTGGAGACAGATGAGTGGGAAGTGTCAATGGGGATATTGAAATCACCCATGATGATGGTCTGGATGTCGGTGGAAAGGAAGTGTTGTAGCTAGGTGGTGAAATGGTCAAAAAAGGCAGTGACTGTTCCTGAAGGGCGGTAAATGACAGCCAGTTGAAGGTTGGAGGGGGTGTAGATGCGTACGGAGTGCACCTCAAAAGATGGGAGAGTAACCGAGGGTGGTAGTGGAATTGGTGTAAATGAGCATTGGTCAGACAGGAGCAAACCAACTCCCCCACCATGCTTGTTGCTGGGGCGGGGGTGTGAGAGAGTTGGAGACCACCATAATAAAGTGCAGCAGGGGAGGCTGTGTCAGTGGTAGTGAGCCAGGTTTCATTGATGGCGAGGAAGGAACGTTTATTAGTGATGAAACGATCCTAGTTTGTTGCAGACAGAGCGAGCGTTCCATAGAGCTCCTGTTAGTGGGACTGGGGGAGCGGGAGCTGGGTGGATGGGTATGAGGTTAGAGAGGTTGCGGAAATTTGTGATAGGTTGTGGATGAGGGTTTGAAGTGACAATAGGGATGTGGAGGACCCTGGGTTAGGAGAGATATCCCCAGCAGTAAGGAGAATCATAGAGAGTGTTAGTAGGTGGGAGCAGAAGAGGCCATGAGATGGTCATGTGTGTCTGGAGACACTGGGTGAAATGTGGAGGAAAATATCTGAGGAGAAGGTGAGATGGGTGGGGAGGATGGAGGGAGAGCTGAAAAGTTCATTACTGGGTTTAGGGATCAGAGGGGGCAGTAGAAAGTGAAGTATTATAGTGGAGAAAGTGAAGAGAAACACAAATATTGTTTACAGTGACTATGTATCCACTATCCAGTTACCTTCCGGTCACTTCCGGTCCAATTCTTGCCTAATTCAATGCATCATACTTATATGGTGCATACTTTTATTGGTGCAAACGAAAAATCTTTGTGCAAACTTTTAGGTGCCCCAATATATACATATACGTATAAGTGCAATCATCTGTGAAGGGGTGGGGTGCAATAAGAACCTCTTGATCATTCAATCAAAGAAGCCAGATAGAGCATCACATAGGCAGAGTAAACAAAGGTCATAAAAAGAAGGTGGGGAACAGGGGGGGTCATAGTGAGATGCTGGAGCATGTCAGGGAGATATTGAAGCAAAGAGAGAACAGGTCAGATATATTGGTAAAAAAGGGTGGATGAATTAACATACCATGTATTAGCACACACAGCAGAGAGAAGGGGAGATCAGTTAAGTTCATGGGAAAGTAAGGTGGATGAATTAACATACCATGTATTAGCACACACAGCAGAGAGAAGGGGAGATCAGTTCAGTTCATGGGAAAGTAGGGTGGATGAATTAACATGCCTGTGGGAAGATAGACATGGTGATTAGATGATGGCAGAGAAGTGATGGTAGATGATAGATTACCAAGTGCATCATAATAATATCTCTGGCCCAATTCAATGCATCATACTTATATGGTGCATACTTATATTGATGCAGACGAAAAGTCACCCATTGGGCGAGGCTATTTACTTGTTTCTCAGTGCCGTTAAAAACTGTTGCTGAGTAGTAAGTAATCTGAACAACCACCATTAAAAGATGTATAGGCATTCGTTAAGGAGATAAATATGGATATTTCCTCTTGAGAGATGAAGAGACCTTGAACTCTAGCACCACCTATTGGAGGTAGTAATTATAAAAGCCAATATTGACTTACAAAATTCAATACAATATACAATTGATAGCTATTGTAGGAAATATTCAAACAACTGGTTTATACTGTGGGTTCTCAGATAGATTATTTGTTGCCGCATGGTCTGATACCTTTGATATAACTTTATCCCAAACCTAAATTAATTTATGGCAAATATAAGTGTTGTGTTTAAGCAAAGATTCCTCTTGCTTTCATAACAGGGTATGAATTCAGGAGAATAAGTACTGTGGAAGGAGAGCGCAATAGGGTCTTATCCGGTTTAACAATTAATTAAACAAGAAAAAGGAACTTACCTTTTGAGGTTATGAAAGTCACAAACCGTGTGAGGCATAGAGTAGTATTAGCTGCAACCCTGAAGTGTAGATTGTCAATCCTGTAATGGAGGAAATCAGGTATATGCCGCGCTAACACTCTATTCAATATTAATAAAATTATTCCTTTATTGTTTGTATAGATCTACGCGTTTCAGAGACATCCGTCTCCTTCATCAGGACTTACAAAGGAATAGTGAAGCATCAACTCTTCCTGAGCCTCCCTATATACAAGTGAGCTGCCACATCAGCAAACCACCTGATCCATTTCAAATCATGGCGGGATATGAGTGTAACAGCGTGTCCCTCCCCCACCTGTGCTCATGGTATAATAGTCTGTCTGTCTTTTGTGCTGCTCCTGCTGGGGGATTGTTTGTTTTTGTCAGCATGGGACTTCTCCAACCACAACTTGGTAAACAGAACAGAGCCAGGAGTCTAAAGTCCATTCATGTATCAGATGTCTAGGGGGAAGTGTGCCCACCTATGGGGCTGATCCCAAGAGAGAAGAACAACGAGACCCATGCTAGGTTAGTTGGATCTCGGCTGGAGAAGCACTAGGATCTTTAGCTGAGGCTGGATCCTAGGGCCTGTGTATGGACTGTTACAGACTGGAGATCAGTGGCCACTTGGGATTGTGTTTTATTGTTCCCCCTGTTGGACTCAAGGAACTCATATAAGGACCATTGCCCTATTTTCCCTGGCATCGGAATACCTGGCGGTGCCCCTGGATCTTTTGTTTTGTTGTGGACTCCTTGCAGACTTTAAGGATTTATATTTGTTTGGTGCTTTATCTTTGTGGTTCCAATAAAGCCCTTTGGATTGTTTCTTGGCCTGGCGTCCCTCACTGCTCTGTCGCATACCCCATCACAAACTGGTTGGCAGCGGCGGGATCAGAGCAGAAAGAATGGAGGACAACGGCCCATCAACATCTGAAACCAGAACCTCAGGATACAGGAGCTGGACTATGTCGAACCTCAAAACAAAGGCCCGTGAATTAGGAGTTTGCTACAAAGGACTCTCCAAGGAGCAACTAATTGAGGCTTTGGAAAACGCTTGCCTGCAAGATGGCACTGAGGAACAACTTCCACAGCAAGGGGAGGAAAGACGGGAGCTGGAGGTAAATACCCAAAAAAGTCAATGGGTTGTGTGGTATGAGGAAGAGATGGCACTGCTTGAAGATGAGGCCACCATAGAAGATAAGAGGGAGGCTATTCGCAGAGCTCAAGAGAGGGCAGCTTTGCTGGAGAGGAGGTTTGCTGTGGAAGCAGATAGAGGCCCCAGACAGACCGTAACCACAGCACCAACTAGGAGGGAATTCTCCAGAGTGTCTCGCAAGGACTTTAAGCCATTTAATGAAGCTGCAGGTGACATTGAGGGCTTCTTCCAGGACTTTGAGCATCAGTGTCGATTAATGGAAGTCCCAGAAAGAGAGCGAGTCAGACATCTGGTGGACCTCTTGGAGGGTGGAGCTACCGACGCCTATAGAGCTATGGACCCTCAGTGGAATTGGGAGTATGGGGAGATAAAATAGACCATTCTAGAACATTATGCCGTGACCCCAGATACTTATAGGACTCAGTTCCGTATGCTAGCCTGTGATGGGGAAGTGTCTTTCAAAATGTATGCCCATAGACTGAAACAAGTATGCCATCGCTGGCTGGAGGGAGAAGGGGCCTTAACTTGGGAGACCTTCCTCCAGGTCATCCTAAAAGAACAGTTTTATGCCAAGTTCCCTACTGAGATCCGGGAATGGGTGCATGAGAGGAGACCAGAGACAGTGGAACAAGCTGCTGCTCTAGCTGATGAGGTGCTCACTATCAAGCCTCAGTGGAAGAAGCTGCTAGCAGAGGGAGCAAAAATGACCAGCACCCCAACACCAGAGGTTCCTTGTCCTTCAGTGCCCAATGTTCCTCAACCTCCTAGATCACCACCTCATGTGGATACCTGTGTGTATGTGCCTCCTGTTGTTTCTACCACATTTTCTGGAATGCGACGAGGAGAGAAAGTAGAAGAGCGAAGATGTTATTGCTGTGGGCATCCCGGGCATTTGCGGGCCACATGCCCATCTATCCTGTGGAGTCATCCTCCAAATCGACAACCACCTCCAGCACCTGCACCTCCCTATCAGTCACCAAGGTCTCCTACCTACTTCTCCAGAAGGCAAACTGGAAGGAGTGAGACACAGCGCAGATGTTATCAATGTGGGCAGCCTGGTCATCTGCAAGCTCACTGTCCAGGTGTTCAGAGGCAGAACAGCTGCAGACCACCTTTGCCTGTCCATTATCTACAGACACCCTCAGCAGGAGAAGAGCTGGATTCTGGCCCTGATGATTTCCTAAGTGACGCTGATATGTTGACTTCCCTACCAGGAGTCTATGGAGTGCGAGCCACAGCCACCCGTTCCTATGATCTTCGGCATAAACATCTACAGGAGGTCATGCTGGATGGCCAAAAAGTTGTTGGCTTTTGTGACACTGGGGCTTTTCTCACCATAGCAGATCCCCGAGTAATTCAACCAGAAGCAATTCAAAAGGGACCAGGAATTGCCATTGAATTGGCTGGAGGTACTCAGAGATATATTCCAAGAGCGAGCGTAACCATAGATTATGGCTTTGGGGCAAAACAATGCATGATTGGTGTGATGAGCGGCCTTCCTGCAGACATTCTCTTAGGCAATGATGTGGGAGATATACAATGCCGATATGTGGGTGCAGGAAGCAGGGTTTAAGTGAAGGAGGATACAAACTGGAGCCGAACATTTAACCCTACATCTTCATCAAACACTAAAGAACCTGGAGCCAACACCCAAACTGCAGATGGATTGTCCAGACAGGAGAAGCCCTGAGCCAGGTCCACCATGTTTACGTGTACTTGACAAGCAACCTGTTGAGGTCACTAGTCCGTACACAAATTGAGAGGGGAAGGGATTGTAACAGTGTGTCTCTCCCCCGCCTGTGCTCATGGTGTAATAGTCTGTCTGTCCTTTGTGCTGCTTCTGCTGGGGGATTCTTTGTTCTTCTCAGCATGGGACTTTTCCAACCACAACTTGGTAAACAGAACAGTGCCAGGAGTCTAAAGTCCATTCATGTATCAGATGTCTAGGGGGAGGTGTGCCCATCTATGGGGCTGATCCCAAGAGAGAAGAACAACGAGACCCATGTTAGGTTAGTTGGATCTCGGCTGGAGAAGCACTAGGATCTATAGCTGAAGCTGGATCCTAGGGCCTGTGTATGGACTGTTACAGACTGGAGATCAGTGGCCACTTGGGATTGTGTTTTATTGTTCCCCCTGTTGGACTCAAGAAACTCATATAAGGACCATTGCCTATTTTCCCTGGCATCGGAATACCTGGCGGTGCCCCTGGATCTTTTTTTTTGTTGTGGACTCCTTGCAGACTTTAAGGATTTATATTTGTTTGGTGCTTTATCTTGTGGTTCCAATAAAGCCCTTTGGATTGTTCCTTGGCCTGGCATCCCTCACTGCTCTGTCACATAAACCGTCACAATGACACCGGTGTATTACCGGTCAAAAGTATAAACAGTCATTTGATGAAAATAAATGAAGAATTATATGTGCATACATTAATTCAAATTTATACATTATGTATTGTGAAAATAATTACCCCAATTATTTGCTGAAAAGAGCCTATTCCACGACCAAAGTGTTGAAACAAATAGATTTAGTGAACCCCAAAAATGGAGTGTTAGAGCGGCATATATCTGATTCCCTCCTCTACTGGTTTCATAACAGGGTGTAATACAAATGCTAAAGTTCTAAATTTGGTCTGTGCAGGAATTTGAAGAAATTTGACATCAATGCATTCTAATAAGATATACGGCACAATGATCTTTTTTATTTAGATGTTTATATTTAAGTGTTTTCAATTATTTTCCACTTTAAGAAAAACAGCACCAAGTAGGACATATTACAGACAGAAGTATACCTTACACCCTTCCTCAGAAACCCGCTAAGACACTTGATCTCATAAAACACATTTTTCAAAATCTTGTAAGTTCAGAAGCTCCAAATGATCAGCCAATATTGATAAACAGAAAATATATTTGTACTTACTTGGCTAAAGAGACATTTCTAAAACTATTACAAATCAAAATATAAACACAACTTATTTGACCAGTTTTAAGGCAGTTTAAAGGGAACCTGTCACCAGATTGGGTGACTATAAGCTGTGGCCACCACCAGTGGGCTCTGATATACAGCATTCTAACATGCTGTATATAAGAGCCCAGACCGATGTGTAGAACAAAAAAAACACTTTATTGTACTCACCTAGTGGGTCAGTGCGATGCAAACTGGTCAAATTGATGTCTTCGTTCTCCAGGACCGGCGCCTCCTTTTTCGGTCATCTTTGTCCTCCTTCTTATGAAGCCGGCATGCATGGCGCATCCTACGTCATACACCCTCGCCGGCATTTGAAGTCCCGTGCAGGCACACTTTGATCTGCCCTTAGCAGGGCAGATCAAAGTATCGTAGTGTGTCTGCGCAGGACCTCAATACCGGCCTGTGTTCATGACATAGGACGCGTCATGCATGCTGGCTTCAGAAGAAAAAAGATTAAGATGGCTGAAAGAAGAGGCGCCGGTACAAGAGAACAACGCCACTCATCTGACCAGTTTGCACCACACCGACCCCCTAGGTGAGTATTACAAAGTGTTTTTTATGTTCTATACAGCAGCCTGGGCTCTTACATGTGAGAATGCTGTATATAAGAGCCTATTGGGGGTGGCCACAGCTTATAGGCCCCAAATCTGGTGACAGGTTCGCCTTTTATACTGCTATTCCAGGAATTAAAACATACCATTTCCTAATAAAATGCTTGAAGTTCTGCTTTGTTTATCAATACATAGACCATCTTTTTAATTTGTAAAAATGCTAATTCCAGCTCTTAAAACATTTGTCGGTTCAGAATTGTCACCAACTCATCTTGACAGTCTTTGAATCTAAATCTTTGCTATATAATCTTTTATTTTCCTCTGACATTAAAGTTATGAAGCAGTTTGATAATATCCCTGCTAATTATAATACTTTCTCTGGAGCCTTAATAAGTGTTGTCATCAGATGTCCATTACTGTCCCTTTCCGGAAAAGGTTCAAAGGTTTATTTTATTATAAAATTTCTTATTTTGTGCCTTGGCTTTTACATGCTCATTATATAATTTTGAGCTTCTAAATTAAATTTTGTCAATTCTGAAGGGTATTGCATGAAGTTCTTGGGTGAGATGCCTAATGGTATTCTTACGTTTACTGATGTCCCTAATTAGAATCCCATGACATATGCTATCATCGAGTCCCAAATGCAGGCTACTGAAGTGGAACCCTTATTAAATGTATAGAATTCTTGTATGCCACTGCGAAGTGAACCATACACAAATTGTAACCAAAAAGGATTGAGATGTCAAAGTGTTCAAAGAGACTATGAAACTCACCCATCTTCAACTGAACTATTGGACGGGATTAGTCTGATACACTGCTCATGAAATAATCCACTGTGGTCACAGCAGGGCAGCAGAAAATCAAAACCAATGTCAAGGTCTATCCTAGGCAGAATGTGATGAGAGAAACTGCTTAAAGGGACAAATTTCATTTTGAAGGTAATTTTAATCAATAGATCTTAGAATAATAATATTGTATACAATTGGATGTAATTTAAAAAAATGCTCCAGTGCTGAGATAATCTTTTATATGTGCACCTACTATATACTGTGTAATGGCTGTTTCCGACCGCGCACAGAACAAGGTCTGATCATACACCATCTCTTGGTCCATGGAGGAAGTAATAAAGTATACAAACATGACAGCTTGGGATAGCAAATTATTCTTTCTGCGAAGTAAAATATTTTTTTTTAAAAGAGGCAGGGAAATGCTTTATCAAAAAATAGAATCAGATATGATCCCATGCTGCGCTATCAGTATACTCTCTCTTTTGCTTCCTCCATGGGCCAGGAGATGTGGTATGATCAAACATTTCCCTGTACAGTTAGACACGGCCATTACACAGTAGATAACAGGGGCCCATTTAAAATTATCTCAGCATAGGAACATTTTTTAAATACATCCAATTGTGTAAATTTTTCGGATTATAAGACACACTTTTCCTTCCAAAAATTTGTGAGGAAAGAAGGGGTGTGTCTTATAATTTGAATGGCAGCTTACCTGAGGTGGTGGAGAGGGGTCTCAGGAGGCTGGGGGAATGCTGTGGCAGCTGTGCAGGGGCTTCGGTGGCTGGGCTGCTGCTGTCATGGCTTTGCAGGTGCTGTGGCAGTGTGCGGGGTCTGCGGCGGCTGGTGCTGGGACGGCTGTGCGGGGTCTGCGATGGCTGTGCAGGGTCTGCGGTGGCTGGTGCTGAGGCTGCGACAGCTGGTGCAGCTGGTGCTGAGGTGGCTGTATTGGGTCTGCGGTAGATGGTGCTGGGTCTGCGGTGGCTGGGGCTGCAGGGAGGGCGGTGAAGACTTTAAATAATGGCACCCAGAGTGTGCAGATGGAGCTCTTAGCTCAAGATCTCATCTGCACATGTGCTGCCTCCGGTCCATTGATCACCCAGCAGCGGACTTAAGGAAAATGGCACCCGGAGGTGGCGCTTCCGCAAATAAGATCTTGGCTTGTTATTGAGCTGAGAGCTCAATCTGTACTGACTACGGGCACTATTGCTTTAAAACCCTCACTGCAAACAGCTGCAGATGTCGCCACAGCCCAAGCTCCAGATCAGCTGCTCCAGCCTCCGCCACTGCCACAGCCCAAGCCCCAGTACAGCTGCCTCAGTTGTTGCAGCCCCAAAACAGCTGCCCCAGCACAGCTGCTCCAGCCACCGCCACATCCCCAGCACAGCTGCCTTAGCACATAACAGCTGACAGTTTCTAGGACACTCACCGCCTCTGCATCCTGTGACCCCACTCCACTCCCTCTGCTGCCCCTCCATTAAGACACCATCGTATTATAAGATGGGCCTCATTTTTTTAACCTTTTTTTTCATAGAAGTGGGGTGTGTCTTATAATCCAGTGCATCTTATAAAACAAAAAATACGGTATTAATGTTCTAAGATCTATTGTTTAAAATCAACTTTAAAATTAACTTTGTTCATTGGAAAACCCCTTTAAGTACTATTTTAACATTGGTTTTGTCGCCTACCATATCTCTCTTCAGCCTTTCTCTGAAAGAACCAAATCAGGACATATGGAGAGGCTAATCCCAGAATCATACCTGTAGGGAATTTTTTTACAATTTGGTTGTAGATAATTATTTTTAACCCATGGCATGAACTTTTTTCAATATTTTACAAGAGCACAGAGACCAGATATACAATGCACCAATATTAGGATTACATTGTATATGTACAAAAGAAAGTACATATATTCTATAGAAGACTTAATACTAGAGATGAGTGGACTCGTGGATGTTCATGTTCTCTGAGTTTGGCCAGACTTTAAATAAAGTTCAGTTTGGGAACCGAACTTGACCGCAGTTGAATTCGGAGGATAAAGCCCATACAGGTCAATGGGGCCCAAACTTCTGTTCTGAAATATGGCTGTAAAATGGTCGTAAAAAGGGCTAGGGGGCTGCAAAAGGAAACAAAAGGGAGGTAAGAGAAGGGCGCTGCAGGACCTTAAGGTTCCGTCACACTAAGCAACGCTCCAGCAATTCCACCAGCAACCTGACCTGGCAGGGATCGCTGGAGCATCGCTACATGTGTTGCTGGTGAGCTGTCAAACAGGCAGATCTCACCAACAACCAGTGATCAGCCCCCAGCCAGCAGTGACGCGTGGAAGCGATGCTGCGCTTGGTAACTAAGATAAATATCGGGTAACCAACCCGATATTTACCTTGGTTACCAGCGCACACCGCTTAGCGCTGGCTCCCTGCACTCCTAGCCAGAGTACACATCGGGTTAATTATCCGATGTGTAGTCTGGCTATGTGTGCAGGGAGCCGGCACTGACAGCGTGAGAGCGCGGACGTTAGTAGCGAAGGTAAATATCGGGTAACCAAGGAAAGGGCTTCTTGGTTACCTGATATTTACATTGATTACCAGCGTCCGCAGAAGCCGGCTCCCTGCTCACTGCACATTCAGTTGTTGCTCTCTCGCTGTCACACACAGCGATGTGTGCTTCACAGCAGGAGAGCAACAACTAATAAATGGTCCAGGACATTCAGCAACAACCAGCGACCTCACAGCAGGGGCCAGGTTGTTGCTGGATGTCACACACAGCAACATCGCTGTTACGTCACAAAAATCATGCCTCAGCAGCGATGTTGCTAGCAATGTTGCTTAGTGAGACAAAGCCTTTAGGTATCCATGGTTATGACCATGAGCAACTAACTAACCAACTTTGACTATATGCGTGGTCATAACCATGGATACGTAAGTTCCTACAGTGCCCGAAACATGAGGTAAGCAACACAGTGAATCAGAACAACTGTACTACATTTATAATTGGAGGTATTTGCTAATCTTATCATTTATTATTATTATTATTATTATTATTATTATTATTATTATTAACACACCTACAACATATTGGGATAAGATCTTGGACATGGGAACACACAGAGCATACATTTACAAAAAGGCCCCTAAAGAGTCTGTTTTCACTGTTTACCCACGTAGCCAAAGTTGCCAGAGTTTAATCACAGAGCACAAAATTTTAATATAGGCCTCAATGGAGCATTTTTCTACAGCTGATCCACAGAGCCAAGATTGGCAGATATTAACCTCGGAGCATACATTTTACATATAGTCCTCAAAAGGCCTGCTGCAGTGCACTTAAAGCTTTTTCAGAGATTGAGGCCACAAAGCCTGGTGCTGAGTCACCATATGGAGCCTTTTGCAAGAGTATGCCCCACTGGAACCTATCACCGTCCCTCACTTCAATAGCATCCTATCCCTGTGCTATTTACAGCAAAATGGCTGTACAACCTGTGATCTGGCTTTGATACAGGCCAGGTCACTTGTGTGCGACAGACAGTCATAGCCATGTCAATACTTGGTATGGCTGCAAAGGGTCTGGTAGTGCCCACAGCATAAAAACTTGGTGATCAGTGGAGCTGCAGCCTTTCAACATTATTTGGATGACAAACCAGAACAGAAAGACGGATGCACAGTTTTAAGGCTGTGTTTGCGTCCGAGACCTGAACCCCAGGTGTTCGGTACAAAGCCCAAACTTTACACTTCTGGTTTGCTCATCTATACTTAATTCTTTTAAAGACAATTTGTCACTTGCCATACATATGTATTTTTACAATGTGTAAAAGCTACTGTTTGCTTAGAAATAGCATTGTCTATTTTTGCTTCCACACCTCTCTGTTCTTGAGCTATCACCTCTCTTCCCTACATCCAGACTTTTTAAACTAATTACCTTCGTCTTCAAAAGAACTCCTATATAGAAGAGTTGAGAACCAAACCATTTGGCTAAAAATATGAGATATACAGTACATGCAGAGAAGAGAAAGCCCTAGAATGCAGAGGAAGAAAAGAAGAGCAATGCCAGTTTCATAGCAGCAGTATATTATGCCAGGTAAAAAATATGTATTTATAGCAATGCAAGTGACAGGTCATCTTTTTATGAAATTGACCAATGTACTAGAATGCTTTCTCATATAACATGCATGGAATATATTGAGTGGTAATTGGGACTCACTCATGAGTGCTGGGCATGAGCACTGGACAACTTGGACAGATTTTTAATTATGTGAGTTTCAGACACAGTATTCCTGATTGAAACTGTCATACCCACATGAAAATAGCATAACTCTTAGTAGCATTCCTTAAGCTCCATATATTCCAGTCTATGATCTTAACATGTTACACCATGATATATTACTTTTTAATAAATCTATTTTATAATATCTGCATGAATCTTTGTGTCCCAGACCTCTGCACACTTATGAGATATTTTCTCTTAACACACCACAAATATAGCAAATGCAATTTTAATGCACGCCAAGAAACACACTTTTTCTTTAGTTATGATTAAACAAATTGACATCATTTATAATTCATTGTGTGACGCTCTGGCGCCGCCAGGTGGTCACAGAAGAACACTACACCCCATACAACACCATCCCACACCAGGTTCCATCAGCCACAAAACCCTAGCCATCCTCCTCAGGGTAGGAAGGACACACCAGTGGTCAGAACCAAGCGGATTGGGAGTGCCCACCTAGGGGTCTTGAAGATCCGGGGGAGGGAACCAAGTAGTTGAAGTTCAAGTCACAGTCGAGTTGAGTTGAAGTGAAGTTACAGTTGAGAGTGGAAAGTAGTCAGTGATGGTGACAGACTGTGGCAGTGCAAGTGAAGTCTGTGCCTAGTGCAGGTAGCTAGGGTAATGGCCCTGGTCTACTGGCTAGGTGGCAAGCAGTGGACCTTGTCCAAAGGCGACGGGAAATCCAGAGTGGACCGGGACAGGGTTGGAGCCCGCCGGTACAGACAGCGGAGATCCAGTCCGGAAACCATGCACAAGCGGGGTACCTGGACCCTAGTTATAACACGGTTGCAAGCCCTTTCTCTAATTAACAATGCCGGGAGCAAGGTTCCAGACCTTGTTCCAGAAGTGTTAGCCCAGATAGAGCGAAACGGCAGCCGACCGTGGTGGAAAACACCCACTGAGATCCCGAAGGGTCAGTTTTCGCGGGCACGTCTCCCAACCAAAACCAAATCGGGAGTGGACTTCCCCATTTCATACGAAGTCGTCTAAAATAGGAGAAAAATACAAAGTGCCGGAGAAAAGGACATTGGTACACCAGCGGGGTGTGGGAACCGTACACACCCCGAAGTGGCAGCCGGCCACTGACACCTTGGTTTACCAGCAGACTCGTGTGCATTTCTTCAATCGTGAGTACACCAACACCCTTCAGTCCGGTCCGGTGCATCATCATCAACAGCCATCACCTCCCGTGTTATGGACACTGAGCCCTGGGGCATCCACCCCCACCCACGGAGGCGTTAACATCCAGCTGCCATTCCATCGCCCCCGGGTGCTCCCCAACCGCAGCGGTGGTACTCCATCTTACCACACACCGTGGGTGGCATCACGAAGTATCTACAACATATCCCCTGCACACACATCGCCCCTTTTTATTTGAGTGTCCGCACGACCCCCGGGTTCCGGAGACCCCTCAAGCCACTGTGGATCCAGATCCGAGCAGCTCAGCTGCTGGCACGGGGGCGGTACAGTTGCTTAAAGAGTAGCTATCACTTTTTTTTATTAGTACATGTGAACATAAATGTAATATTGTCATATCAGAGAAATCTGCTGACCGATAGACCCTGCTTTCACTCTAAATTCATGCTTAAAATCTGTACTCTGTGAAGACAGATTTTTACATTACTGAAATAATACATGGCGGTTGCTGATTACTCAGTTCTATGGAGAAAGCAAAGTGAAGGAGAGGTGAGGAGCTAGAGGCCAAAGCAGATATACAGTCCTTCTCATTATTGGCACCCATGCAGTTTAAGAACATAATGTGGAATATCTCCTGAAAAAATGAATCTTTTTTGTGTAGATCACTTGTATTAAATACAAAAGAGCAAATTATAAACAACAATTTTAAACAATAAACAATGGGAGGGAAAAATAGAAAAACCTAAAGCTTGCTCTGTCATTGGTATTGGCACCCTTTACATTAAATAAGTATGGAAAAACATTTTGAGTCGCTTGTGGTAAGTCACAAATGAGAATCACTTGTGATTAGGAATGAGCGAGTAGTGAAATACTCAGACTCACTATACTCGTAATGAGTAGGTCCTAATACTCGGGTACTCGTTACGAGTAGCGAGTCCAATGCAAGTCAATGGGAAAGGTGAGTAATTGTCTGCTGGACCCTACAAAGTGGTCTGGGGGCTGAGTAAAAGACTGAAATGGATGCATGATTGTTTAAAAGCCGGGCGGGAAAAAGCCGCCGGCTTTTTTAAACAATCAGCTGATGCACGCTCCCTTGCTGCCACTCAGAGCGAGAACCAGCACAGAATGACAGTTCTAAGGCCCGCTGTTATCGGAGCAATGATGTCAGAGCTGTCATTCTGTGGCTCGGTGTCTCTCTGCCAGCGCTAAACTGTCATTCTGTGCTGGTTCTCGCTCTGAGCGGCAGCTTCATGTCACCGCTCAGTACGAGGACTGGATACAGCAGAGGCGGCGTTGAACCTCGGTTGTAGATTTACGTCGGAACTCGGTATGCTTGGGTTTAATAAATGGGTTAAAGAGGGTGTCTGTGTGTTTATTTTTAAATAAAAGATTTTTATCTCTGTGTGTGTGTTTTATTAACTATTTAATTGCAGGATTGGTAATATGGAGGTCTCATCGAAACCTAAATATTACCAATCCAGGGCTTAATGACAGGTGTCAATTATCACCTGTCATTAACCCCTTATTACTCCAATTGCCACCACATCAGGGCAATTGGGATGAGCCGGGATAAATGCCAGATATGGTGCATCTAATGAATGCGCAAAATCTGGGGCGGCTGCCGGTTGCTATTCTTGCTATTCTTACCTGGAGGGCAATAATTATGTGCCCCCACCAGGGGGAAAATACCAATCCCCAGATCTGTTTTATTTTGGCTGACTATCAAAAATGGGGTTCCCTATGTGCAGCACTCTGGAGTATTCTACCCCAGTGGTCTGCAGGATCCTAAGGCTTTCTGGAATGCCCTCTGCTGACAACCCACACCTCACACACAAGTAGGGGCACATTCCCTGAGAACTGGGCACAGCATGTAGAGGGTTAACAGTGGGCAGATGTGAGAGCCAATCCCTTAGCTGTTAGCCTGGGGAAGGGGTGTGGAAAGTGACAGGGGTTGCTAGGCAGAACAGGCAGAGGAAAAACGACAGTTGAAGTACTGACAGTTGAAAGGAGTCAGTGAGTGAGAGGGGTGTAAGGATTGTGAGGAGACTAGGAGGGTAGACAGATCCCAGATACTATGCACAATGGGGTACTGGACCCCAGAGTAGACGACAGCTCCAGATGGTCTCCTGATCCAGCCATGTGTGGTGACATCCAGGGTACCACACCACCCATAGGCTCAGGGACACAGCCTCATATATAGGACCCGAGAGAGGGCACTGGGCACTAAGAAGTAGCCTACCTCACAAGGGACCGCGA
The DNA here is from genome assembly GCF_048569485.1 of Anomaloglossus baeobatrachus. Taxonomy (NCBI): domain Eukaryota; kingdom Metazoa; phylum Chordata; class Amphibia; order Anura; family Aromobatidae; genus Anomaloglossus; species Anomaloglossus baeobatrachus. The sequence continues at coordinate 284,001,738 of NC_134358.1, forward strand.
GGCCTGTCATACTGGGCCTTGAAAGAAAAGGAGCGGAGTGCCGCAGGTCACGGACAGCTTCAGGCAAAGGGACCATCAGCTCTTTATGAGCACAGAGGGCTCAACTGGGTCTCAAGTCAGCACTGGGACAAAGGAAAGTCGGTTGACCAGCCGTACCAAACTGCACTTACAACACCTAGTGAGTAAATACCGGTTAATCTGCAAGAACTGTGTCGTGTCTATTACTGGTGCACCACAAGGCACATCACACCTACATGGCACTTAAGCCCCTACTGGCGGAGGGCGCAAACACACTTGCTGCTATACCATTTGTCCCTAAAACCACAGCAGCGGCAGGACATCTTATTACCGCAACCCGCCAGTGGCATCACGAGTGACATACAAAATGACCATTACCAAGCGCCCCCAGGTCATGGAACCAGGCACGTCCACCTGTGACAGTGATCCCCGTAATCCACCGCCCGAAACTGAATATCCTAAGGGCCTGGGGCGTGGCGCTCTACATATGTCATTTTTTTTTAATTTATTTATTTATTTATTGTACTGTACGATATAGACCCACCCACTGGCGGCTGTGATTGGTTGCAGTGAGACAGCTTTCAATAAGCGTGGGGGCTCATCTGAATGCAACAAATCATAGGGCCGGTGGGCAAGGGAAGCAGTGAATATAAGATGGCATAATGAGCGGCCGGCATTTTCAAAAGAGGAGAAGCCGCCAGAGCAGTGTGACAGCCGTGCAGCGCCTCGCCGGTGATCAGTGAGCATGAAAGAGGGGGTTAGAGAGGTACACCGACTTTGCTTCGCTCCCCCGCTGCCTCCCCGCCTGATCCTAAGTTAAGACCCGGCAGGGACCGCAACATGAGGGAGCGGGGAGCAACTACCGGGCAGCGGGGAGCACAGCACCAGGGAAGGAATAACCAGGCAGCGGGAAACGGAGCACCAGGGAACAAAGCACTGGGCAGCGGGGAGCACAGCACCAGGGAGTGAAGGACCAGGCAGCGGGGAAAGCATCACCAGGGAGCGAAGCAGCAGGGAGCGAAGGACTGGGCAGCAGGGAGCACAGCACCAGGGAGCAAAGCAGCGGGGAGCGCAGCATCAGGGAGTGAAGCAGCGGTGAGCGCAACACCAGGGAGCGAAGGACCCCAGGCGGGGAGCGTGCTTCAGCTCATTAATTGTCTGCTGGACCCTACAAAGCGGTCTGGGGGTAAGGTAAAAGGCTGAAATGGATGTATGATTGTTTTAAACAATCATGCATCCATTTCAGCCTTTACTAAGCCCCCAGACCACTTTGTAGGGTCAAGCAGACAATTACTCACATTTCCCATTGATTTATGTCGCGGGCGGAGGGGACGCGCTCGCCATGCTCGGGTCCGGGGCTTCTGCTGCTGCTCGGTGGCTCGAGCAGTGGGCCGGACCCGGGGACTTGAGCAGCGCTCCTCGTCCACGAGTGAAAAGGGGGTGGTTTGTTTAGGGAGATAGTTCGTGACGCCACCCATGGGTCGTGGTGATAATAGGCTCCACTGCTGCTGATGACGGGGATCCCGGGAGCGATGGTAGGGAGCAGCTAGGATGTTGTTCCCTCCGTGGGTAGGGGTTGGTGATCCCGGGGCCCGGTGGTGTAACGGGGAGGCTGGATGGCTGGGGTGCAGGGTTGCAGGGGCAGCGCGGTTTACTGGTGTACTCACTCAGGCAGTCAATGACAGAGTCTCTGGTAAACCAAACGGCTGGCTGGATGGGTCCCGCAGCTGGCTGCAGTGCTTTTGTGCTCTCCCCGGACAGTGTGACGGTGGCTGTCTTTCCCTGCACCTTGTTAGAATGTTCTGACTCCTGTGGTTGCCCACCGGTAGTCCGCTCCCCAGTGTATAGGTACCGGAGGAGCCCGTTTTGCCCGCAGGCGCTGGCCCTTGGATCTCTAGCCTATGGCGGTGGCTGTATATCCTCATGGGGTGAACTGTTGCCTTTTGTCGGGTCTTGGTTGTTGGGAAACCCCTGGGGTTCCAGTCACACTCGGATTTGTCCGTTGTCGGCGGCTCCAAGCCTAGTCGGGGTCCGATGGCCCTGCCAGTGTGCTTAGCTTCACTCCACTCCCCGGTTCGGTACCGGCGGGCCACCGCCTGACCCCGGTCCTATGGTTTCGCAGAGATCCACTAACTCCTGCAGACGGCCACCACCGTCTGCCAATTTTGCTGTTTGTGTCTGGGCCCCTACCCAGACACTGACAGTTTGTCCTCTCTGTCCAGTTTGACCTCTCACTTTCACTGTCTACACAAATCTCTGTCTCTTTTCCCGCCTCCAGACCTGTGAACTCTTCAGTGGGTGGGGCCAACCGCCTGGCTCCGCCCCACCTGGTGTGGACATCAGACCCTGGAGGGAGGCAACAAGGGTTTTTGTTTGACTGTTGTGACTGTCTAGGGGTGTGTGTGTGTGGTGTAATGTCTGTGACTACCTGGCTAGTCCAGGGCGTCACATTCCCCCTTGGTGAAATGCAGACCGTCCGCGGGCTGCCCATCCATCACCGGTTTTATTTTTCTGTAAAAGATAAATTAACATATAAAACATTCAACATAAGCATATTTGTAGTTCTTCCCTTACGGGAGGCATGGCACTTTAACATTTCAAACATTTAAAAAACAATTTTAATATTAACGGATGGGTTCATGGTCATCCGCTTCCCCACCCAAGTAACCTAAACCTTGATGCTGCCCCTAAGAAACGGGCAGCACCCCTCTTCCCCAGTCCGGAAGGAGGAACTCGGTTCCAGGTCACCCAAGCGGGAACGGGTACGGTATCTCGCACCCGGCTGTCACTTCAGGGGACCCCACGTCCAGGGGGACCCCTGACCCCCGGAGGATGGCCACCGGTCCTGGTGGTGGCCGGGCCCCAGCCTGCTCCGCTGCGGGCCCTTCCTCCAATCTGCCTCTCCGGAGGCGGCATGGAAAATGGCCCACAAACTATTTACAAGCCCACAAGTTCATGGGTGGCCTGCAAGTTCTCGGCCATGTTCATGAGTAGTTCCTCATGTGGGCGGTGAAAATACATAGAGTCCCTACGGGGACAACTTGTTGGCAACGGCCAGCATAATAAACTGGTTGATAATCAGGTAATAAACTCAGGTGATTGGTGTTCATTCATTTAGCTATTTACCCAATCAACATACTGCACCCCTAGTTTCCCTATACCTAAGCGGGGGCCTACCTAGGTTGGGGCGTGTGGACCTTCGGAGGACAATGTCACTAGTAGCGGGCAAGGGGATAGAGGAGAAGACCGTTTCCTCTTCCCGTCTGTCAGATATGGCACGTGGAGACCCAAGGGGAGGGGGTATAGGTGCATCCCTGGGCGCTTGTTCGAGTGGCTCACTGGCGGGCATTTCCGTCTCCATTTCTTCCACGTGTTGTGGGAACATTATCACCGGAACAATCACCACACCGTTTTGTATAGGCCAGTCTGCTGGAAAATCACCCATCACTGTGTGGATCACCTCCTTCTCCTTTTCCCCGCTTGGCGTGGGAACCGGAACCTCATTTGCCACTCTCAAGGGGTGAGGGCATTTCTTCGGGTGGTCCCTGGAAACTGTAGTGGTGGTCCTCCCCTGGTCGCGACTGATCAGATAAGCCTTCTCATTCTCCCATTCAGTGGGCTGTAGGACATGCGGGGTCTTTTCCCACTGGTCATCAAGCTTATGGGCCCTTCTCTTCCGTTTCAGCACTACATCCCCCGGCTCAAAGGGGACGGCTGGCGCTCATTTGTTGAAGCGTTGTGCTTGTTTCTCTCGGCTCTGACCGAGATTCTTCTCCACATACTCCTGGACCCGTCAGTATTGAATTTGCCGCTGGGTATCCCAGCCGGCAGTCGAAGGAAGTGCCTCTGGAGCCTCCAAGTCCATTTCTAGGTCCACCGGCAGCCAGCCTGGTTGGGCTCTCATCAGATACGCCGGGATGCATTTGGTAGAACTACAGGGGATGTTATTGTACATGCCTACCAGGTCAGGCAGATTTGTTGGCCACAAGTTCTGCTCTTCCAACAGTATCACCTTGAGGAGATCCAGGACCAGGTGGTTCATCTTCTCACATATCCCATTAGTCTGGGCATGGTATGCCGTGGTCCTGATCTTCTTACAACCGTACAATTGGAAGAACTCTTGAAACACCTCTGCTTCAAAGGCTGAACCCTGGTCCGTAAGCACCCTCTCCGGGTATCCGTGTGGTCGACAGAAGTAGGCCTGGAATGCCCTAGCTGCGGTACTGCTGGTCAAATCTTTGACTGGAACAACCACCATGAATCTGGAGTAGTGGTCCACGATGGTCAAGGCATAGGTATATCCATTCCGGCTGGGTGTGAGCTTGACGTGGTCCAAGGCAACCAACTCCAGCAGTTGATGGGTGACGATCGGCTGTAGAGGGGCTCTTTGGCTGACTTCATCCTTCCTTCTCAGCGCACAGGGGCCGCACTCTCGGCACAAGGCCTCCACAGATTCTCGCATCCCACTCCAATAGAACCGCTCTCTCAGCAACATCTCCAGCTTTTTCCAGCCGAAATGCCCGGCGCCATCGTGATATGCTCGTAGGACTTTGGGCACTCTGGCCTGAGTTACCACCAGCTGACGAACCTTCTCGTGAGTCTTCGGGTTGATCAGCCCTCGATACAGCTTCCCTTCGTGCAGGTACAGCCGGCTCGTTCTTTCCACAGCCGCTGGGCCTCAGAGGGAGCTGCAGGATCCATTCCGGAGGAGCCCTGCTCAATCATGGTCTTGACCAGCTGGACGGCAGGTGCTTGGTCTTGGGCTTCTTGCCATCCCTGGCTGGGTAGCGGGTCCAGGTTCGCCTGTTGTTGTTGGACATATAGTTTTTCGAACGGTGGCCGATAAAACGCGAGCAACTCAATTTCTTCGAGGTCATCGTCTTCCGACCCCCCATCCGGCAGGTGGGGCATCCGGGATAACGCGTCCGCGATGGTGTTCTTGCCTGGCCACCCACCGCTGTTCCAGAGCGCCCAGTTTGGCCGTGTCCAGGTGGGTCAATGGATTATTGTCCGTGTAGGCAGTGAATTTTGCCGCTGTGAGGTAATGTCGGAACCTCTCGGTGATTGCCCACACCAGGGCCAGGAACTCAAGCTTGAAGGAGCTGTAATTTTTGGGGTTCCTTTCCATGGGCCGGAGTTTTCTGCTGGCATAGGCGATCACCTTTTCCCTCCCGTCCTGGACCTGGGACAGAACTGCTCCCAAGCCCACATTGCTTGCGTCAGTGTAGAGGACGAACGGGAGGCTGTAATCGGGGTACGCCAGGACTTCTTCTCCTGTCAAAGCCGTCTTTAGCTGGTGAAAGGACTCTTCATGCTTCTCCTCCCACACAAATGGGGGCCCAGGGGCCCTGCCACTTTTGGTCTGTCCCACGAGGAGGTCTTGCATAGGTGCAGCCATCTTCGTATACCCCTTAATGAAGCGGCAATAATAGCCCACCAGGCCAGTCCTGGATAGCAGTGATCTTCTCGGGATCTGGGGCGACACTTTCTGCACTCACCACGTGTCCAAGGTACTGTACCCTAGGCTTCAGTAGGTGGCACTTGGAGGGCTTCAGCTTCATCCCATACTTGGCCAAGGACGCGAACACTTAAGCCAGGTGCTCCAGGTGGGCCTCGTACGTCTGGAAGTACATGATCACATCATCCAGATACAGCAGGACAGTTTCGAAATTGAGATGTCCTAGGCAACACTCCATGAGCCGTTGGAAGGTTCCAGGGGCATTGCACAGCCCAAACGGCATGCTGTTGAACTCGCAGAGTCCCATGGGTGTGGCGAATGCAGTCTTCTCACGGTCCTCTGGTGCGACCGCCACCTGCCAGTATCCGCTGGTAAGGTCAAGGGTAGAGAAGAAGTTAGCAGTTCTCAGCGCAGTGAGCGACTCTTCGATACGGGGGAGAGGATAGGCATCTTTATGCGTTATCTGGTTGATCTTCCGGTAATCCCCACACATTCTCATGGTGCCGTCCTTCTTCTTCACCAGCACCAGTGGGGCTGCCCAGGGACTACATCTATCCTGAATGACCCCTGCCTCCTTCATGTTCCTCAACATGTCTTTGACGCATTGATAATGTGCTGGCGGAATGGACCTATACCTTTCTTTGATGAGTGGATGTATGCCTGTAGGGATATGGTGTTGAACCCCTTTAATCCTCCCGAAATCTAATGGGTGCACGCTGAAAACCTGTTCATACTCCTGTACTACCCTGCATACCCCCTCTTTGTGATGCATGGGTGTGGCTTCAGTGCCTACATGTAGTTCCTGGCACCACTCCTCTAACTGTTATGTATATGGTTACTGGCAGGGGGTGCTGAGGTAGGAGGGGCAGCTTCGTGAATGGTGTGAGGGTCTATGGTAAGCAACTTGGCAAGGGTAGTGTAACGGGGAAGCCTAACTTCCTCCTCTCCACAATTCAGCACTCTCACAGGCACTCTCCCCTTTTTGACGTCAACCACCCCTCTGGCCGCCATCACTGTGGGCCAGTGTTCAGAAGGCGTGGGTTCCACCATCGCTGGGTAGTCGCGCCCCTGGGGGCCTACTGCTGCCCTGCACCAAATCATCATCTTGCTTCTGGGTGGCACTACCAAGGGGGCCACATCCATCACCCTTACTCCACCAATCTCTCCACCAGTCGAATTCACTTGCTTCTGATATAGGAGGGCCCGGATCTCACGCTGCACAGCCCTCTGTCGGCCTCCTCCTGCTGTGGCGGCCAACTGTTGCAACAAATTCAGCACCTCACTCATACAATGCTCTATCACATTGGTCCCTAGAATTACTTTTGAGTTATGGTCACTGGGTTCATTCATCACCACAATCATTCCTTGGTGCTTTAACTCCGCACGTCCCATGGTCAGGGTCACTTGTGTCTTCCCACTTAGGTTAGAGGGAGTCCATTGGCCGTGACAAGGGTGAGGCTATCATCAGAGGGGGCAAGTTCGTCAGTACCCCAATACTTCTGGTACAGTGTATATGGTATAGTGGTTACCTGTGATCCTGTGTCCAATAGGGACATGAGCGGGATGCCGTCCACTGCCAGAGGGATGATGGGGCGAGCTCCGACGTACCGGTCTCGCCAGTTGGGGGGCCATTGGTGTCTACTCCTGAGGACTGGCCCTTGGCCCCAGGGGTTGCTCATGTAATGGGCATCGCCTACAGTAGTGGCCAGGCTTGCTGCACCTGTAACAAATAGGAGGCCCATACCGCGAGTCATTGGTTCTTCTCCGCTGCATCCAGGGGACGTCCTCCGGGCTGTCGGCGAGCTGAATCCTCCCTGGGGGCTTGACTCTCGTCAAAAGCTGGAGTGCGGCGAGGATCTTGGCTAGGTCTCCATCCATGCGGCGGACCTGGGCAGCTAGCTCCTCCATCATCCCGACGGGTGCTGCAGGGGCCGGAAAAGCCGGGAGAGGAGGTGCCACCAAGATGGGAGCAGTTTATGCCGGCCATGGGGCCGCCTCAGGAGCGTCTGGCGTTGGGGCCTGCAGGGCCTTGATGGCCCGCTCCTTCAATACTGCAAAGTCCAGATTGGGGTGTTCCAGGGCCCACAGCCGTAGCTGCTTGCGGTATTCCGCAGACCCCAGCCCTTGCAAGAATTGTTCCACTAGCATCTTATTGCTGTCCGCATCGTTAATAGTGTCCACCCGCTTCAGCGTATGGAGGGCTGTTTGCAGGCGCAGGGCATAGTCTCTTATATTATCCGCAGGCCGATGTCGACACTGATAAAACTGCATTCGCAATTCTGCTTCCGTGCGGGTCTCAAAAGCGATTTGGAGTTTCTCAAAAATGGTAGTCACTGAGGCCCGGTCCGCGTCAGTCCAGGTCTCCGTCTCCTGCTCAGCTGCGCCGTTAAGCTGTCCTAGCACCACCGCTGCCCGTTTCTTGTCAGTCAAGGGATATAAATCGAGGACCGGGCAAATCTTTTTCCGGAACACCTGCAAAGCATCAGGCTTAACATCGTACTGCGGCAGCCACGTAGCACCAGGCACATAGGGCAGGGAGAACGGCATTACCTGGGTGACCGGTGGACCCGCGGCCTCCCCCGCTCTTGCAGCCGGAGCACGGGCTACCCCGTTTCCATCTGCAGGCGCCGCTGCAGCTGCGACCGCCACTCTGCCAACGGCTCCATCGGGCGCAGACATCTTTTTCCTGTCCCCCCTTGGTTCTTTCTAGCACTTCCTCTTTGGGGGTGGGGCTTCACTCCCTGCTCAGGGAAGACGACTCGAGCGGGAACTTTCGCGCCCAAGATGGCGGACTTTCAAATTTTCGGCCGGACACCGCCGGCAGGGACTGCAAGACGCACTTCTACTGGTAAGTAGATGGGTAGGATCCTGTTCGTGACGCCAAGTTGTCGCGGGCGGAGGGGACCCGCTCGCCACGCTCGAGTCCAGGGCTTCTGCTGCTGCTCGGTGGCTCGAGCGGTGGGCCGGACCCGGGGACTCGAGCAGCGCTCCTCGTCCACGAGTGAAAAGGGGGTGGTTTGTTTAGGGAGATAGTTCGTGATGCCACCCACGGGTCGTGGTGATAATAGGCACCACCGCCGCTGATGATGGGGATCCCGGGAGCGATGGTCGGGAGCAGCTAGGCTGTTGTCCCCTCCGTGGGTAGGGGTTGGTGATCCCGGGGCCCGGTGGTGTAATGGGAAGGCTGGATAGCTGGGGTGCAGGGTTGCAGGGACAGCGCAGCGCGGTGCCGGATGGCACTGGTGTACTCACTCAGGCAGTCAATGACAGAGTCTATGGTAAACCAAACGGCTGGATGGACAGGTCCCGCAGCCGGCTGCAGTGCTTTTGTGCTCTCCCCGGACAGTGTGATGGTGGCTATCTTTCCCTGCACCTTGTTAGAATGTTCTGACTCCTGTGGTTGCCCACCGGTAGTCCGCTCCCCAGTGTATAGGTACCGGAGGATCCCGTTTTTCCCGCAGGCGCTGGCCCTTGGATCTCTAGCCTATGGCGGTGGCTGTATATCCTCATGGTGTGAACTGTTGCCTTTTGTCGGGTCTTGGTTGTTGGGAAACCCCTGGGGTTCCGGTCACACTCGGATTTGTCCGTTGTCGGTGGCTCAAAGCCTAGTCGGGGTCCGATGGCCCTGCCTGTGTGCTTAGCTTCACTCCACTCCCCGGTTCGGTACCGGCGAGCCACCGCCCGACCCCGGTCCTATGGTTTCACAGGGATCCACTAACTCCTGCAGACGGCCACCACCGTCTGCCAACCTTGCTGTTTGTGTCTGGGCCCCTACCCAGACACCGACAGTTTGTGACCTCTCACTTTCACTGTCTACACAAATCTCTGTCTCTTTTCCCACCTCCAGACCTGTGAACTCCTCGGTGGGTGGGGCCAACCGCCTGGCTCCGCCCCACCTGGTGTGGACATCAGACCCTGGAGGGAGGCAACAAGGGTTTTTGTTTGACTGTTGTGACTGTCTAGGGGGGTGTGTAGTGTGTGGTGTAATGTCTGTGACTACCTGGCTAGTCCAGGGTGTCACATTTACATTGGACTTGCTACTCCTAACGAGTAATTACAAGGATACTGGTGGAGTAACGAGTAGCCCGAATACCGTATTACTCGACGAGTACTGAGCAGTAACGAGTATACTCGCTGATCCCTACTTGTGATAAATTGTTGGTGGCTTATGGGACATGAATTAGCCAATGAATGATGACTTTTAAAAAGCCACATGGTAGACCCTGTTCCTTCATCACAATGGGGAAGACAAAGGAGCTGTCTAAGGACATCAAAACTGCTATTATTAGCAAACACAAGACCTACAAAGGTTATAAGGCAACCTCCAAAGAGCTTGCTATCCCAGTTTTAACAGTTTGCGATGTTATTAAGAAGTTTGACAAGGATGAAACCATCAAGAAGCTCCCTGGTCATGAGGGAATGAGGGAAATTGACCAGAGATGTCATCGAAGGTTGGCGCAAATGTTGTAAAAACACCACGTCAAACATCCAAAGACCTGTAGGCCAACCTGGAACAGTCTGAGGTTAAAGTTTCAACAGGTACCATACACCACACACTAAACCAAGCAGGGCATTATGGCCCAAGGCTAAGGAAGAAACCATTGCTGAAGAAAATACATAAAAAGAACAACTGATTTTTTCAAAAGAGTATCTTGACAAGCCACAATCCTTCTTGCATAACGTTCAGTGGACAAATTGAATGAAAATAGACCTTTTGGCAATGCAAAGCAACAGTTTGTTTATAGACGGCGTAATGAAGCTTATAAGGAAAAGAACAGCCTACCAACAGTTAAGCATAATGAAAGATCCATAATGCTGTGGGGTTGTTTTGCTGTGTTGGGTACTGGAGGACTTGCCTGCAGCACAGGAATCATGAACTCAGAGAATTGACAAGAGATTTTACTACAGTGGTATTGTATGATGAGTGGGGGAACATATTTGATGAAATAAGGGAGTGGGGAGAGGCCAGAAGAGAGGCAGACCTTGTTTTTTTTAACTTTATGTGTGAATTTTTTTGGCAGCCAATCAGTGCACAGAAACCATCCACAACGTTGAGGCACAAGGGTTTATGTCACTGGCTGCCTAATTCACATGTTCCACCACATGTAAAATGCGGATATACAACGTCGGTGCCATTTTGTGACTGCTAATGATTAGGGATGGTGCTGTCATCGCTGCTGTTAAACAAGTAGTTTAGCTAGGGGTTTAATCATAGGTAGTTGAGATAGCTAGGAAATAGAGCGATAGTGTAAATTAGGGAAGTGCAGTGTAGGGAATGTTGTGTGCAAGAAATAAGCATTTCATTATCTTGTGGTAGTTTATTGTGTATGTCAGCTAAAACTTCCTATTTCTGCATCTAAATAAGGCCACATCTTTTTTCCAGCTCCAAATCACTGTTTCTGCATCTAAATAGGGACACATCTGTGTTGCAGTTCCAAATTGCTATTTCGCCATCTAAATAGTGCCATATCTGTGCTCCAGGTCAAAATTGTCATTTTTTCACCTAAATAGTGATTGTTAATTTAGTGATAGGTGACTGACAGTTGTGGGACTAGGGTTGTGAAGCAGCTGCTTAAAAGAGGGAAATGGTATATAAAACATGAATGGTAAATACCAAGATCATGGTGGAAGAGGAAATAAGTGTGATGTTTGAGGTGTATGTGGGGTAGGTGCTAAAGTTTCTGAAAGCTCTATTGAGCAAACAACAGCTTGTCCTAGCCAAAGACAGCTGACAACTTCTGCTACTTGACGGTTTACTCCACTCCCTTTTTTTGGAAGTCACATAACTGTACAACTTGTAGATAAGGGCCAGAAAGAGCAGGTGCTACAGCGGATGGCAAGTGCTACACCTTGTGGCCTCTCCTCTTCTTCTTCCACCGCAACTTCACACACAGTACAGCCCTCAAAGGTGGCACCCTAATTACCCTTGTTTCTCCCATCACAACTCTCCAACTGCCAACTAACTGTGGGAAACCATAGAGGAGTGAGTCTGCATTCTATTCCATTTGGCATGAGCGGTCTGCTCCAAACATTCCCAGATTCAAGAGGAGGAAAGCATCTGCACCGATGCACAAAATCATTGTCAGTTAGATGTGGGGTCGGACGAAATAGGTTCGGAGCAGAAACCAGACCCTCATCACCAAATGTTAAGGCCCAAGGCTATAGGTGATGATGATAGCTGAGGCACACACGTACTGTACTGTGGTGTCAGGGTAGGAAGATGATAGTGAATTTCAGCGTGATGAGTTGGACGACAGAGCATGACGATGAGATTGGAGATCCTACTTGGTGTGAACCCAGAGGTACGCAGCTGAAGAGCTTAACAGAGGAATTGGAAGAGGAAGATGAGGAGGTTATATTACCAATTACTGTATAAACACGTAGTGATGCAATCACAACAAGCACTGCATCCTCAGCTACAACGCTGGCTGTGGCCAGCTGCAGTTGAGGGGCTGCAGTTTGCAGGAAGGGTTGCCTAGCCTGGGCATTTTTCAGACTGCAAAGGATGACCTGACTTTGTTATCTGTCAAGTTTATAAACAACTGGATAGCAAGGTGTCGGTCAGATAGGAGCGCTAGGAAGCAGGAGGACTAGGTAAGTAAATTTTATAAACAAACCTTTTATTTGAAAAGAAAATATAAATCCAGTGCAGTCTCGTATTCAATAAAAAGTTTTTCTTCTTTATTAGTACACATGCAAATAATATTCTAAAGCCCCAGGTCAGAGCGACGCGTTTCAAAAAGTTGTCTTAATCATGATTAAGACCATGAGTAAGACAACCTGTTGAAACGCGTCGCTCTGACCTGGGGCTATAGAATAATATTTGCATGTCCCTGGATTTTACTATAATCTACTTATCTACTAATAAAGAAGAAAAACTTTTTCTTGAATACGAGACTGCACTGGATTAATATTTTCTTTGCTATTGCTGGGTGTTCCAAACCATCCATGCACTGGACTCTCATTACAGGTCTGCAACACTGGTGAGCTGAACAATTTACTCTGTTTTTCGTTTTTATTTGAAAACCCTCTAAGGCTGTGTGTCCACGGTAGAATGTACCTGCGGACTTTTCTGCCTGAAAATCCACGACTTTCGCGGCAAATCCGCACCCGCGGATTTACCGCGGATTTGCCGCGGATTTTGATGCGGATTTTTTTTTTTTTCCCCATTCTATACCCAAAATCCGCACCAAATCTGCAACAAACAATTGACATGCTGCAGATTTTTCCGGATCAAAATCCGGGGCAAATCCGCAGCGGAAAAATCCGCAGCATGGACACAGCATTTCCAAAATGCCATTGAAATGGCTTGGAAGTGCCGCTGCTGCAGATTTTCGGGAAATCCGCGGCAAATCCGCGGCAAATCCGCGGCAAAATCCGCGGTAAATCCGCAGCGTGGGCACATAGCCTAACGGCCACTACGCGTTTCAACAGCAGATTACTGTCTTCATCAGGTGATTAGAGGGTGGGATAATAGAACCGACATATATAGCAGGAAATATTTACCGATTGGATAAATATCTAACCCTGAATTAATTCAGGGTTAACCATTCAATCACTGGCAAAAAATTACATGCAACACAATAAAACAAAAGTCCACATACTAAATTGAAAATAAAGGATTGAAAATAAAAGGACCAATAATGTAATAAATGGTGAGGATGTGCCGATACGTGCGCATCAATAACGCGCACGAACAGACACGTCGTCACTTGTAGAAAACTAATAAAAAACTTTTAAAGGACTTTGCAACAGGCACCTTGTTGGAAGTCCCTAATAACCAAGAGAGGGGGGACAGGGAAACATTTAACCTAAAGGGGAATATTATATTAATGTTTTGCGACATTGTCAATGGTAAGATTATGCCCCTTGGGTGCTAACTTGACCAATTTAAAAATCCAATAGCTCTCTATTTTTATTAATCTGTTAAACCGGTCAGGATCGGTATCGGCTATCCTATCTATAATAGTGAGTGTCATTAATTTGGGGTCTCTGCCATGAAAAATATTATAATGTTTGGACAGGCTATGAAGCTGATAGCCTGCCCGAATATTATGCCTGTGTTTGTTGAGTCAGGCATGCATAGTTTGCACAGTGCGGCCCACATATTGAAGGCCACACTTGCATTCTAAGAGGTAAACCACATACATAGATTAACAGTTAAGTTTGTGGTTAATGGGGTAAGTCATACCAGTTGTGTGAGAAGTAAAGGATTTTGTTCCCTTAACAATAATACCACAACAGAGACACTTCGGTATGCCGCAGGGAATGCAGCCAAAATTGTCCCTGTCGTGATTATCATTGTCCAGAATGGCTTTGTCTTTAATAGAAACAGATTTCATTGATATATTGCTGGGAGCTAGCATGTTACGTAGGCATTTAAGTTTTCTGTAGATGATCAGGGGTTTCTCTGGTAAGTTTTTTGAGAGTAAAGGATCACCTCTTAAGATGAACCAAAATGAAGTCCGTTCTCTATCCCACCCCAGATATAAAGATAATTCAAGCATCGGAGAAAGGAAAGCCGTCCTGTCCCTTCGTAATAACAACAATATTCTAATTAAGAATGCCGACAAAGAGGGGGGTGTAGTCTTGATGAACAGGACTTGGTATATAGGGGAGGGGGTCAGGATTTTGAGGGACACCGAGTATTACACACAGTAGAATCCTGATGCCTCAGCATAAAACTCCCTCAGGCTTGGCAAGCATTAAATACACACACAACGCCGCTCAATTTCCGGTTTCCTGTGTCTCAAATCCTTGGAACACTGCACATGCGTTAATCTATGTTAATTGTGTAAAAACACAATTCACCTAGGGATTATACATAGATTCCACAGTAAACTTTAGATATTTGTCCACTGTGCATGCGTTAACCTATGTTAATTGCTTATAAACGCAATTACACTACAGATTTTATGTAGGATCCAGAGTGAGACTTGGACATTCCTTGCCAACCTTATTGATGACGCCCCTCGGGTGCCAGCCTTCCTCCAGCGCAATTTGCTCAAACAGAGCTGTCCTCCTTTCTCCCTCTCTGTATGTAAACACGGGTAGGGAGGAGGAGGGAAGGGAAAACAAACCACCCTCAAACATAAAATATCCCTAATCAGAAAAACGTATAAGGTGACCTCATAACCACTCAAATGGCACTCAAATAGAAAGGGTAAGGATCTCATAGGAGTCCATATATACCCAGGGGAAAATAATTATGCTGAAATAATTAGATTCTGTCTATTCCTGAATATGCATGACAGATAACTTAAAAGAAAATTCACTCATTTATCTTCCCACTCCCAATCTCCATAGAAGTAGCATAAACATAAAACACACACCTCTTAGTCCAAACCAAAAATATTTTTGATAGTACTCAAAATTTGATAAGACCCACTATATAATTCCCAGGCCTAAATGAGGACACAAATACTCTTTTAGATTTTGTGTAACCTAACTTCCCCAGTATAACCCAGGCCATGAATCTATGACAGTTAAGATAGAGAAAGCCCCCCCAAATGAAAAGAGCAACAACAAAACTAGCAGTTCAACCACTAGCATATTAATCCAGAAAACATCCAAAGGTGAGGGTTTCATTTAACCCTTCGGTTTTATAGAATTCATATGGCATATCCACTCCGTTTCCTTCAACAGAATCCTATAATCCCAATTACCGCCTCTCTCACTCTGCTTGCTCACTTTCAAGGCCACAAAGGTTAAAGCCCTCTCATTACCTCAATAAACTTCCCTCCCGTGCCGAGATATTGGGGTATCCCGCTTGTGACAAATGTCCCCCCAAGTGATCTCCTATGTGCCTTCGTAATTCACGTCTAGTTTTTCCTAAGTAATTAAGGGGGCATTTACAAGTGGCCATGTATTGTATACCACCCTCCATGGTAGACAATTGGCATAGTCCCTTGAAAAAAAAACAAATTGACCCAAAGAGTCACTAATGAATGATTTTGAGGTGTAAATCCAATTATAGAAATGGCTTCTGCCACACCTAAACGTGCCCCAAACTTTTCTGTCTAGCCATGTGTCCTCCGGCATAGGCTTCTCATAGTGACTATGCACCAGGCGATCCGCTACCGATCTCCCTTTTCTAAAGGCAATTTTAGGGCCTTCCGAGACAAGATCTGCAATTTCTCATCTGCTCTTAGGATACCCCAATATCTCTTAAGCACGCTAAAAATCCATTCAGTCTGTACATTGAAGGTACCAATCACTCTAACCTCCCTGGATTCAGTCTCCCTTTTTTTGGGATCAATAGCAAATCCTTTTCTTTATTCAACGCATCTCAAAAGGCTTTATTAAGGGTTTCCTCTGGGTATCCCCTTTCTCTAAATCTCCTCCGTAAATTAGACGCCTCTACTAAAAAGGAGTTAATTTCAGAACAATTTCATCTGGCTCTTAAATATTGACCCTTTGGAATACCTCTCCGAAGAGGCAAAGGATGATGGCTTTCCCAGAGGAGAAGGCTGTTCGTCGCCATTGGTTTCCTGTACATATTGGTGCAAACAGCTCCTCCGCCTCCAAAGATATTAATAGATCCAGATAAGGGATCTTATGCTGATCAATCTTGAAGGTAAATCTGAGATTGAAGTCATTGACTCCAAGCTCCTCAACCATTTTAGCAAACTCATCCTTAGTGCCTGTCCATATAAGCAGCACATAATTTATGTATCAATGCCAAGTACTTTTTGTATCCTGCCACCACTTTCCTTCACCTAAATCAACGGTTTCCTCCCACCAGCCCAGGAGGAGATTTGCGTAACTTGGTGCACAAGAACAGCCCATGGCGGTCCCCCTGAGCTGGTGAAAGTACTTACCATTGAATAGGAAGTAATTGTAGTGCAGGATAAATGACAGCAGACCAAGAACAAAGTCATTGTGTCGACTAAGATGTGA